>NW_019154099.1:0-322967 GCF_002288905.1 Enhydra lutris kenyoni
TTTATCCAAAGGATACAAACATAGTGATCTGAAGGGGCATGTGCACCCCAATGTTTATAGCAGCAATGTCCACAATAGCCAAACTATGGAAAGAGACTAGATGTCTATCAACAGATGAATGGATAAGGAAGATGTGGTATATATATGATGGAATATTACTCAGCCACCATAAAGAATGAAATCTTGCCATTTGCAACAACATGGATGGAACTAGAGGTATCATGCTAAGTGAAAAAAGAGAAAGACAAATATCATATGATTTCACTCATATGTGGCATATAAGAAACAAAACAGATGAATATAAGGAAAGGAAGGGAAAAGTATAAGGTTAAAGCAGAGAGCAAGGCAAACCATAAGAGACTCTTAACTCTAGAAAACAAACTGAGGGTTGTTGGAAGAGAGGTGGGTGGGGGGATGGGGTAATTGGTGATGGGCATTAAGGAGGGTGCTTGATGTAATGAGCACTGGGTGTTCTGTGCAACTGATGAATCAATAAATTCTACCCCTGAAACTAATAATACATTATATTTTAACTAAATAGAATTTGAATAAAATATTTTTTAAAGAAAGACACTAGTGGGAAAACAGATGAAATCCAAATAAGGTTTGTTAGTTTAATTAATAGCACTATAACAATACTAACTTTCTGGTTTCAATAATTGAACTACAGTTGTATAATTGTTAACATTAAGGGAAGCTGGATGAAGGGTATACTTGAACTTTATGTACTATTTTTAAAACTTTTCTATAAATCTGAAGTTATTTAAAATTAGAAGTTTATTTTTTAGGAGCTTAGTCCAAAGTCCCCTCTAGACTGTGTTACTTCTATGACTTTCCTGGGCCTCATTTACCTTACTAAACAGGAAATAAAGATGGATAATCCCCAAGTCCATTCTAGAGAACTATAGAGTTGCTTTCTTATGCTTCTTACGCACAAGGTTGCCTTCCTTTCCTTCTGCAGACCAAGTGACCGTTGACCAGTAGTTGTTGAAAAGAAGAATCTTGAAAACAGTTATGAAATGGTAATTGCAGGTCATCTATCTCTGCATTCAAGTTTCCAATTTAAGGGAGAATAATACAACACCTGAGAATTGTTCCTAGCTTGTTAGGGGCCAGAAGCTGCTTTAACAGATACGCCAAGAAGAAACTTACTGGCCCGAAAGAATTGCTAAGAAGGATTTCAGTCTAGAAGAAAACACAAACTACAAAACATAAAACATAAAGAGGTTTTTCGTTTTGTTTTGTTTTGATTTTCGGTTAAAGGGTAGCAGAATTATGAGCAGCCATTTTGTTTCCAAGTTTCCTTAATGTCATCATTATCTTTTGAGAATTAAAAATACATCTGAAAAAAAAATGCCTGTACTCGTAATGGAGTTGTTGAAACTCACCACCTCTCTAATCCTAGCATCCAGGGAGAGTGTCCCAAGAATGCTTTGGCAGTTAAAAAATAAATCAGAGTTCATTTCCCTTGACACCCTCCCACACACCCACAGATACATTTCTCTTGACCACTACGGACATTCCATGCTCTCTTTTTCCAACAGTATCCGCCTCCCCGTTCTCATTCTCCTGTGGGCCCTGCAACCCTGCAGATACAGGGCATCTAATTCAAGCAAGAGTCTGAGCTCAGGGATACAATGCCTCAGACTAGAAGAGATCTGCTTTTCATGATGATTTCCAAGTTCAGCTAGGTTTTCTTTAGTTGCTAACAGAAATTTTCAACCTCTGTATTTACCCACCTTTTTCTTTCATTTGAAAATTCCACTCATCAAGGTTCTCCTTCAATGCAACAAACAAGTGTTTTTGTTTGTTTATTCCTTTTAAAGATTTTAATTTTAAGTAATATCTACACCCAATGTGGGTCTCAAACTTACAACCCCGAGACCAAGAGTCGTATGTGACACTGACTGAGCCAGCCAGGTGCTCCAAACAAGTGTTTTTTTTTGTTTTTTTGTTTTTTTTTTTTTTAATACTTTGCCCCATGTGGTACATTCTCTAAGTGTTAAAAGAAGTTGAGTTTGTTTTTTAAAGTTTCTTGAAAAATTTTCCCATCAAATCTCTGTGGGATAGAAATCATGCAGAAAACTCACCAGAAGCCCATTTAGAATGATTCACTTTCAGAAAAACTAGCAAGACCTTTCCATGGGCCTTATCCTATGGAGCGCTCACAACCATTTGCCCCAAGGAAAGCACATGCTTTCAGAATTACTCAGCATTGCTACAGCACTAATGAAATTACATGTTGGTGGTAATGGCGTTAAGTCAGTACTTGTTGGGATTACATGACCCCTTTTCAGTTGCCTAGAGCTCCACTCACTCCACTCATCATAGCCCTCTACTCAAAGGTGGCTCCTTTGTCACAGTCCTGGTTCTACGGTGGGGGGGTGAGGGGGTTTAATCCCTGACTGGATTAATACACGTATCTGAAGGATTTATCCCTCTGAGCCCCAAAATAAAAACATTATTTAAACCATTCTGTATAGAATGTTTATATATTTAGGGCACCTGGGAGGCTCAGTCAGTTAAGTGTATGACTTTGGCTCTGGTCAGGATCTCAGGGTCTCGGGATTGAGTCCCAAATCAGGCTCCAAACTCAGCGGGGAGTCTGGTTCTGGTTTTCCCTCTGCCCCTCCCCCTGCTTGTGCTCTCGGATTGTCTCTAAAAGAAAGAAAAAAAGGAAGAAAGAAAGAAAGAAAGAAAAAAAGAAAGAAAGAAAGAAAGAAAAAACTCTTTTTAAAATTTTAAAAATAAAAATTAAAATATTATATCTTAATGACGCCTTAATAATATCCAATTTCTGGGACACCTGGGTGCTCAGTCGGTTAAATGTCTGCCTTCAGCTCGGGTCATGATCCTGGGGTCCTGGGATCGAGTCCCACATCAGGATCCTTGCTCATCAGAGTGTCTGCTTCTCCCTAGCCCTCTGTTCCTCTCCCTGCTCTCTCTCTCTAATGCACACACTCTCTCTCAAACAAGTAAATAAAAACCTTTAAAAAATGCTAATAATATCCCATTTCCATTATTACCTTAAATGTTTCTAAAATTTAGTTTGTTTCAATCAGGATCCAAACAAAGGCCGAACATTTCATCTGGTGGCTAGATCTCTTCAGTCTCTTTGAGTTAACAGGTTTCCACCTCTCTCTTTTACTCCTTGTTTATTGCAGAAAGCAGGGTATTTATCCTACAGAGTTTACAACATTCTAGACCTTGTCGAAAAGCCATGTGAGGAGGATTAAATTCAGCATCTCATTTAATAGTCTCAAAAACTCTGAGTGAGCACCATATATTTCCCATTTTACAGACTGGGAAACTGAGGTTCAGGGAATCTAACTTGTTGAACCAAGAACTCAAATACAGCTCTGTCCGACTCTGAAGCCCATTATTTCCCATCCTGTGCCCAGCTTCTCTACATTGCCTTTTCCGTATTGCTCCTCAAGCAGCAGTGAGAGCTGCTTAGGAACCCTTAAGTACGTGTAGACGTGGACGTGGCTGTGAGGGAGAGTTTGGAGTTAAGCTCTGGGAGCCAGAGAGCTACCTCTGCCTTTGTTAGCAACACATTGTAACTGCGGATGCTAGACATTTAATTTGGGGCAAAAGAGCGCAGCCTTATCCACTGCTACTTTTCTGCCACCTTCAAGCAAAAAAGGAAGGAAAAAAAAAGTCAGCGGCCATAGGCTGAAAGTCATAAATGAATTTACTGAAGCCTGGCTGTACTCCGGGAAATCCTGTCCTTTCCAGGCTCAAGACCCATACTGGTTTCTGACTGCCAGGAGCAACAAATGTAAATGTTTAACCTCTCATATAAATAAATAAAATCTTTAAAAAAAGAAAAAGAATGTTCCTGTATTTACCCATCTTTGCATTTAAAATCAAGTATATGACATATAATTTAATACTTCTGGTTGAACCCTATTGTAAAATGTGATGCCCTACGGCTGGGATAATGTATAGTATCGTCTGATCTTGTTTCCTAGGTTATACTTTCTTTTTCTCCTTTACTGTCAAGGCGACAACCTACCCACTGTTACCAACGTGCCAGCCTCTGTACTTCTCAGCTACTTCTAATGTGATGTTGGCTTAGGTATGAACTTTCTGGGATCTTAACATGGCATGTAAAATAAGAGTCCATAGAACCAGAAGGAGACATGACCTCTTACTTTATTAACATACATGAGCTTCAAGTAAGATTCAGAAGAAGTGAAGGAAGCTAGAAAGAAAATAAAATGACACAATGGACTTGATTATGAAAAATGTCATCTTTGAGCCACCAAGCTATAAAAATAAAAGATTATAACATTCTTGGGATGCCTGGGTAGTGCAGTTGGTTAAGCATCTGACTCAGTTTCAGCCCAGGTCATGGTTTCAAGATCATGAGATCAAGCCCTGTGTAGGGCTCTGTGCTCAGCACAGAGTCTGCTTTAAGATTCTCTCTCCCTCTCCCTCTGCTCCTCTCCTACTCTCTCTCTCTCTCTCTCTCTCAAATAAATAAATCTTAAAAAAATAGCATTCTTTCATTGAGGTATATTTCATGTATAATAAAATGCTTAGATCTTCAGTGTATAGTTTAGCAAGTGTTGACACATGTATATATACCCATGTGACCCCATTCCTCAGAGCAAGATGTAGAGCATTTTTATCACTCCAGAAGCTTCCTTGTTCCTGTTCGAGCCTTTGTCTCTCTTCCTTTCACCACACACACATACACAGAAGCAGCAGTTGTTCTGATTTCTATTGCTATAGATTCCTTTGCCTGCCCTTGAAATTCACATGAATGGAGTCATACAATATATCCTCTTGTCTATCTGCCGTCTTTAGTTCACTATAATGTTTTGCATGTATTTGTGGTTCATTCATTCAACTACTACTATTCATTCATTGAGTAGTAGTCTGTTGTCCAAATATAGCACAATTTGTTTATCCATTCTTCCATTGATGGAATTTGGAATTCTAGTTTGGAGCTCTAATAAATGAAGACTTATGAATATTTAAGTATAAGTGTTTTTGAGGACATATGCTTTTATTTATCTTGAATAAAAGCCTTATTTAAGCCAAGAGTGGAATTTTTAAAATTGTTCCCCTCTTTCCATTTATTTTTGTAATGACATATATACATATTCATTCTTTACATGTTATCGCTTGTTATAAAAGCTTGGCTTTTTGGTTTTAGAATTAACCAATACACAAAGCAAGTGAATGTAACTGTAGTTCTAGAAAAAAGAGTGGAGAAATGAGCATGGTAGGTCAAAGAAACACACATGCTCCAAGGAGGAAAATATTTGATGTACTTGAGGATCTGACTAAAAGACATATGGCTAGAACATAATGTTTGAAGGAAATAGCGGTCAGAGAAGAAGCTAGGGAGTATGGCTGGGGTCAGATCATGCAGAGTTTAATAGGTTATCTGAAGCATGCTAGATTTTTACCTTAAGTGCATCCAACCAATGATTTTAGGAAGCCAAGTAATATGGTCCCTTGTTCTCCATGGAGGAGATGAAAGTATAGAGGGAAGAAAAGACAGAGTTCCAGCACTAAAGTTCAGGGGAGATGGGCATGGCCTTAGGCTATAGATGGAGAAATATGTGCATTTGAGAGACATATTTTGGAAGTAGAATTTGAGCTCATTGCACCCACCAAATTAATTTCCATGTGAAAAATGGAGTAAAGCTTAAATAAATTTCCAAACACCATTTTTGAGATCTTAAATTTATCATTTTTTTTTTTTGGTGTGGGCTGATTTTCTGTGAGTCATTAAAAGGTATTGCCAGGACAGATAAAAGAAATGAGACTATGGAGAAGGGGTAAATAAAAAGCCTTCTCTCCACGTTATTAAACTTTTCCCAACTTTCTGATAGTTACGTATTTTTCAAAGTGGGTCAGCTCTTCACTTGTATCAGAAGCACTTGGGCTGGTTGTTTTAAGTGTGTATTCCTAGGTTCTAACCTAGACCTACTGAATCTCAGTCTCAAGGAGGCTAAGGATGGGGATTTGCATTTTAAATGAATTCCCCAGAAGATTATGAAGTATTGCTCTATGCCTCTCCAAAGCAGTAACAACTGTCATTCCCATTCTGTATGAGCCTCAATCCCTTTGGGTGAGTTGGATACACGAGGTCTTGATGAGTCCAAACTATTACAAGGTAATATTAGAGAAGAACATCTCAGTTAATTGAAAGGAAATATTGAGAAGTAAACCTTCAGAGTCACTTTTCCCAGCATAGACTATCTAAAAATGCGACTGTAAAAAAAAAAAATCTAAATATGCTATGGCAAAAGGCATACTTTTTTAAGATTTACTTATTTATTTTGGAAAGAGAGAGTGTGAAGGAGTGGTAGGGACAGATGGAGTGGGATGGACAGATAGGGAGAGAGACTCTCAAGCAGATTCCACATTGAGCATGGAGACCCATGGGGGACTCAACATGGGTTGGATCTCACAACCATGAGATCATGACCTGAGCTGAAACCAAGAGTCAGACACTTAACCACCTGCGCGAACCAGGTGCCCCTGCAAAAGGCATATTTGTAAAAGCTACATTGGGATAAAACTAAGGCAACTAGTAAGAAGACCAGAAAGGACTAGAAAACAAATCCAAAGGAAAAGCTAATGTTTGTGCTGGTCTTGGTGGCTGGAAAATCCCAGGGAACCAGGAGACAAAGCCTAAGAACTGAGCAGGTGGAAGTATAACTGTACCTTCACATAAAGTTAGGCCAAAGAGGACATCTCAGTGAATGAACCTCATCATCCACCATACTACTGTTAGTGTGAGTCTGTCGGGAGGGAATATTGTGAATAAATTTGCTGTAAGCCCTTTTGTCAGTAAGCCTCCTTGGACACCACTCCAGAAATCAGGGAGGTGGGTATAACACAATAGCTAAGAGTGTGAGCCAGGGGTATGATCTTGACTCTATCATTTTCTCAACATGACCTTGGAGGGACTCTTCAACCTCCTTCAGTCTCAGTGTCCTTGTCTGGAGACACATAGCTCACAAAATTGGTATAAAGATTAAATTATGGAATATACCCCAAGTGCCTTCACCAGTACATCACACATGTCAAACTCTCAACAAATACTAGCTGGGATTACATGCACTGGTGCCCTCACAGCAAATGCAATGCAGACCAGTCTCTTTGGACTTAACCTTTTTACGTCCAAATCACACCCATTTAGTTCAAGTATTTGGAAATACAAACAGCAGTCCCTGTTTCTGGTATAAACATTGGCAAGTTCTTTCTTTAACATCCTAGAACACCAGAAGTATAAATAGCATATGGCCTTGCAGTGACTTCTCCATAGATGTCTAATTCCATATGTTAGTTTCAAGGCCTGGTTTATTACAACTGGATCTAGTCCTTCCCTCTTGGCCTCCGCTCTCATCTCAAGACATTGGCCCATCACTGACAGCTCTGGAGATACTGCTCAGTGTGGCTTCTAGCCCATCCAAAATGCAATCATTCCCCAGTCCTGCTGTTGCTATTTCTTACCAGATTGACTTCTTTCATGCTTTCCGACATTCTGCTTAGCCAAGTGTGTGTGACTCCTATATAAAGTCAACAAACATCTGTCTATTTTTTATAGTCACCACACCCTCTCAAACTCTAGAAAACAAATTCCCTAAAAGCAAATTTTGTATTTTAAAATTGTTTTTAAATGGAAAACAATCCTCTTCTTTCACTTGAGCTGTATCTTATTCGTTCATTAATCTTAAACCAAGTAATAGGACTTTGGATAGGTTATGCTTAGCACTAGAAGTGCATCCTGAATTATATGTATGTAGTAATTACTCACCAATGTCATAGGCTGGAAAGGAAGATTCAACAATGAAAAGTGTTATTAGGGATATAGGACATCCTTTTTTTTCTTCAAAATTCCCTTTAGTCTTAAACTAGAATTTAAATATATGGCAATTGGGGTGCCTGGGTGGCTCAATGGGTTAAAGCCTCTGCCTTTGGCTCAGGTCATGATCCCAGGGTCCTGGGATCGAGCCCCGTGTCGGGCTCTCTGCTCCGCAGGGAGCCTGCTTCCTCTCCTCTCTCTCTCTGCCTGCCTCTCTGCCTACTTGTGATCTCTCTCTCTGTCAAATAAATAAAATCTTTTAAATAAATAAATAAATAAATAAATGGCAATTAAGTTTAAATGATTCCTTAATGATTTCCTCTTTTGACTCATAAAACTTTCAAAGAATCATTATTTATGAATATCACCTCATTAATCCTTGAAATCATCTGGGTTTTTAAAAGTTAGGTCAAGAAAACATCCTTGTCATAATGTTACTTTTTACAACCGTGAGCAAGGAACCCACAGCAAATTCTTGCGCTCTCATATTTTGGAAAGAATTTTTCCCATAAAATCCCAGACTTGAAATGTAAATCTTTTTTCTGACATGCAAAAACCAAAGTTTAATCTAATGAATAAGGGGGACAAGTTCCTGATTGAGAACGCAACACAAAAGCAACAGAAGAATTGTCTTTTAATATTAAATGGCTTAAAACAGCCAAAGTCCAGCCTACATAAAACATTCCTCTGCCTTAATCTGCTTGAACAAGAAGTTCCAGTTGGAAAACATTTACTGTGGGGATCATGCTAGAAGGACAGGAACATCTGGACTCTTCAATGGTAGAGTACAAACAGATGGTGACTTCTCAGAAGAACTGTGGCCCTTCGACTACCGAGAACTAGTCATCCTATGTTTTTCCCTTGTTTTCCTAAGATAAAGAAAAATATAATTAGGAAAACAAGAAAACTTTCAGTGTCCCTATTGGCTTCAAAAATATTTTACTTTTCTAGAACTCTAAAGAAATTGTGCATTTGTATTATAGGGTGCCATAGCAATAAAGAATTGAATGTCAGTCAAAATAGCATTAAAGATCATATTCTTAAGGTGCCTGAGTGGTTCAGTCAGTTGAGTGTCTGGCTCTTGATTTCAGCTCAGGTCATAATCTCAGGATCGTGAGATCGAGCCCTGCATCAGGCTCTACGCTAAGTGGGGAATCTGCTTCTCTCCCCATCCTACCCCCTCAAATAAATAAATAAATCTTAAAATCCTAAAAAAAAAAAATCACATTCTTAGCTTTATGCCATGAATATTTCATTGGACTTTGAACGCCAGCTAGTGCTTTATTGGCTCTCTCTCACCACCTTCATCCCACCTTAAATAAAAGGCAAATAGCTACAACATAGTTTATTGTGTACATATGAACTTCGGAGCTTAATTGCCTGGATTTCAATCCTGATTTAGCCACTCACCAGCTATGCCCTTGGGCAACCGTTATTCAACTTCTTTGTACTTCACTTTCTTCATCTGTAAACTGAGAATAGTATGTCTAGCGTTGACGTCAGAATGAAATGAATTCAATACATGTAAGCACTTAAACAATGCCAGCACATAGTAGGCACTCAATAAATGTTAGCTATTTTTATTTTATTAAGATCTTGCTGCAGATCTTTCTTGAGACTGATGATTTCTAGATGATGAAGTCACTATCCTTATTGCTGGTGTCCAGTGTGATAGGAAATCATGTGCAGCCTTGGGACCTAGTGGAAAGGACTGGCCAAAAGTGATGCTTCCTCAGTGGGAGCAATGGCTGTGTAACCTTGAGCAGGTCCTTACTCTGGAAGCCTGCCATGGCCATGCAAAATCAGAGTTACCTATACCTCTGCACCTCAGCTAATCCACAGAGCTCACACAGTAAGCAGTTCTTGACTGGAAAGAGGTATATCTGTAAGATCCTCTGGGAAATTACTCATAGCTAGCCCTTCTTTTCTAAGTTTCCACAAGTTAGAGACCTCAACGAAGTTCTTCAGATAAACTAGATAAAGAAATAATACCCACAGTTTCTGAAAGCGTGGCTAAACCAATTTTGAAAACCAAATTCACATCTAGGTCACTTGGGTGCCTGAAGGATGTCTTCTTCTGAGTTCTGCTTCTTCTAAGCCCCAGGTTCCTGCCTTCAAGGGTCTCAGGGGTTATGTAAATGAGTGAAGCAAGGTAATAGGGAGTGTTGGGAACTGAAAAACTGGATTGTAGAGGCTCCATCAAAAGGACTCTAATTTAAACTTTTTGTCTAAAATTTATCGGTAGGCCAAAGTCAATCCTCAGGCAACCAGACCTCAGCTTTTGTTTTCGTTTTTTAATTAGTATACCCAGCTGGAAGAGGTGTACATTAACCGGTACTTCGTCTTTTAGCTTTATGCAGTTTTTTGCTATACAACTCTTACTATATTCTATATGTAGTATCCGGAGTTATTCAGTGCCCAGAGTTAAGCCCCAATTGTTGTAAAAACTCAAGAAGCCCCACTGGTTTTCAAAGCCAAATGTTATAGAGATTCATCTTTCTAGGGCCAGTACCCCTGTGTCCGGGTATCTAGTATGCTGCTTGCTCCTCTCCTTTCTCTGTGCTTATGGGGTCTTTCCTGTTTGTGCTTATTCTTATCAGGAGATTTTGTCCCGACCACATCTCCACCCCACCTACCCTTTTCAGTGTGGCCTCCTCTCTATGATGAACTGTGGAAAGTCGGCTCCACCAGTTTTGGGGCGTTTTCAGACTTAGTTGCTCTGATGTGACTATTATCTCATTGTGTCCTTGGGATGAGGTAAGCTCAGGATCCGCCTGTTAGGTAGAAGTTAGACCTGGGCAGTGGAAAGAATGCCCAAAGGCAGAGTCCCAAATCCTTGAAGGGAAATACTAGGGACAGGAGCTGGAGATAAGGACAGTGATAAATAAGCTATACATTAGAAGGCAGAGGACACAACATCCTGACCTTGTGGATTCCAAGATCTTGGCACTGACAGATCAAGAGCCTCAGGTGTGGAGCATGCACTCTCCTCTTCTGCCTCTGTCCCAGGGTAACCCATAGACTCATTGTAATACATTTGTGTTATAAGTACAGCCCCACCCTACAGAGAAAGCCTGCTATGACAGTTCTGATACATTTTGGGGTCAAAAACTCCCCTTCCAGGCCATCTGTACCTCAATGTTTATAGCAGCAATGGCCATGGTTGCCAAACTGTGGAAAGAACCAAGATGCCCTTCAACGGACAAATGGATAAGGAAGATGTGGTCCATATACACTATGGAGTATTATGCCTCCATCAGAAAGGATGAATACCCAACTTTTGTAGCAACATGGACGAGACTGGAAGAGATTATACTGAGTGAAATAAGTCAAGCAGAGAGAGTCAATTATCATATGGTTCCACTTATTTGTGGAGCATAAGAAATAACATGGAGGACATGGAGAGATGGAGAGGAGAAGGGAGTTGGGGGAAATTGGAGGAGGAGATGAACCATGAGAGACTATGGACTCTGAAAAACAATCTGAGGGTTTTGAAGGGGGAGGGGTGGAAAGGTGGGTGAGCCTGGTGGTGGGTATTATGGAGGGCACATATGGCATGGAGCACTGGGTGTGGTGCATAAACAATGAATTCTGGTACACTAAAAAGAAATTTTTAAAAAATTAAAAAAGAAACATTTAGGTAGGATCTGTGGACACAGGGAAGTGGAGAAACAGTAAATCTTTTTGCTGATTTACAGAGAACTTGACTGATTATAGATATGTCCATTGCACTGATCATTTTTGTAGTTCTTTCAACTTTTTATCATGATGTAGTTTCTATCATATTTTTCTGAAAAATTAATTCATTTTCCTGTGCATACTTGCTCATTTTTTCTTTAAGAGACCTGGAAATAATTTAATTAAAACATTTTTGGAAAGTCCAGTATTTCATCTGAAACTATGAATAAAAAATTCATCTACCATGGAAAAAAAATTCCCCTTCCAACCTGGGGGAGGAGTCCACCAGATGACTGGAAGCACCTTTAGAGACCACCCCACTGTATGGTCACAGCTCCTCCCAGCCCAGAGAGACACAACAAATATCCAATCCCCAAACAACTTAGAGCCTGTTCCAAACCTGGGAGGAACCTGCCCATGCTCCCACCTTGAGAATATCCTTTTGCCTTAATAAACTGTTTCATACCTGCTACTTTCCTTCTGGCTGTCTTTATGGGAGCATGGATCCCCATGTAGATCTTTCCATGGGGAATCTAAGGACTGAGACCTTCATTCATGCAAAATGCAGGCTCTCCCACCAGTAACACTCCTACTCCACCATCTTCCCAGAAATCCCCAAGATGTTTATTCAAGATTGGCCTTCCTCCTCCTGCACTAACAACGATGCCAACACCACACATATCTTGCAGCTGTCTGAAGTGAGACACTATTCAGGGATATGCTCCTAACTGCTCCTAAGAGCTAATTAAAACTCTGCCCAGTGGCGTAACTGGAGTCACTCAACATTCATTTAACCGGTACTTACAGAGTGCCTACTCTAAGCATAACCAAACATCACAAAGGCAGCCAGGCAGATTATTCTATTTTTCAGCCCCTATTTTACTAAAATGATTGGGATTTAACAAATCATGCTATCACTTTCCTTTCTTATTTCTTTAGATAAACGGCTGCCTTCCTATTTACCAGAAGCAAAACATTTTTTCCTCTTTACTTATAAGTAAGATCACAGCAAATCTGTTTGTAATCTTGCCATTTCTGAGCCTGTTCTGAAGTTGTTCTGAACTTTGTTCAAGTTGCTTCAGCCAACATACATGAAGCCCCAGATACTCTGTCCAACCATATGCAGAGGATTATAAGGCTTTTCTTCCTTATGGGGTTTGCAATCTAAAATGACCACCTGCGACTCTGGTAGACATAAAATGAAGACACAGAACTGTAACTGCAACACAAAAGCATGAAATACACAGAGCTGAGTTTGGAATGGTAAAGCTGTGGCTGTTACTTTAGTTCCACTTACATCTCTTATTTGAATTCAAGTCATTCCTCTCTTCCTTTCAGAGCTGAGGAAACTGAAGCCTGACCCATTAGCTACTCTGCAAAGATCCCCCAGAGCCAAGACAGAACGCGGGCTCCTGGCCCATAGGTTGTTCTCTGCAGTGCACATGGATGGCTTCCTTCTTTCTTCATTTAGTAACAAGCATCCAGCTCTGGACCATCCAGAGAGTGTTTCAAGAACATGCGAAATTAAGAATATCATGTTAAATGTGAGATGATGATGAGTATTCTTTTTGTTCAATTTAATAAATTTGAGCAAAATCTGTGTGCCAACCACTAATCTGAGCTCTCAGGTAATAGTTTATTTTCTTGAGGAAGACAAACAGGTGAGAAACAAATCCCACTATATTATCAAAGCTCTGGGGTGGCGGGGGGGGCGGTGGTGGAACGAGGAAGTTCCTGGGAATCTCTGCCAAGGAATATCAGGGAGGACCTAAGTAGGAGTTTACCAGATGGACAAAGTATGGAAAGTCATCTGTGCATCAAGAATAGCATTGCAAAGTCTAGGAAATGAGAGTTGTGGCTTCTTTAAGAAACTGCACACAATGTAAAGCATATTTTGGTCAATGTAGCAAATCTGTGCCAGGTCTTGAAGGGTCTTCCATGCCATGCTAAGAAGCTTGGGTGATTTCTTCAGACAGTTAGAAGTCACTAGAGAGGACTCCCTAAGGAGAGTGTCATGGTCAGATTTGCATTTTAAAAAGAAAGTTCTGGCTGTCATGTGTCACATGAATTAGAGGAGGGCAAGACAGAGGTAGGAGACTTTTATGAAATTAATGAAATGGTACAAATATTTTTATAATTTAAAAGAAATTATAAGGCAGTGCAATAGAGCTCGAACAAGCAGAGACAACATTGATATAGTTTTTGATGACCTTCTGGATGCAAGAAACTGGAGAAGGAAAGGAGTTCAGTCATTCCTATGTTTCTGATCTGAAAGGAGTAGTAGGTTGGGTGGTAGAGCAATTTGGGGAGAAAAATGGATGTGTTGGCACCCAGATGGGATGACCATTCTGTTGGTAGGAGTACAGCCAAGAACTGGAAACACACGTTTGAGAATTTTCATCTTCTGGGTGGTGGTTGAAGCCCTGAGAGTGGGGAAAGCTCTCTGGAAAAGTGTGGAGAGTGAAAAGAGTAAAGTAGCAAGGACAATACCAGGAGGACCAATATTTAAGAGTATGAAGAAGAAAAGAAGCTGATGAAAGGAAATAAGAAGTGGTCTGAAAATAGGAGGCCACCCAAGAGTGCATGTGATCATGGAACACGAGGAAGCAAGTGTCAAATGTCACCAAGAGGCCAAGTGGGACGCCACCTGAAAAGGAGAGAATGAGTTTAGAGCAAGAAAGTCATGTATTTGTTCAAATTGGTGAATATGCAGTGAGCACCTATTAGATACACATGCTATTCAAGGCACTGATGTGAACAAACAGAAAATAAAAATCTCTGCATCTAGTCTTATTTCTAGTGAGGGACACAGACAATGCAAGAATAAGTATGTGAAATTTTAATAGTTTGTACAAGTACTATGCAGAAAAGTAAAACAGGTAAGGGGGTTCTGGGGTTGGTCTGGGAGAGGTGTGGATGCAGTGTAGAATAGAGTGGTTAAAATGGTTTGGGGAACAAATGCAAAGGCCTTGTCAGCAGAGTGATTTTTTTGCAATTGGTTTCACTCTCATGAAGGAAAACACCGGTCAGCAATGAATTAAAGAGTGAACAGAAAGGAAAGAAAGAAAGAGTTGATGATAGAGTAGGAAATGGAGTGAATCGGTCCTTCAAGAAGTTTGCTGCTACAGGGCAGAGATGAGCTGCTAAGCACAGGTAGAAGGGACAGGAGAAACGTAGACAAAGGAGGGTCTAGAAATGGAGAGTTTTGTAGGTTGGAGGTGAGGAAGGGGGGCTGCAAATTTGCACAATTCCTGGGGACACCGTTCACTTTGAGAGACTTTCTGTGGGACTACTGTTCCCTCGTGTTGTGAAATGGGGTGTTCCACCTCACCTCCCCCATTAACTCTAATTTTGCTCTGAATTAGGGTGTAAGAACACCTGTTTTCAAAAGAGAGAGCACTGGGGTATCCTGGAAGGTTTCAACTGGTTGGGACATAGATTATAAAGAAACAAAAATGCAAAATATATCAAAATGGGACAACATTGATATAGTTTTTGATGTCCATAGATGTCTATAGAAATGGACAGCTGATGTCCATAGAAATGAAATTTGAATCTAGGGACAAAAAATGGTGGCCAAGTGGCATTGAGAGCTTGGAGTACAGTTGGGTCACAGACTGGACCCTTCACTCATATCATCTCACTTGATGTTACCAACAGTCTGGCAAGAAGAGATTATTCTTGCTTTATGGATGAGAAATCTTAAGCCCATAGCCCTGAGGTAGCATGCACAAGTTCACACAGCTGGGAGGTGACAGTGCCAAGATTCCGGAGACACTGAGCTTTCCCCTGCAACATACTGCTGGAGATACAAAGAGGAAAGGGATACAATCCCTGCTCTCAGCTCTCACACTCTATTGGGAATAAAAACATATAAATAACTATAAAACAATGAGATGAATGCAAAACTGGTTTATGAGCACCGTGCTGTGGGAATACAGTCTTGTAAATTCTCCCAGGCAGCTGTATATTTATGGTTAGCCAGGAGGGAGACTAGGAATGACGAAGGCAAAATATTAATAAATTCTTGTGATGATACAATGAATATCCTTCAATGTCACTTTATTTTAAAATGTGTGTCCAATATTTATCATTTAGAATCAGCAGTTTCTCTTCTTTTGTAAAGATTTACTTATTTATTTGAGAGGGAGGTCCAGAGAGAGAGGGAGAGAGAAACCCCAGTAGACTCCTTGCTGAGCGCAGACCCTGATGCTGGGCTCAATCTCACAACCCTGAGATCATGAACCTGAGATCATGACCTCATCTGCAATCAAGTATTGGATGCTTAACAGACTGAGCCACCCAGGGCCCTAGGATCAACAATCTTTTTTTTTTTAAGGTTTTATTTATTTATTTGAGAGAAAAAGATAGCGAGAGAGCATGAGAGGGAGGAGAGGGAGAAGCAGGCTTCCCACAGAGCAGGGAGCCTGACATGGGGCTCAATCCCAGGACCCTGAGATCATGACCTGAGCTGAAGGCAGACACTTAATGAAATGAAATGACTGAGCCACCCAGGCACCCAGAATCAGCAATTTCTTAAGATTTATATGTGGTTAGTTACTATGATCCTTACATGTAGATGTTTAAAACAGTTTAAGACTCATACCTTGAAAATGAAGTGCTTCAATATATCAAAACTTTCACATTCTAGCTAAAGAATGATGGAGATAAGAATATACATGCATAGATATACAAATAGATCTTATTTTTGCATAAAGAAACAAAGAAAGGACAAATCAGAAACCTCTCAGGTAGAGGTGTGAGGAATGGGTTAAAAGGAATACAGATAGAAGTGAGACTTTCCTGAGTATATATTTTTGTAGTTTTATTTGTGATCCATATAAATGTTTTATAGATTTAAAAAAGAAACAAGAGAATCAGAAAATTAAAAACAGACTGAAACAGGGCCGCCTGGGTGGTTCAGACATTTAAGCTTCTGCCTTCAGCTCAGGTCATGATCCCAGGGTCCTGGGATCCAGCCCGCATTGAGCAGGGAGCCTGCTTCTCCTTCTGTCCCTCCCCTTGCTCATACTCTCCCTCTCTCTCACTCTCATTTCCTCTCAAATAAATAAAAATAACTTTAAAAATTTTTTAAAACAACAGACTGAAAGAAATCAACCAAACTATATGTCAAATTGGGAAGATAACCACATAGGGATGAGAATTTTGAATGAATTTTTTTAACACAATGCTCTATTTATCTACCTTACTGCAATGTATTCCAAGGGCAAAAGGAATTTTGAAGAGACCATAAACTTCATCCGTGTACTTTTACTTTGAGTTGCAATTATAAACTTTTCAAGATGATTTTGTGTATATTAAGTGTATAAAGCAAACAAATATTTTGATATTTTTAGGAACCAAGGGGTTTGGTTTAAGAAAAATGGTCTACAAATATCATATTATAGGAGTTTAAAATGTAATAATGTTAAAATCTAAATTGATCTTTTCATCAAAGGACACAATCGACAGGTCAAAAGGTAACTTACAGAATGGAAGTAAATATTTATAAATTATATATCTGATAAGGGATTAATATCCAGAATATAGGAAGAACTCCTACAACTTAACAACAATAAAGCAAAATAACCTTATTTAAAAATGGGCAAAGTTCTTGAATAGACATTTTTCTAAAAAGTATATATGAATGGCCAATAAGCATATTGAAAAGATGTTCAATATCACTGATCATTAGGGAAATGAAAGTCCAAAACTACATTGAAGTATCACCTCACACCCACTAGGATAGGTACTAGAAAAAGAAAGAAAGAAAGAAAGAAAATAAGAAATGTTGGTGAAAATGTAAAGAAATTGGAACTCCTGCATGCACTGCTGGTAGACACACTAAATAGCGTAGCCAGCATGAAAAACAGCATGGTAATTCCCGCAAAAATTAAACATAGAATTATCATAAAATTCTGTAATTCCACTTCTGGGTATATGCTCAAAGGAATCAAAAGCAGGGTTTTGAAAAGATATTTGCACACCCATGTTCACAGCAGTATTATTCACAATAGTCAAGCAATCTAAATGTCCATCAACAGATGAATGGATAAACAAAATGTGGTATATACATATAATGGAATATTATCCAACCTTAAAAAGAAATTTTGATACATGCTGCAACATGGATAAACCTTGAAGACATATTAAGTAAAATAAGCCAGTTAAAGACAAATACTGTATGGTTCCACTTATCTGAGGCACAAGAGTAAGTAAATTCATAAGGCAGAATATAGAATGGTAGTTGCCAGGGCCTAGGAGGGGGGAAAGAGAGGAAGAAGGAGTTGTTTACAGGTATAGAGTTTCAGTTTTACGAGAGGAAAAAATCTGGAGATTGATTGCACCATAATGTGAATATATTTAACACTAGTGAACTGCGCAGTTAAAAATGGTTAAGATGGTGAATTTTATGTTACAGTTGTTATACAGCAGTTTTTAAAAATCTGAATCAAGATAGCATTATGACCTCATGATTTTTAAAAATGTATTTCTCAGTGCTGTCCCTTGAAAGGGTCAGAAGCAAGGGGCTCCCAGACCTTGTTTTCTTAAATACTATTTCCCACCAAAAGGAACCAGAACTTTTTAAAGAAATGGCAATTTCAGCCCTGGGCAGAGAAACACAAGTTAAACCCAGACAATCTTAATGTGCCAAAAAGCAAGGATGTTCTAAACTAGAAAGACTAACAAGGATGTGCCAAAAGGACACAGGATCCAGTATGAACAGGCTCCCACTGCACAGATCAAACAATTTGGACATCAAACAATAACTGATTATAAGCTATTTTTTAAACTTTATGAGTTCATAGATACAAAATTATTATACTAATGACTTACTTTAAAATTTGATAATTAAAAGGGTAAATATTAGGTATTTATCCCACTTTTTGTAAAGAACTCTAGTTCATTCTCAGTGGATGAGGGGAAACTCTACTAAAAGCACAATTAAAAATGTGGAAAAAGTAATAGAAACAGAAATTCACTATTTTACTACCTCCAACAAATTGGTTGATTTGGACAGATTATGAAGGGAATCTAAAACCATTAGGCAAAATGATTTGGGGGAACAAGATGTCGACACAGTGTCAGGGCATCACCCACACATCACTTACTAATTGCAAAGGGAAACATCAAGAACTGTGAAATTTCTGAGAAAACCCTACTTACAAACAAATTAGCCTGCCAGTTTTGGATGCTTGAGTGAGGGATCATTCCTCAAAATGTATCAGCATTTTTGTGCTGGTTTCCCAAAATCCACAGGGCAAAGCAAAGAGGGCCAGATGACACCTGCACACAGTAAATTGTATAGCAATAAAAGAACCCTGAGCTTAGGGAACCCTAATTTTTTATACGAGACAGTAAGCATGCTTGCCCTTGGCTGCAAAGGGAGAAATGATCTGTATCTTCCAAGTCTGCATGCTATTCAAACTTCCTTGAAAAGAGAGTTGTTGTTGTTGGGGGAGGGGTGGCTTGTGGGAGGAGGTAGTCACGCCTTGCTTACAAGTTGTGCAGAAAAATGAGAGACCGTGGAGAGTTGTCTCCCCATACATACTTACAATGGAGAGATCTGGCCATTGCCACCTTCATCAAGTGTTCAAACCTAGCATCGTTAACAACATAATATTTGTGCCTTCTGGGGCACCTGGGTAGCTCAGTCATTAAGCATCTGCTTTCTGCTCAGACCCTGATCCCAGCATCCCGTGATGGAGCCCAGCACTGGGCTCCCTGCTCAGCGGGAGGCCTGCTTCTCCCTCTCCCACTCCCCCTGCTTGTGTTCCCTCTCTAGCTGTCTCTCTCTTTGTCAAATAAATAAATAAAATCTTTAAAACAAAAAAAAAGAATATCTGTGCCTTCTGATGTGATGTAACACAAAATACACAAACTCCTATGAGTCTTCAATGGACTCTAATCAAGTCCTTAGACATAACTTCCAAGTTACAGGAAATACGGGGAATAGAGGAACAAGTTACCACCACCAGCAAGCAGTCAGAGAAATCTGCATGGGAGAAGGCAAATGACCCAATTTGAAAGGGCAACGTCATTTTTTATTTTATATATATTTTTTTTTATTTTTTATTTTTTTGAGAGAGAGAGAGAGAGATAGAGAGAATGTATGCAAGTGGTGGAAAGGGGCAGATGGAGAGGGAGAGAATCTTAAGTAGGCTCCACACTGAGGGATCAAGACTCTGAGATCATGACCTGAGCTGAAATCAAGAGTCAGAATCTTAATTGACTGAGCCACCCAGGCGCCCCAAGGCAATGTCATTTTTTAAAAAAGAGTATGTGCAGGGCGCCCGGGTGGCTCAGTGGTTAAGCCTCTGCCTTCGGCTCAGGTCATGATCTCGGGGTCCTGGGATCAAGTCCCGCATGGGGCTCCCTGCTCAGTGGGGAGCCTGCTTCCCCCTCTCTCTCTGCTTGTCTCTCTGCCTACTGTGATCTCGGTCTGTCAAATAAATAAATAAAATCTTTAAAAAAAATTTTTTTTAAATAAAAAAGTATGTGGAGGAATAATCTAGTATAAAAGAAGACATAATTAAATGCGATGTGTGAATCTTGACTGGATTCTGAATCAGAAATAGACATTTTAGGAACAAGTGGAGAAATCTGAATATGGACTGGATACTAGATAGTTTTAGGGAATAATATGGGCTTTTTAGAAGAAAGTCATTCTTGGAAGATACACTTTGTAGGGGCATGCAACATAGTTTCAAATCGGCAACACACACACACACACACACACACACACACACACACACAGATTGAACTATAGGAAATTGTTTCTATTCAACCATTTTGTATTACAGTTTCATATGGTTCAACCTAACAGATAAATAAAACATGCATGTGGCAAATGTCAACAGTTTTGAAGTCCAGTGGTGGACAGATGAACTCTACTGTACATTCTTTCCATTCTTCCCATTTGAACACTTCATTTATAAAATCTTGGGGAAAAAAAACCCAACCAAATAAGAAAAAAGATCACCGTTTGAATGAAAAGTCATGGAGGAAGTAAATTCTGCCTTTGCCACTTAGTAGCCATATGCCAGCAATGATGCTGAGAGAAGGTTCTTGGGAAGGGAAGTGAAGGGGCATGGGGAGAGGCTCTAGTCTATCCATAAGCTCCATGGAGCCCGCATCCACACCACCCCAGTAAGCACAATCCTTAGAGCAGCCTGCTTTCCCATAAGCCTCGTAAACACTAGATTTTGACTCTTAAAGCCCACCCACGAGAAGATCAGTGACCTGGGCAGCGTACTTCATTTCCCCAAGGACTTAAAACTGAGTAGATCTGAAGAATGAAGAGGAAGGAGAAGTTTAGGATGACTTCCAGATTTCTGGCCAGAATGACACCACAGGAAGAGGAGGTGTAAGCATCCCTGGGGTTTGGGAAGAATTGCAGACCAAGGGACTTCTAGAGGCAAAAGGGACTCTTCTCTTCAGAATTGGTATGAGGGCTCAGAGTAACCTCATTTTAACAAAATGGGATTTCTTTTGACCCTGAGCTGATGAAGAGGAATGGGACAATTCTATCTACTTTTCAAGGCTTCTATGTTGAGCTTATATGATGAGCATTTCTGCATTGTAAAGCTCAGAAACACCAAACACTGATACAACATTTTGTATATTTTGAACTATATTTTTCATTGAGTAATTATAAGATTATGACCTAAGTATCAAATTTTAAGTGCATGCATTTGAACTTATAAAATACACTTATGTCAATCAATTAAGAATAATTAGGAATAATGCTGCTTGATGGGTTTTGGCAGCCATCGAGGAGCAATTGACAACAGCAGTAATTCCACCATCTGGGTCACTGGCAGTGGGGGCGGGGGGTGGCATCCGGAGCTGGGTGGGCTGTGAGAGACAAGTCCCACAGCTGGGGCCAGGAGACACAGTAGACAAGGACAGAACAGCTGGAAGTAGAAACCATCCAGGTTCCCCTAGGAAGGGAGAAAAAAACAAACACACCCACAACCCAGGGTGGGGAGGGCAGAGGTCCAGCACCAACACTAGGAGCTACTTCTGCTAACCACAGCCACAAGGTGGCTGCTGAATTAAATTTCCAGCCATCAGCCATAGGTTACCCCTGACCCTGTAAGGTAGGTTGTTATGCTGGGTTTGTTTTTTTGTTAGAGTTAAAGTGGGGAGGGGACAATGGTACAGGAGTATTTACAGCAAGAAGTTCCTTGATTTTACTTCCAGCCTCAGTCCTATGTCGTAAGTACAATCACTTTTACATTCCTGGCTTTTCATTCCCGTGCTGATGCTCCCAACCACGCAGATAGGACTGAGCGACTGACATTATTTACTGACTCCTGCCATGACAGATAAAGACAGAGCACTTAACATCCCCACCCACCTTCCCAGCACACGCGCGCACACACACACACACGTTACATCACTATTTTTAGTTCTATTATTTACTTCTGCGACATTAATTTCCTTAAATTTTGCTTTCTCTTCTTTTAAATTGAGACAGCCTTTCTTGTGCTGTAGAGGAGGGATTTTGTGAGAGGATAGTATTTGAGCTCCAGGGCCTCCTACACTTTCTTTCCTTCTTTCTTTCTTTCTTTCTTCCTTTCTTTCTTTCTTTTTTTTTTAACTTATTTATTTAAGTAATCTCTCCACCCAACATGGAGCTTGAACTCACAACTCAGAGAACAACAAAAGTCACAAGTTCTTCCAACTGAGTCAGCCAGGCACACACTCCCTCCACTTCTCCCTCGAACCCTTACATTAAGCTGGGCTCTGACTTAGATTTCCATGACCAAGCATTTACATTCCATTCTGTAACCATATTGTCTTCTATAGTTTGTCCTTAGGGTAAAGTCAGAGTCACTTAGACGGTGAGCAGTAAGTGGCATTAACACTTTTCTTCACCACAGAGACAAGAAGTGTGATTCCTTGTCTGTACTCAGTGTCACAACCCTGTACTGCTCAATTGCTCAAAACCATGGTTAGTTTTCTTCTTTTTCTTTTCCTAGTGTTTTCTTTTCCAGGAAAATCTGTGCCATCTTGCCCATTCTATTCCTTGGAATCCTCCAACTCTATGTTCTATGAAATTCCTTCCTTTCCTACAATCCTACTCTTGTTCAAATACAAAACACCACACAGCTGAAACCCTTGGTTACATCGGCGATTTCCAGGTCCCGTGTCTTCTTCCTGTTACTTGGCTCTTTCACTGGACTACAGGTTCAAATAACTTCTCAAGAAAGGTAGATGGCCGGTAAGCTTTCCAAGTCTTTGCGTGTCTAACAAAGTCTTCGTTATTTTGTCCTCACAACGAATCTGACTGGTTATAGGTTTCTCAAGTCGAAAATCATTTTTCTCCTGGATGTTGATGCTGTTACACCACTGTTTCCAGGGGAGCTACTGGAAAATGTCATGCCAGTAGGACTCCTGTTTCTCGTGCTCTTCCTCCACCCAGGGAGAACTCTTAGGATCCTCTCTAACTTGTTCTAAAACTTCCAAATGATGTGTGGTCTTTTCCACTCCTAATCAAAATCCAGGAGGCCCTTTTTTTTTTTTAAAGATTTTATTTATTTGACAGACAGAGATCACAAATAGGCAGAGAGGCAGGCAGAGAGAGAGGAAGGGAAGCAGGCTCCCTACTGAGCAGAGAGCCCGATGCGGGGCTCGATCCCAGGACCCTGGGATCATGACCTGAGCCGAAGGCAGCGGCTTTAACCCACTGAGCCACCCAGGCGCCCCAGGAGGCCCTTTTTGATTGAAAGCTCATATCTATAGTTGTGGAAATTTTCATTGTATTATTTCTTTTTTTAAAAGAGTTTGTGTATTTATTTGCCAGAGAGAAAGAGAGAGAGAGAGAGAGAGCGCACAAGTAGGGGGAGCACCAGGCAGAGGGAGAAGCAGGCTCCCCACTGAGCAGGGAACCCGATGAGGGACTCAATCCCAGAACTCTGGGATCATGACTCGAGCCAAAGGTGGATGCTTAACCACTGGAGCCACCTAGGTGCCCCTCATTGTTTGGTATCTTTCCCCCTCAGTTTCTCTGTTCTTCCTGTAATTACTACTACTCTTTTATTGGATCCCCTCTTGGATCAATCTTCTGTGTGTTTATACTCTCATATTTTATATTTTCTTGCTCCAGATTTTGGATGATTTCCTCTAACTTATCTTACCATCTTCCTTAAATATTTCATTTCCAAGGGTTCTGTCCCATTTTTTTTCTTTAAGATTTTTTTTTTTTTTTAAGTTATCCCTACACCCCGTCTGGGGCTTGAACTCACAACGCCAAGAACAAGAATCACATGCTCTAATGACTGAGCCAGCCAAGCACTCCATCTGTCCCATTTTCTGATTCTTCCTTTTAATGGCATCATGTTTTTGCTTCATAGAGAGAATATCATTTCCTATCTCTTTAGTGACAAATAATTAATTTTGGGGGGCTTTATTTGACTCTTCTTATCTTCCCTGAATTGTATGTTTCCTCTGGGATTAGTTTTTGTCTCTTTATCTTTCTTTCATCATACTGTAGACTTTTCTCAACTGTTGGTGATTTTTAGTTGTCAAGCTATTCTTAAGGATGGGACAGGAGCAAGGCTGACCAGGGGTTCTAAGCCCATGTGTGGAACCTGCTGAGTGGCAGGCGTCAATCTGGGGTGACTAGTAAGGGGCTTGATTTGGTATCAAGGTAATGCTGGTCTCATAAAATGAGTATAGAGACATTCTCTCCTCTTCAATGTTTTGGAAAATTTTGAGGATAGCTATTAAGTCTTTTTTGAATATTTGGTAGTATTCATCAGTGAAGCTATCCAGTCTTGAGCTTTTGTGTGTTGGGAGGTTTCTGATTACTGATTCACTCTTCTTACTAGTAATTAGTCTATTCAGATTTTCTATTTCCTTACACTTAGCTCTTGAAAGACTCTTTGTTTCTAGGAATTTATTCATTTCTTCTAAGTTGTCCAGTTTGTTGGCATATAATTGTTCAGGTAGTCTCTCATTACCTTTTGTATATCTGGTATCAATTGTAACTCCTCTTTCATTTCTGATTTATTTGAGCCTTCTATCTTTGTTTCTTGTTGAATCTAGCTGAAGGTTTGTCAATTTTGTTTCTCCTTTTTAAAGAACCAGCTCTTAGTTTTGTTAATCTTTTCTATTACTTTTTTAGTCTCTATTTCATTTATTTTTTGCTCTGATTGTTATTATTTCTTTCTGCTAACTTTGGGTTTTGTTCTCTTTTTTTTCTCTAGTTCCTTTAGGTGTGAAGATAAATTATTTATTTGAGATATTTTTTCTTGTTTCTTGAGTTAGGCCTGTATCACTATGAACTGCCCTCCCTTCCCCAAAAGAACTGCTTTTTCTGCAAAGATTTTGGGGGGCTTTGTTTCCATTTTCTCTTGCCTTTTGTACTTTTTGATCCCTCCTTTGATTACTTTATTGATACATTGGTCGTTCATTAGCGTGGTATTTAATCTCCACATCTTTGTAATTTTTCCGGTTTTCTTCTTGTAACTAATATCATTTCATATCATTGTGGTCAGAAAACATGTTTGATATAATTTCAATCTTCGTATGTTTATTGAGATTTGTTTTAGGCAAGTCTTATCTATCCTGGAGAATGTGCCATGTGATGGTACTCTTGAGATGAATGTGTATTCTGATGTTTTTGATGAAATATTCTATCTACATCTATTAAGTCAATCTGGTCTAATGAGTCATTTAAGGTTGAGGTTTCCTTATTGATTTCCTGTCTGAATGATGTGTGCATTGTTGTAAGTGGGATTTTAGAATCCCTTACAATTATTGTATTACTGTCAATTTCTCTTTTTAGGTCTATTGATACTTGTTGATACTTGTTTATTTAGGTGATCCTGTATTGGGTCAGTAAATATTTATAAATATTATATCCTCCTATTGGATTGAAAACTCTAGCTATGTAATGTCCTTCTTTGTCTTTTATCACAGTCTTCATTTTAAATTTTATTTTGTCTGATATTAGTATAGCTATTCCAGCTTTCTTTTAATTTCCATTTGCATGAAAATGTTTTTTGCATCCTTTCACTATTAGTCTGTGTATGTTCTGAGATCTGAAATGGGTCTCTTCCAGGAAACATGTAGTTGAGTCTTGTTTTGTTTACCCATTTAGCCATTCCAGTCTTTTGATTGGAGAATTTAGTCCATGTATTTAAAGTGATTATTAATAGGTGTGTACTTTTGCTAATTGTTTGTTAGCTGTTTTGTCATTCCTCTCTGTTCCTTTCTTTTGTTCTCTTCCCTTGTGAGATGGTGAATTTCTGTAGTGTTATGTTTTGATTCATTTCTCATTACCTTCTTAATGTATGCAGTAGGTTTTTGTTTTATGGTTACCATTAGGATCACATATAACAGTCTCTGTATATATCCGTCTATTTCAAGCTGGTAGTAACTTAAATACGAACACATTCTGAAAACTCTACATTTTCACTCCCCCGTTTTATGTTTTTGATGTCATATTTTACATCTTTTTATTTTGTGTATCCCTTAACTAATTATTGTAGTTATAGTTAATTTTACTGCTTTTGTCTTTTAATTTTTATATTGGCTTTAAAAGTGGTTAATCCATTAAACTCACTATAGTTTTGCCTTTACTAGTGAGATTTTTACTTGCATATATTTTCTTGTATCTAGATAATACATTTTCTTTTCTGCTAAAGAAGACCCTTTAACATTTTTTGTAAGACCAGTCTAGTGGTGAGGAATTTTTGCTTCTACTTGTCTAGAAAACTCTTTATTTCATATTCAATTCTGAACAATAACCTTGCCTGGTAAAGTATTCTTGGTTGTAAACTTTTTTCTTCCTTTAAGCACATTGACTGTATTGTGCCACTCCATTCTGGCCTGAAAAGCTTCTGATGAAACATTATCTTAATGTTTCTGGTTATGTTAAAGGGGTTCTCTTATACACAATAAGTTATCATTCTCTTGGTATTTAAAAAATTACTTAACTTCTGACATTTTAATTATAATGTGCCTTGGTGTGGATCTCTTTGGGTTCACCTTACTTGGAATTTTGTACATCCTGGACATGGAGGGTCTACATGTTAGGAAATGTTTCAGCCGTTATTTCTTCAAGTAAGTTTCTGCTCCTTTGTCCTGCTCTTCCCTCTCTGAGATCCATATTGTATAGGTTATTCTGCTTAATGTTGTCCCACAGTTCCTTTAAGTGATATTCTCCTTTTAAATTATTTGTTGTTGTTCTGTTTGGGTGAATTCTATTGTCATGTCTTCTAGTCACCGAAATGTTCTACTTCGTTAGTCTGCTGTTGAACCCCTCTAGGGCATTTTTCAGTTCAGTTATTGAACTCTTTGGCTCTATGAATTGTCTGGTGTCTTCCTTTAAAAAAATCAAATATAATTAACTTACAGTGTTATATTACTTTCAGGTGTACAATGTGATGATTCAACAGCTCTATACATTGCTCAATGCTCAATGCTCAATGCTCTTCAGTACTCTTAATCCCCTTTATTATTTCACCAATTTCCACACCCACTTCTTTGGCAACCACCAGTTTGTTCTCTATGTTTAAGAGTCTGATTTTTTTGTTTGTTTGTTTATCTCTTTCTCTTTATTTATTCATTTGTTTTTTTCTTAAATTCCACATGTGAGTGAAATTATATAGTATTTGTCTTTCTCTGACTAACCCATTTCACTTAGCATTATATTCTCGATTCATCCATATTGTTGCAAATGGCAAGATTTCATTTTTAATGGCTGAATAATATTCCAGTGTGTGTGTGTGTGTGTGTGTGTGTGTGTGTGTGTGTGTGTGTGTATCTCACTTACTCTTTATCCATTCATCTACTGATGGATACTTGGATTGCTTCAATATCTTGGATATTATAAATAATGCTACAATAAACATTAGATGTGTATATCTTTTCAAATTAGTGTTTGTGTTTTCTTTGGGTAAACACCCCATAATGGAATAACCTGATCATATGTTAATTCTTTTTTTAATTTTTTTGAAGGGCCAGACTGTTTCCCACAGTGGCTTCACTAATTTGCATTATGATCAGCAGAGCCTGAGGGTTTCTTTTTCTCCACATCCACTAACACTTATTTCTTGTCTACTTGACTTTAGACATTCTGATAGATGTAAAGTGATATCCCATTGTGGTTTCCATTTGCATTTCCCTCATGATTAGTGATGAAGAGCATCTGTTGACAATCTGTATGTCTCTGGAAAATTTCTACTCAAGTCCTTTGCCCATTTTTAATTGGATTATTGTGGGGGGTATTGTTTATTTGTATAAGTTCTTTATACATTTTGGATATTAACCCCTTATCAGATATCATTTTGCAAATATCTTCTCCTATTCAGTAGGTTGCCTTTTTGTTTTGTTGATGGTTTCCTTCACTGGGCAAAATTTTTGTTTTTGTATACTCCTAATGGTTTAATGTTGCTTTTGTTTCCCTTGCCAGAAGAGATGTATCTAGTAAAATGTTTCTCCAGCCAATGTCAAAGAAATTACCTCCTATGTTGTCTTCTAGGAATTTTATGGTTTTATGTCTCACATTAGGTCTTTAGTCCATTGTGATTTTATTTGTGTATGAGGTGTAAGAAAGTGGTCCACTTCTATTGTTTTATATGTAGCTGTCCAATTTTTCCATCAGCATTTGTTGAAAAGACTCTTTTTCCCATTGGATATTCATGCCTCCTTTATTATAGATTAAGTGGCCATACAAGTGTAGGTTTATTTTTAAATTCTTTACTTTTTTCCATTGATCTTATATCCATTTTTGTGCCTGTACCATACTGCTTTCATTACTACAGCTTTGTAGTATATCTTGAAATCTGGGATTGTGATAACTCCAGCTTGATTCTTCTTTCTCAAGATTGCTTTGGCTATTCGGAGTCTTTTATGGTTCCATACAAATTTTAGGATTATTTGCTCCAGTTTAGTGAAAAACACTGTTGGTATTTTGATAGAAATTGCATTGAATCTGTTGATGGCTTTGGGTAGTATGGAAATTTTTACAAGATTAATTCTTTCAATTCATGAGTATAACATTGTTTTATCTTTCCATTTTTGTCTTTAATTTCTCTTAAAGTTTTCAGAGAACAGGTCTTTCACCTCTTTGGATATGTTTAGGCCTATATGTATTTTTCATTTTTGGTGGAATTGTAAACAGAAGTGTTTTCTTAATTTCTCTTTCTGCTACTTCATTATTAGTGCATAGAATTGAAATCGATTTCTGTATATTCTGTATATTAATTTTGTATCCTGCAATGTTATTGAATTCATTTATCAGTTCTAGTAATTATTTGGTGAGGTCATAAGTGTTTTCTATATATAGTATTGTGGCACCTGTCAATAGTGAAATTTTACTTCAGCCTTGGCAATTTGGTTGCTTTGTATTTCTTTTTCTTGTCTGATCACTGTGACTAGGACTTCCAATACTATTTTGAACAAATGTGGTCAGGGTGGACAACCTTATTTTTTTCCTGATCTTAGAGTAAAAACTCTCAGTTTTTCACCATTAGTTATGATGTTAGTTGTGGATTTTTTATATATGGCCTTTATTATGTGGAGCTATGTTCCTTCTAAACTGTTTTTGAGAGTTTTTATTATGAATGGATGTTGTACTTTGTCTAATGCTTTTTTTTTTTTTTTTTGCATCTATTGAGATGATCATGAGATTGTCCTTTCTCTTATTAGGGTGATGCATCACACTGATGGATTTGTGAATATTAAAGTATCCTTGCTTCCCTGCAATAAATCCCACTTGATTATCATGAGTGATTTTTTTAAAATGTATTGTTGGGTTTGATTTACTAATATTTTGCTGAGGATTTTTGCGTCTGAGTTTATCAGAGCTATTGGCCTAGAGTTCTCTCTCTCTCTCTTTTTTTTTTGTAATGTCTTTATCTAATTTTTGTATCAGGGTAATAGTGGACTTAGGAAATGAATTTGGAGCTTCCTTCCTCTATTTTTTGGAATAGATTGAGAAGAACAGAGATTAACTTTTCTTTAAATGTTTGGTAGCATTCACCTGTTCATCCATCTGCTCCTAGCCTTCTGTATATTGGCAGTTTTTTGATAACTGATTGAATTTTTTTTGTTAGTAATCAATCTGTTCAAATTTCCTAGTTTTCCCTTATTCAGTTTTGGAAGGTTATATGTTCCTAGGAATATATCCTTTTTTCTAGGTTGTCCAATGTGTTGATACATAGTTTTTCATAATATTCTTCTACAATCTTTTGTATTTCTGTGGGGTCTATTATTTCTCCTGTTCATTTCTGATTTTATTTATTTGATTTCTTGTTCTTCTTTTTTCATGTGTCTGGCTAAAGGTTTATCAATTTTGTTGATCTTTTTGGAGAACCAGCTGCTGGTTTCATCAATCTGTTCTATTGGTTGTTTTTTTTTGGGGGGGGGGGGTCTCTATTTCATTTATTTCTGCTCTCATCTTTATTATTTCTTTCATTCTGCTGGCTTTGGCCTTTGTTCTTTTCTAGCTCCTTTAGGTATAAGGTTAAGTTGTTTATTTGCAAGTTTTCTTGCATCTTGAGGTAGACCTATATTGCTAAGAACTTTCCTCTTAGAACAGTTTTTGTTGCATCCCCAAAATTTTAGACCACTGTATTTAAATTTTCTCTTGTCTCCATTTTTAAAATTATCTCTCTTATTTCTTGGCTGACACATTCATTTTCTAGTAGCATGTTATTTAGCTTCCATGTATTTGTGTTCTTTCCAGATCCTGTCTTGTGACTGGTAACTAGTTTCATATTATTGTGGTCAAAAAAGATATATGATATGATAATCTTTTTAAAATTTATTGAGTCTTGTTTTGTGGCCTAAAACATGAACTATTCTGGAGAATATTCCATGTGCACTTGAGAATAATGTGTATTCTGCTGTTTTTCAATGGAATGTTCTGAATATATCTGTTAAGCCCATCTGGTCCAATGTGTTATTCAAAGCTATTCTTTTGTTGCTGATCCTGTCCAGATGATCTATTTATTGATGTAAGTGGCATGCTAAAAAGTTTCCTACTATTATTGCATTACTATCCATTTCTTCCCTTATGTCTGTTAATGGTTGCTTTTCTAAAAATTTTTATAATTTTTTATTTTTTTATTAACATATAAGGTATTATTAGCCCCAGGGGTACAGGTCTTAATAGTTGCTTTATGTATTTAGGTGTTCCCAGGTTGGGTTCATAAATATTTACCATTGTTTCATCTTCTTGTTAGTTTGCTCTCTTTATCATTATGTAGTGTTCATTGTCTTTTGTTACAGTCTTTTTTTTTTAAGTCTATTTCCTCTAATATAAGTATTGTTACCTCTGCTTTCTTTTCACTTTCATTTGCATGGTAAATGTTTTTCTATCCCTTCACTTTCAATGTGTATTTAGGTCTGCAGTGAGTCTCCTATAGACAGCATATAGATGGGTCTTGCTTTCTTATCCATTCAATCATTTTATATCTTTTGAATTGAGCATTTAGTCAATTTATATCCAAGTAATTATTGATAGGTAGGTAATTACTGCCATTTTGTTATTTGTTTCATGGGTTTTTTTATAGTTCTTTTCTGTTCCTTTCTTCTCTTTCTCTCTTCCCTTGTGGTTTGATGACTTATTTAGTGATATTCTTGGATTCCTTTTCTTTATTTTATGCATATATATTATAGGTTTATTTTTATTTTATAGAGGGATGAGGGGGTGAAGGGGCAGAGGGAGAAAGAGAGAGAATCTTAAGCAGGCTCCACATGGAGCCTGATGTGGGGCTTAATTTCACAACACTGAGAATATGACTGAAGCTGAAATAAAGAGTTAGATGCTTAAATGACTGAGCCACCCAGGTGCCCTTATTTAGGTTTTTGATTTGTGGTTACCATTAGGTTCACTTGTAATATTTTATGCATATAGCATAAAATATTAAGTTGATGGTCTATATTAAGTTGATGGTCACTGAAGTTTGAACTCTTTCTAGAAAAACTAATTATTTTCTCAATCCTCACCAACATTTTATGTACATGATATCATACTCTATATCCTTTTATTTTGTGAGTTCCTTGACTGATTTTTATAGCTATAATTGATTTTACTGCTTTTGTGCTTTAACCTTTGTACTGACTTGTGTTAATCTACTTTTTATTTACTTTATCATGTTTATTATGCTTGCCTGTGAAATTTTTTCCTTTCATAATTTTCTTACTCTTGATAATTGCCTTCCCTTTTCCTCAAAGAATTCCCTTTAATGTTGCTTGTGAGTCTGGTGATGAACTCCTTTTACTTTTGTTTGTCTGGGAAACTCAAGATGTCTCATTCTATTCTGAATGATAGCCTTTGTGGGTATAATATTCTGACTGCAGATTTAGCATTTCAGTGCTTTGAATATATCATGCTACTCCCTTCTGGCCTAAAGAGTTTCTGAGGAAAAATCAGCTAATAGGCTTGTGGGGTTTCCCTTATATGTAACTATTTTCTTTTCTTTTGCTGCTTTTAAAATTTTGTCTTTAAGACTACTTTTTGTAATTTTAATTACTATGTCTTGGTACGAACCTCCTTGGGTTGATTTTGTTGGGGATTCTTTTTTTCTCCTGGATTTGGATGTCTGTTTCCTTCCCCAGATTTGGGAAGTTTTCGGCTATTATTTTTTCAAGTAAATTTTCTGCCCCCTTTTCTCTCGCTTGTCCTTCTGAGAGCCCTATAATACAAATACTATTACGCTTGATGATGCCACTGAATTCCCTTAACCTATTCTCTTTTTTTATTCTTTTTACCTCTTGCTATTCAGTTTGATTGTTTTCCGTTACTCTGTTCCAACTCGCTGATCCATTCTTCTGCTTCCTCTAATCTGCTAATGAGTCCCTCTAGTGTATTTTTTCAATTTCAGTTATTCAGTTCTTCATCTCTATTTGATTCTTTTTAATATTTTCTATCTTTTTTTAAACATCTCCCTGAGGTCCTCCACTCTTTTTTTCCAAATCCAGTAAGTATATTTATGACCATTACTTTATATTCTGTATCAGGCATATTGCTTATCTTTCATTTAGCTCTTTTGTTGTGGTTTTGTCCTATTCTTTCACTTGGGACATTTTCTTCTGTCTCATTTTTCTAACTTTCTGTGTTTGTGTCTATGTATTAGAAAAGTCAGTTATGTCTCCTTATTTGGAAAGTAGTATCTTTATTGGAAAGTAGTAGGTCCTGTGGTGCCCTGTAGTGCAATGTCCCCTGCTCACCAGAGCCAGGCAATCCTGGTGTTTCCTGTATGGGTTGTGTGCACCTAATTGTTGTGGCTGAGCCTGGTTTGCCTTCAGTCTAGTCATCTGCAGTGACCCATTTTGCCTGTTGGTTTGGACCCTATACTGTTAAGGAGCCAGTTTGGGGTTGCTGTGGGTTTGTAGTTGGGCAGTGTCAGTAGTCAGACAGGATGACTGCCCTCAGCACATTTGCTGTCACTGCTGTCACACCAAGCCACAGAGCACTCTCCCCTCCTCATCTTTGAATGGCTTTCCTTGGTGGATGGGGCCTGCTCTCAAGCCAGATGCCTGCCCCCAGTCTGTCTGTTGGGGCTGCAGTAGCACCAACCTGTAGGATGTTCTCCCTGCCTAATCCCCTGAGAGGATTTTATTGGTGGATGGAGCCGATAGTCAGACCAGATGCCTGTCCCCACTCTGCCAGGGCTGCAGAGGCCCAAACTGCAGGACTTCTTCTGTGTACTGCCCCTCCTGGGAGGTTTTTGTTGGTGGGTAGGGCCAGCAGTCAGATCAGATGCCTGCCTCCTGTCCATCTGCTGGGGCTGCAGACACACAGATCAGCAGGACACTCTGCACTGCCAGGAATAAGGTCTGACTGCTGGGACTGTGAGTGCACTCCCCAGGGCAGGAGTGGCACTTTGGAGTGCCACCAATTCCTCCCATAGCTGTTTGCAGGATAAGATGAGGCAGAGGGACTTTGGTGGGACTTTGGCTGAGTGTAGCAGGTTGGCTTCAGGAGATCATCAGGAGAATGTGGGCGTGGGAAATGTGGTGTTCGCAGGGTAGACGGAATGCTCACACTGGTGTCTGCAGGTATCCAGGTATCTATGCTGGGGTGCAGGGGAAAGAAATGTTTGTCTACTAGACATTTGTTCTGGGAGAAGTTGCCTAAAGATCCCTGCTTCCCAGCACACATTCTGAGATGAGTAAAAAAAATCCTCAGATATACACTAGATACTTTCAAACTCCTGCTTCTATGCTTATCTCAGTGAGATTGTTATTCTGGTGTTTAAAGGACAGGGACTCAGTTTCTTATGACCCTCTAGCTCTCAAAGAGCTAAGCCTACTGATTTTTAAACCTTTTTTTTTTTTTTTTTTTTTTTGGCCTACTGATTTTTAAAGAACCGGGCGTTAAGCCCTGCTGGTATAAAAGGTAATGTAATTAAGCCCCACTGGTTTTCAAAGCCAAATATTATGGGGCTTCATCTTCCCAGTGCAGGTCCGCCATGTCTGGGTTGCCTGTTGTGGGATCTGCTCCTCTCCCTTCTTGCTGCTTGTTGCGTCCCTCCCATTTGTGGTCTTGCTGGGAGTTTTGTTCCCAACCACATCTCCGCCTCTCCCACTCTTTTCAGTGTGATCTCCCCTCTACCATTAACCATGGAAAGTCTATTCCACCAGTCTTTGGGGTTATTTTATAGGTTAGCTGCACTGATGTGACTGTTATCTAGGTGTTTCTGTGGGATGAGGTGAACTCAGGATCCTCTACTCTACCACCTTCCCTGAAGTCTGTTTGGTATTTTCATGAACACCGTGTTCATCCACGTTTGTCCCATTTTCAGATAGCATCTTTATGACTCTTACTCTGAAATCTTTATCAGGTGATTACTTATATCCATTTCATTAAGGTCTTTCCTGAGGTTTTATCTTGTTCTTTCATTTGGAACACTTTTCTCTATAGGATATTATTTCTAATGAAGCTTATCACTTACCCACCAAGGAGAATGCTGGAGCATCTACTTTTCTCTTTCTCAGAGACAAATTAGATTAACTGAATTGTAGAGATTGCCTCTTGATTAGAGCCACAGAAAACTGCTAGGTAGATGGTGAACAGGTTGTACACTGATATTAATTCACTGTTATACTAATTTAGATGCATGATATACTGGGGAAGAACATGATTTAATAGAAAATCTTTCCATTCATAGCATTTTTCTCTAATTTTCACCTTCCTTGAAGCTGTTTTGGTCTTAGTCTGACACTGTAGGGAAATTCACTGTGAAGTGTGGAACAAGTGAGCATGTATCCTCTGTCCTCAAAAGTTGGCATGCAAGTCTGTGAACTTGGAAAGAGAACAAAGCTTTCTAACATGGTAAACCAAGAAAGTGTAGATTAAGAAGTCTGGTTTCCTCTTCTTTGCATCAGCACATAACAGCTGTCAGATACCACTGAATAATCTACTCCTCCTGTTCCTGAAAGGTAGATAGTTATTATTAAGGCATTTCCCAAAGGAAGTATGTTTTAATTTTGAACAATGGCACAAATGAAGTGGTAATACAACAATGTAAGAGAAACTTTAAAAGGTACAGTATTTGCATTTATGATTCTTTTTTGTCCCACCTAATTCCACTCTCTCCAACAGTCCCTGAAACCTCACTAGCAGGCTGACATCCTGATAAATTCTAAAAGGAAGAAGAAAAACAATGTAAAAGGCAAGGTGGGTGTGGCAGCTAGAGAGGTCATGGTGAACAAAGAAGGAAAGGGCAGCTACCCAAGCTTAGGCAGATAAGGCATTAGGTTCAAGAGCTGAAAGGAAGTACACCAGATTGAAGAGTGCTCACAGGGTACCTGATGCCAGACTGCAAGGAAAGAGCCCAGCCTTTAGGTCCTTGTTTAGCCCTCACTTCCAAATAAAGCAAGTTGCAAGACCAGTCCTAACATCCAGCAGCAGAAAGCTTCCTTCCTTCAGGAAAATCCAGTAAAGGCATCTTTCTGTGACTTCTTGCTAAAAGGGCCAGCTTTCTCCTGAAGTCCCTGCTGTTAGAGAAGACTTGTAAAGGCTGCGATGGCATTGTACAAAGGAAAAGGTTATTAGAATAAAAATGTGAGTCCATGTTCATCCAGATATCCCTGCAGGAGTTAATTCCCCTCCCTGAGTGTTAAATTCTTCACCTGGAAAATGTGGTAGGCACACGGGAAAGCAAAAGATTTGTTTCTAAAAGAATTATTTTCTCTGTTCCTTCTTTACTTCATACTTTCAATTAAAAAACTTAGCGATAAAATCACAATCTGGTCTACCTGCTTTCCATACTGTCTGAGTAACATGATAAAGTCATCTTTAGAAACATAAACACACTGGTTTCAAGATGACACCCTCTAGGGTCTTGGCTGCCAGTCTGATCCAGGAACGCATAGTCACCATCCTAGTGCCAGGAAGTGTCTTTGCCAGCATCCACTGCCCATGTTCTATTTGATTCTCTCAGGAGATAATACTTTCCTTTCTAAAATGTACACTTTTTGCACCAAACAATGATGAGTATATGGCTAGGTCTTCAGTTAACTCACTACCTGAACAATCAGCTTCTTATTATTTCTCCAAAACTGAATTAACTCACATAATTTTGTGTCAAGGCACTAGAACTCTTTGTTGCATAAAAAAATTAGAAGATATCACCCAACTCCGGCATGAAAGTTCTCCTGGAATATCATCAGCCTTTCAGCTAAACATGAAAGCCATTCGGTACTGACCCTGTAGGAGTCAAATTCTTAAGTATTTATAACTTAATAAATTATAATCCAGAGCTCTGTTGGCAAGTTAACTTTGTTCCAGCCCTTACCGTTGTGGAGACTCCCAAATTTACTTCATGTTGGACACTGCCCAGAAAGTGTTCAAAGCACTTCATGCTTAAATTCACATTTGCCCTCTTTCGTATCCACATGAGAGACTGAGCCCTATTTCACTCTTGTTTAAATTTTATTATTGTACTTATTAGTAATAAACCAAGGGAACTAGGATAACAAAGGGAAAAGTTCAGGCTAAGTAACTTCTTCCTTATGAATTAAAACACATATGAACACTTGAGTTACCCCCCCATCCTAATGTACAAATAAGCTACATCATACAGTCCATAGAACACTGTGAGCCACTGATACCAGGAGCCAGGCAAAGGACCCCAGTTGTGTGAAGTCCCAGGCTGATCTGGGTCTAGATGACCAGCTTCTCCACGCTGAGTGTACTTGTGGTTTCATCCTCTTCATTCGACCCAAAATAGCCTGGGAGGTCCAGCATCCTCTGCTCTGCCTCGGTGAGGCCGAATGACGTATTGTCATAGAAGGCGAACTCAGGCTGGGCTGGGAAGCTCTGACACTTGTCTTTCCTACACTGAGAAGGGCTCAGAGGGCTCACCCTCTGGTAGCTCTCTTTGGGGGCCGTGGGAGAAGGCTGCTTCCTCGAGACACTCCTGTGACTGGGGGACGGGCCCCTCCGGGCTCTGTGCAGCTCCGTTCTCTCACCGCCCGCCATGAATCCTGCCTGGTAATCCCCCAGGTCTGGTTTCCTCGCGGGCTGCCCCAGGCTGTAGGATTTAGGGGGAGGGCTTAATGGGCCTCTGGTTGTACCTGCCCCGTGGAAATGGTCCGGTTTCTCAGGGGACGGGGCAGCACCTCGACTCTGAGGCCGAGATCGCTCTTCCGCCTGGTCCCAGGTCTGCGTCCTGGAACTGTAGGCCGGGGCCTGCCGTGGGGTCAGGGTGGACATGCTCCGCTCCCGGAACGGCCGGGCCTGCCTGGCTTCATGGAAGCTCGCGGTCCTCCTGAAGTGGGAGCCCCTGGGGTGGCTCCTCTCTGGCAGCGCCCCTCTGCCGCCCGCGTGCCTCAGGGCGGACTTGCGGATCACGGTCTGGCTGGGGCTGACCGCACAGCTGGCGGCACAGACCGGAAGGTCCCGCCTGGAGGGGGGCCTGGCCGCTACCCCCACCACCGGCTGCTCCAGAAATGGGGATTTGAGCCGGAACTTGTTGGCCACAGCCTCCTCGGGGCCCTCCAGGTCCAAGGGGGGGACAGCGGCCGCGTCGATGGCCGTGTCGGTCAGGGGACTCTGAGACACGTGGTACACCTTGGTGGTTTCCGTCAGGCCCTTCTTCTTCATCTCCTTGAGCTGCTGCTGGGCGAGGCGGTAGCTGAACAGCGGAGGGATGATCTTCTGTGCGTTGGACTGCACGCTCTCACTGCCCGAGGCGTCGTCCTCCGCGGACAGCGGCCCACCGCGCCTGTAGGTCAGGGGGATGCCTGCGTCCCTGGGGCCCCCCACCAGCCCGTCGCCCCCGTCCGAGAAGCTCCCGCGCTGCTCGCTCAGCTCGCAGATGTTCTCCTCGTCGGAGTTCTTCCGGAAGCTGGGGGAGTGGATGGAGCTGTGGCGAGCCGGGGTGCTGCATTTGGGGGCGCGGCCGAACTTCCGCCACAGCGTGATGAGCACCGTGGCGAGGATGATGAACAAGCACAGGGAAATGCCCGTGACCGTCACGACGTTGTTGGACTTCCCGGGGCCCTGAGGCTGAAGAGGAGACGCGCTGGATGGCTGGAGAGCTACGAGGAAAGAAAGAACAGATGGGTATTCTCTAGCAGGGCTCCTCGTGGTTTTACGGCTGGGAGCAGCTGGCTCTGATGCTCTGGCAGTTCTAGAAAGAATGAACAGGGACTCGGATTTCTGGCCTTAGGCACTCGTCCCTGCTGGCAGCTTAAAGCAGACCAGAACACAGGACCCACAGAGAGGAGGTGAGCAGATAAACCACGATCGGGGTGACCCCTGGGCTTGCCAGCTCCTGCTGACAATGTGTCTCAAACGTTCCACCAAGCAGCAGCATAAGGAAAGATTCCTGGTAAAATCAAGGTTTTCGCTTAAGATAAGGTAAACCCTGGAACCCTGGATAGCTATAGTTCAATGTACTTTGAGATGCACAGCGGGAAATTCTACCAAGTATAAAACCTGACATGCAAAGTAATTCAGATAGGTCGTACCTAAATTTTATATCTTGGGAAATTAATAGGTGAAAATCAGTCTTTAGGCAATGTAATGCAACTCACATTTAATAACCAGGAACTGTATTTCCTGAGGGTTGAAGCCTCTGTTTCTCAGTCTGTTTCCAGCTGTCCAATCCCCTTGCTTCCTTCCATGGGACCGTTGATTGATTTGTTTTTTTTCTTCCCTGCTTTCTCCAACTGGCTTGTCCAGGGTCATCAAAATGTCTCATTAAGCCTCAGTTGCCACCCGGGATCCAGCCTGTCCTGCCACTGAAACACCTGGGAACCTGAGACTGGCTAATGCTACCACCCTCCCCTCTTTCCTCCTTGTCACTGTCCACCTTGCAAGCCCTTCCAGCCACCTGCCTGCACAGTCTTACCAGCACCAGTCCTCTGTGTCATGTCCATGACCATGACCTCCCATTGCCTACCCTCTTGGGTGGAAGCTGTGACACATACTTTGTTTCTAAGCAAACAGGACCAGCAGCAGGGACAGTTCCTCACTCTCCCCATTCCTGATTGCCATTTTCAACTAACTCTTTCACCTCCATATAAAAATTCTTTTAATTAATCTTAATTTTAATTAATTCTTTAAAAAAATTTATCTGTCTATATATACTGCATCTCCATGACTTACTTATTCTGTAACTATAAGTTTGTCCTTCCTAATCTCCTTTATTTTGCCCATCCAACCCACCCACTTCATTCAGGCAACCACCAGTTTATTCTCTGTGTTTAAGAGTCTGTTTTTTATTTGTTTTGCTTTGTTTTTAGATTCCACAAATAAATGAAATTATATGGTATTTGTCTTTCTCTTTCTGACTTACTTCATAATACCCTCTAGGTCCATCTATGTTGTGGCACATGACAAGGTCTCATCCTTTTTATGGCTGGGCAATATTCCATTGTCTATTTACATCATCTCTTCTTTATCCATTCAGCTATTGATGGGCACTTGGGTTGCTTCCACAGCTTGGCTATTGTAAATGATGCTGCAATAAGCATACGGGTGCATATATCTTTTAGGATTAGTGTTTTCATTTTGGGGGTAAACAGCCAGACATGGATTACTAGATCATATGGTATTTCCATTTTTAATTTTTTGAAGAACTTCCATGCTATTTTCTGCAGTGGTTGCACCAATTTACATTCCCACCAACAGTGCACGAGGGTTCTCTTTTCTCTACATCCTCACCAACACTTATAATTTCTTGTCTTTTTCATACTGGCCATTCTGACTACTGTGAGGGTGATATCTCATCGCCATTTTTATTTGCACTTCCCTGATGATTAGTGATGCTGAACATCTTTGCATGGGCCTGTTGGCCATCTCTATGTCTTCTCTGGAAAACCATCTACTCATATCCTCCACCCATTTTTAATTGGATTGCTTGTGTGGTGTTGAGTTGGAAAAGTTCTTTATATTTTTTGGATATTAACCCCTTACTGGACATATCATTTGCAAGTATCTTCTTCCAATCAGTAGGTTGCCCTTTTGTGTTGTTGGCGGTTTCCTCTGCTATGCAAAAACTTTTTCTTTGGGTGCAGTCCCAATTGTTTATTTTTGCATTCGTTTCCCTTCCCTGAGGAAAAATATATCCATAAATATGTCACTAAGGGTAATATCCAAGGTGTCTTCTACTCTTTTAATACCCATGCCATCTACTCAAACCATCCACCTACTCCCCTCTCAATACTGTCATCTCCCAACCTCATGGCAGCCATCAGTCTCTAGCACCCAGGTCTCAGTCTTCCTCATCATCCCCTAGCAAGGCCTATCTGGGCAACGTCACTGTCCATTCAACATATCATACCTTCCCATTGTCTGCAACTGCTCCTCTTCCAAAATCTTAAACTTCATAGCTCACTTTTGAGCAGTATCCTCCCCTCTCACTTACTCATCATTATTACACTTACCCCACACTCACGATCCATCACACAAACCATTCTCCTGCCAATAAGCTCAACTGTCTGACCTCTAGTACTGAGACATACCCCTTTCCCTGCTCTATACCAAAAGTCCATCCCTAGATTAACAAGACATGTGAATTATTAGCTGCTGCACCCAGGCCCTGAGCCCTGGTGGAGAAAATAATATACCCATGCAGGCCAGCACCTCTATATACTGACAGCCCCCAAACCTGACCACCTGCAAATCGTTAAATGGGTTCCTAAGCAACTCGCTTCCATCCCCTACAGGTTTCACCACTTTCCCCAAGCACCCTACATACCCTCTTCCTCAGAATTCCACTAGATCACGAAAAAAAACAGAAGCTATCAGGCAAGTGTACCCCTCCCCCAGCTCCTTCTGCTGTCTTCTCCCCAATAAACTTAGGATCAGCCACACTTCTATTCACTTCTTTCCCTATGGAATTAGTGGAGAAGTATCTTCCTACAAAGGCAAGTCTACCAAGTGCTCTCTAGGTCACCCTTCTCCGGGGGATCAACGCTCTGTACCAATTATCTCCAGCTTCTCCTCTATGCAGCTCCACATAAACATGTTCAAGCTCTTCTTACTTTAAGAAGAAATTTCTAGAACTCTCATATCTTGTTCCTGGTCTTCCTAGCCAAGCTTACAAAAAAAGCTGACCTGCCCAATATCAACAAGCTAGAAAGCTAGAAACAAGCTAGAAAATTTGCTGACTTACTGCTTCCACATCACCTCTGAGTCCTGCAACCTGCCTCCAGGATTCCAGTGAAATGGCTTCTGCTAATGTCATTAATAACCTAATAGCTAAATTCAAAGAAGTTTTGTCTGGATATTCCTTGACCTCTGCAGTATAGGCTACTGCCCAACACTTCCTCTGACTTTTTCTCTTCTTGGTTTCAATGATAGTACTCCTTTGGAGAGAAGAACAGGAATTTGAAGCAAGGAGATCTAGATCTCAACCTGGGTCCATTAGCTCTGCTCTCTCCAATGATGTCCTACCAACACCTTCACCTCCACATGCCCAAGACTCATCAATTTTCCCCCAGAATCTGTGCCTCATCCAATATATCCAATCTCAAGGAAATGGCACAGGTGTCCACGCAGTTGTCAGTACTAGAATCCTGGTTTTCAACTTTGATTCTTCCCTCTTCATCACTCACCATATCCAGAGTCTTTGAGTTCTTGTCTCCTCTGCATCCCTACGGCCATTCATTTTTCACTGGGTTGCTGAAAAACTTAATGGCCTTGCTGCTGCTACTCCTAGCCCTTCCGATGTATTCTCCACACTACAGCTGAGAGGCATCCCTCTGAAATACAGGCCAAACCTTCAAGGCCCCTCAGGATCTGACTCCTGCCACCTGCTCAGGTTCATTTCTTACCACTCCCTCCTGGCACACTATGCTCTAGACACATTAATTTCAGTTCTCGGGGTCTCTTAATGTGCCATCTTCTTCTGTGCTTTTATCCATGGCTCCCTTTGCTGAAGTTCCCTTTCTCACTTAGCTCACCTAGGTGGCACCTATTCTGCTTTCACACTTTAGCTCAAATATCACCACCTCCAAGAAAGGAGGTGTTCCCAGCATGAATTTTCACCCCTGCAAGTTTCCTGAGCAAGCTGTGGATACCTTTCTCACTGCAGGCTCTACAATGTACTGTATATTATGCCTTTTTACATGCCTGCTGAGCAACTATGTCATAAGCACCTTCCAGACAGGAACATGTCTTATCTAGATATTCCTAGCCCCAGTCGCAATAACTTACACACAGTTGGTATCCAATAAATGTTAGGTTAATTCATTTAAAAAGGGAATAGCAAAATGATTGATATCCCACCGGATGGAACGTGGGCGTAATGGCGATGGATTCTCCCACTCCTGTTTGAATAAGACGGTCAAACTAACATAGAACTTGATGCAGACATTCTTTCAAAGACAAACAAAACTTCCAACTTGCAACCAAGTGAACACCGTTGGATGGGGAAAGATTTGTTTCCTGACTTGTCACTTCTTCCGTGTGCAGTGGTGGCTTATGTCCATGGGGAGCAGCAATGCATGATGGACCTCTTTACTTAGCTGTTAGCCTTCACTGGGGCTGGCTCCTCAAAACATGGCTGGAGAAAAGCCCGAGAGCTGCTGACCTTAGCCCTCTCTGCTTCATCGACTCCCTCCTTCACCTGAAGTAAAGGAGCTTTCTTGATGCTAAGCAGACTGAGAACAGATTTTAACATTTCCAAACAGTGTGAAATAGATTAAATAGGGAGAAGAACACTTGGAAGAAATGATCATTTTTATCCATGTAAACATTACTCTAAGGACCACTTACATTAGAAGTAGGCATGCCTATAGCACTTAACCTTTTGCTAATTTATAATATATAACTTTCTAGTTCCCAATGAGTATTAAAGAATTAGGACATCAGAACATGAAATAATTTCACATATCCTCAAAAATGATTATTAATTCTAGGGTGTGGATGCTTCCAGAAAATTAAACTGGCCTGTGTAGAAAGGCAAGATATTCAAGACAGGTAGCTTAGTATGGGTCAGATCTAGTCCTCTGCTTTCTAGCTTGTTGATATTGGGCAGGTCAGTTACCCTCTCTATGCTACAGCATCCCAAATAAGTGAGATAATGTATTTAAAGTGCTAGCACATAGCAGTTGGTCATTAAAAGATTGATATTGGGGGCGCCTGGGTGGCTCAGTCGGTTAAAGCCTCGCCTTCGGCTCGGGTCATGATTCCAGGGTCCTGGGATCGAGCCCCACATCGGGCTTTCTGCTCGGCAGGGAGCCTGCTTCCTCCTCTCTCTCTCTCTCTCTGCCTGCCTCTCTGCCTACTTGTGATCTCTGTCAAATTAATAAAATCTTAAAAAAAAAAAAAAGATTGATATTGTTGTCATTTCTAAAATACAGTAGAAGTCAGTGACAATTGACCAAATTCAGTTGCATTCATTCATTCATTCATTCATTCATTCATTATGGAACTCTAGATGGAATATCTTTTTTTAAAGATTTTATTTATTTTTGAGAGAGAGAAAGCTCAAATGGGGGCAGGGGATGCAGAGGGAGAAGCAAACTCCCTGCTGACCAGGGAGCCCGATGTGGGACTCAATCCCAGGATCCTGAGATCAGGACCGGAGCTGAAGGCAGACGGATGGTTAACCAACTGAGCCACCCAAGTGCCCTAGATGGAATATCTTAACACAACACGACATCCCAGAATTGAGAGGAATGGTTGTATTTGAAGGTAGTTATACCCAAGAAAGGAGCTGTGAAAGTGAGGGAGACTTATGAACAAAGAGTAGATGGAGAAGAGAGCCTTAGAAAATAATATGAGCTATAACCAGAGAAAGAATAGATTCAGGGTGTGGCCAAGGGATTATGAAAGAAGCAGGGCAGACTGAGGGCTAGCAGAAGAGCCTAAGTCTGATGAAAAGCAGAAGGAGGAACACCCTCAGGATGCTGGAATGAAGGGAACAAGGCCTACAGCACTGGCTGGAAAAATGAGCTAGAAAGAATGAATTTCTTAGGCCACAGGCAGGGACACTGGCCAAGATGTTGCTGCCAGGTAGTTTTGGCTAAAAGATGCTCTGAGATCCAAACACAAAAAAACATCTGACTCCTCCAGACCCCAACGGACAAGGAACTAGGTACGGTTTTCTAACCTCGAATTAGAGAGTGGAAGAAGTGACAGAAGACTTTATCTTAGGGTCAGGAACAGAGCAAAGGCCAGCAAATTAAGTGCAGGGACTGGCTATAGATCAGTTGGTGAGATGGTATGTGGGAAGAGCAAGGATTCTTATTACTGTGACCTGTAGCAGAAGAATGGAATTCAACTCCATAAGCTGAAGCAAACCAAACTAAGCCATATCAGCATCACATCTATAAACCATTTACATCAAATACTCATGGAGCACCTACTGAGTGCCTTCAAGATGTTGAAAGGATGAAGGAAAGGCCACTTTCTAGGTGATGACGAGAAGAAATCTCCCCACCTTCTCCTCCTAGGTAGGGGTAGTAAACATAGGGCCTTCAGAAGGTAAGACGGGGTGACTTGCCCCATTTTGACAAATAATGGACTACGTAGTCCCCTCAGGCTTCTCTGAGATGATATGTTCTTCTGCAATTTTGGTGTGGAGAAGTAAAGGAAGGATAAATAAGAAAACAAAAAGAAAACCAAAAATATCTTGGGAAGAAATGATCATCCCCCTGTTCTTGTATTTTTAAAAATGTTTTCATATGTCTGAATCTTTAATTTAGATAATTTGCCTCTCGTTGCCTTATCTTCCACATTGGTCAATCCCCTGTCATCTCACTGACGAGATACTCCCAGTCAGAGACACACTAATGAACACAGTCTTGGTAAAGCCAGTAGTACTAAGAGAATGTCAGTGAATTCAGGTTGCTGATTTTCAGGCGGGCATAGGTTCAACAGTCCCTCTGGGGAAAAATTCCCAAAGAAAGAAGGTACCTACCAGCACACTCCTCCAGGGAACACAGGGAGGTCTCCGAGGACATTCCAGGGCAGCCAGGTCTGGAGGGGAAGGAAGTCAGGCACACGCGGCGTCGCTCTCTGACACCATCCCCACACGTGGTACTACATTGGCTCCACGGCTGCCACAGTCCCCAAGTTTCTGCAAGGACATTAGCCATGCTTTTAATGCTAGTTCATTTGAGAATCAGAATTTAACTGCACCCAAATGAAGCAGCAAACTCAAGTCTCAGGCCTTCAAGTCAGTAAATAAAAACATGCCCAAAGATGTGGAAAGCTGGGAAGAGTGTTTAATAAGCCTTAAAACAAAAGAAAGCTGTATAATTTACAAAATATTAACCTTTTGGAACCTATCCTAGAGCAAAGCTCACAGGGCAACCAAATGGCCTGAAATGTTAGGAAAGTCAGGCTCCTCTAAGGAAAGACAGGATGCAAACCCAGCTTCCTGGGGTAGACACCAGGCCTCATACAAGCTGGTGAGAAGTCATCTAAAAATATAATGAACTGCTAGAAGCCCAGTGTGGGCTAGCATGAGAATACAAAAGCCCTGGGAGCCACAAACCCAATGGGAATTTGTACCCACTTGCAGGCTCTTCTTCATGGATCTCACCAAATGCTCACAAGAAGGACTGAGGGTAGGTGCAAGACCAGAGAAAGCCTCCCTTGTGGTGGAGGTCTAAGGCTGGAAGGAGTGGCACTGTGGGAAACACACAAACCTTACCTGGATCCTTCTCCCCATCTGCTCTCCCAACAAGAGCCTCAACCACTGGGGACAAAGCAGAAGCCCTGTCATTCTGAGAGTACCAGTTGAGATATAGTACTTCTAAGGAATGGAAAAAGAAGGAAATCCTTCACCCCTAGAAGGAGCAAAAAAATATACAGGGGCCAGACTATTAGAGAGCTTCTATCACTGGAGAGGGGCAAGATCATCAAGAAGGCCCCATCTCTGAGACTCAGGGGCACAGCATTTGTCTAAGACTAAGGATGAACTGGAACAAGAAAAAGCTCTCTACCTCCCATCACACAACGCCTACCCTGCAGCATGCTAGTAATTTCCAAGTATCAATAACAACAACCTACTGCTAGCACAAGGGCAAGAGTGACAGGTGAAAACCTCTCTTATGTGCAGGCTCAAGCCTCAATTGAGGGTGCAACAGAAGCATGGAGGAAAATCCTCTGGTAAGCCAACTCCTACTCTAACTGCAAAGGAACATTAGAAAATTCTAAACTCTGTCATGTCCCGAGGATGGCCATATCAACAGCAAAACCCCAAACACAGCTTAATTCCTTAGTACATTGACCCAATCCCCACACTAAAGGCCTAGCAAAAACAGGGTATGCCCATTTCCTCACACAAATACTATTTATTGGTGTCTACAGTTCTAAATTAAAATATCCAACTTTCAACCAAAAATTATGAGACAAAGAAGCAAGGAAAAAAAACTATCAAGAGATAAAGTAATCAAGAAACCAGCTTCTAATGTGACCCAGATATTGGAAATATCAGAGAGAGAACTTATAATAGCTTGATTAATATTATTATAGCTATGATGAATATTAAAGACTTTAGTGGAAAAGGTTGGCAAGATGAACAGATGAAAAATTTCATTAGAGATTTGTAAATTGAGAAGAGGCAAATGGAATGCTAGAAGTGAAAAACATGGTAACAAGGATGAAGAATGCTTTCTAAGAGTACGCTCATCAGTAGACTCAACGCAGCTAAGGAAATAAAGAGTAAATTTGAATATAGATCAGGAGAAATCACTCAGACTGAGACACAAAGATCAAAAAGAAAGAGTGGATAAAAAAGAATAGAATACCCAAGAGCTGAAAGGCAATATCAAAGAGGCTATCATCCATGTTATTAGAATCCCAGAAGAAAAAAAGAGAATCAAATAATGACCAATAATTCTCCTAAATTAATGAAAGATACTAAGTTAAATCAAGATGCTCAGAAAACATCGGGTAGAATAAATACAAAAAAAAAAAAAACCCAAATAAAAATTAAACATAAATTAAACATACCAAAAATTAAACATACTATATTTAAATAGTTAAAAACCAAAACCAGAAAACTTTGAAGGCTGTGGCAGGAAGGGAGGTGGAAGGTGGAAATACATTGCATACAAAAGAATAAAGATTAGAAATATAGTAGGCTTCTTGTCATGCAAGCCAAGGATGATGGAGTAATAACTCTAAAGTAATGAAAGAAAAAAATGACCAAACCAGAATTCTATATCTAGTGAAAGTATCTTCTGAAAATTAAGGAGAAATTGACTTTTTAGAGAAACAAAAATGAATAAAATTAATTACTGGAGATCTTCACCAGAAGAAATGTTAAAAGAAAATCCTTTAGGCAGAAGGAATATGATACCAGAACAAAAACCCTGCATCTGTACAAAGAATTGAAAAGTGCTGGAAATGGCATTTATAAAGGTAAAGGTAAAATTCATTTTTTTCTTATTTTTAAATGGTCTAAAATAGAATTACTAAAGAAAACTAGTATTATGTGTTCACAGCATATATAAAGTAAAATTTATGAGAACAATCACACAAAGAATGGGATTAATGAGTTAGAAATATACTGTTAATAAGGTCCTTATATGACACGTGAAGCAAAATATTATTGCTTAGATAGATCAAGAAAAGGTAGATTATTCAAAGGCAGATCAAGAAAAGTCAAAGATATATACTGCAAACTCTAGGACAACCACTAAAAAATATTTTAAGGTATAAGCCACTAAAAAATATATAAGGTATAAACCTTAAAATTGAATATTCAATTAATACAAAAGAAGGCAGAAACAAGAGGAAAAAGAAACAAAGAATAGATGAAATAGACATAAAACTACCCAGATAGTCAATGATATATTGTAACAGGATTGTATGGTGACAGACGGTAAGTGCACTTGTGGTGAGCCTAACGTAATACATAGAGAAGTTAAATCACTATGTTGTATACCTGAAACGAATGTTAACATTGTGTGTTGACTATATCCAATTAAAAAAAATTTTAATAAAAAAACTTAACTTAAATATAATATACAAATAGGTTAAAAGTAAGCAGATGAGAGAAGTTATACCTGTGAACATGAATTAAAAGAAACCTGGAGTAGCTATATTAATATCAGACAGGGTAAACTGCAGAAGAAGAAATACTACCAGGGATAAAGAGAGACATTACATAATGATAAAAGGATCAATTAAGCAAGGAACTTGACAATGCTAAATGGGGATGCACCTAACAGCAGAGCTTCAAAATACATACAAAATACTCCCAGAACAGTTATTACTGACTGACATATGCAAACAGCTCTTCCAAGAATATACTGAATCACTGCCAGATTGAATAATTAAACAGTTCCCTATAAAAAATTATCTTAAGACCCTTCTCTATCAGTACCCATCCAACCTCAAGACTCAAGTCATTGCACCCCTAGGCACAAAAACACCCTCTGTATAAAAGTCTTTCTTCATGCTTTATGGACAAAAACTCGATACAGTCAAAGGTATATAGAAAGCACTACAAAGACATAAGGAGAGCACATAGAGCAAATACATTCTCAGGTAATCCAAGTGGTGCAATCTTTGGAGTGAGTCATGGAATATGAGTTCTTCATAGCAATTAAAAGTCTCTGGGATTTTCACAGGAGTGTGAGCATTACAAACCACCATGCTGGACCAACATCAACTGAGGTGTGGTAATTATGTTCCATCCAGAGGTCCAACTGAACACAATATTGGTTCTGTGTCTTCAGATCACACTACAGCTCCTCAGATGGAAGAACAATGGGTCCACTTTGTCCTTACGCTTCGGAGCTATTCAGACACTAAGCCCCCCATGCTTGCAAAGCTCTGGGACACTCATATTAAAGCCTCTATGAGTTAAAGTTTAGTGATTGATTTTTGAAAAATCTACTGGAAATTCTACCACTGAGAAATCTATATTGAAAGTTAAGCCAATGCATAGTTTATCCTTATGTTCATATTAAGACCACAAAAGGCAGAACTGTAAATACTAAGAATCTTTCTGTTATTCTTTCTTAACTCTTGTTTACTTCACATAAATATAATTTACATAAATATATAGAGTTAGTTGTCAACCGAAAAACAAAAATTCCAATTAGTAGTGGCCAGAAAAAAAATCAAGTTTTAGTAAAAGCATGAATCTTAATGTCAAAATTTACATTTTGAAATGTTGTGCCCTTTTCCTTTGGAAGTAAAATCATGACTTGTAGGACAATCAGTAATAAAAAATAAAGAAACATTTAAGCTACACCTTATGCCCTTTTATTTCTAAATGAAATTAACTGAACAGGAAACAAAGGAAATCACTCAAAGCAATTAACTAATTTAATAAGGCAATTTTTAAAAAATACCTTGAGTAATTCTATCTGTTCCCTGAAGCTTTCTACCAATAACTTTTTTTTTTTAAGATTATTTATTTATTTATTTCACAGACAGAGATCACAAGTAGGCAGAGAGGCAGGCAGAGAGAGAAGGGGAAGCAGGCTCCTTGCCAAGCAGAGAGCCCGATGCGGGGCTCCATCCCTGGACCCTGGGATCATGACCTGAGCCGAAGGCAGAGGCTTTAACCCACTGAGCCACACCCAGGCACCCCTCTACCAATAACTTTGAGGTAAATACTAAGCAAATGGAAGGTCATTAGATAACTGTAGTTCATCTTTTATTTTATTATTTTTATTTATTTATTTAATTATATTAGTTACCATACAGTATTTCATTAGTTTTTTTTTTTATTTTTAAAATTTTTTTAAATTTTATTTTATTTGACAGAGAGAGAGAGAGATCACAAGTAGGCAGAGAGGCAGGCAGAGAGAGAGAAAGGGATGCAGGCTCCCCTCTGAGCAGAGAGCCCGACTCGGGGCTCGATCCCAGGACCCTGAGATCATGACCTGAGCCGAAGGCAGAGGCTTTAACCCACTGAGCCACCCAGGCGCTCCTCATTAGTTTTTAATGCAGTGTTCCATAATTCATTGTTTGAGTATAACACCCAGTGCTCATTGAAATATGGGCCCACCTTAATATCCGTCATCAGGCTAAACCATCCCCCAACACCCCCAAACCATGTTTGTTTCCCAGAGCCCATAGTCTCTCATAGCTTGTCTCCCACTCTGATTCCCCCCTCTTCTTTTTTCCTTTCCTTCTCCTAATGTCCTCCATGCTATTCCTTAGGTTCCACATATAAGTGAAACCGTATGATAATTGTCTTTCTCTGTTTAAAATATCACTTAGCATAATCTCCTCCAGTTCCCACCATGTCGATGCTAATGGTGGGTAGTCATCCTTTTTTAGAAATGAAGAGCAAATGACCAATATTCCAAATACTCTTACTTCATGAATGAAAGCTGTTTTGTTTTGCCCTGGTTAAATGTCCATCCAAGCACTCACACTGCATAACAAACCTGTTTGGCCAGGATAAATACCTTTCAGCTACTATAGAGGATATTAATTCTGAATGAGCAAAATTTGTCTGGAATAGGAAAAGGGAGATTTATTTACATGCCTCAAGACTATCTGAAAGGGGGCGCCTGGGTGGCTCAGTGGGTTAAGCCTCTGCCTTCGGCTCAGGTCATGGTCTCAGGGTCCTGGAATCAAGCCCCACATCAGGCTCTCTGCTCAAGAGGGAGCCTGATTCCTCCTCTCTCTCTGCCTGCTTCTCCGCCTACTTGTGATCTCTGTCTGTCAAATACATAAATAAAATCTTAAAAAAAAAAAAAAAGGTTGGGGGGGGCACCTGTGTGGCTCAGTGGGTTAAGTCTCTACCTTTGGCTCTGGTCGTGATCTCAGGGCCCTGGGACTGAGCCCCGCATCGGGCTCACTGCTCAGCGGGGAGCCTGTTTCCCCCTCTCTGCCTGCCTCTCTGCCTATTTGTGATCTCTCTCTTTCTGCTAAAAATAATAGTAATAATAATAATAAAATCTTAAAAAAAAAAAAAGACTATCTGAAAGAATACTGCCCCTGAAATATTCACACCTAGAAGACAATTTGCTCAAAAACTAAAGCAACTAAGCAAAACATGCTTATAGGAAAGTTTCTATAGGCAAGAGTGAGTAACTAAAAGCAGCAAATGGAGCAAAGTCACCTGGATAAGCAGTTCGGATTTTCTGTGCACAAAAAAAGGCTCCCTTATACTGGCTGAATCATGCTTATGCCTGAGCCAGTGGATTCCAAAGTGGGTTATGTGTCTCTCAAGAGGAGTGGATAGCACGAGATAAACCAGTGAGATGAGGAGGAAATACTATAACTTCTTTCACTCTAAAAGCTCTATATTGTGTAATACATGAGTTGACGGTTGACTGTACGGGAGGCAGTACAGAATAATGGAAAAAGCCAATCAAGCACCAGTAGTGGTTTAGCCACTTAACCACCATTGACTTAGGGCAAATTACGTAATTCTGTGCCTCCATTTCTTCACCCATGAAAGTGACAAAATAATAAATCTAAACCAAAAGGTTTTTATGAAGATTAAACAGATTAATACTTATAGATCACTTAGAGCAGCACCTGGTACAATGTAATCCACTATATAAACATTAGCTTTATTATGTCAGAGGATCACACCCATTATGTCACATATCCTGAAAGGACATTCCTAAGGAATGCCAAAAGAAGAGTTAACTCTTGGAAGGGTTTACTGTCTCACTTTCAGAAAACCGTGGAGTATTGAAGCATCTAAGGGTCTGCTTATATGAATTTTTAAAATTATGTTTTCCAGTTTTAGGTAAAGTAACTCACAAAGTTGACAAGTAGCTTAAAAAGATTCTGGAAGACAATTAAAGATAACACACAACCTGTGAATAGAAAGGAAACGACAGGGTTCATAGTTCTCTTGTTCTTAGTAAAAAGCTCTTGTCAGTCATTTTGAAGGAAAAATAAGACCATCTAAGTACAGAAACAAGATAGTCTAAAAATTTAAATTATCAAGGAAACTATATATTAAATATATATACTTTTCATTTATCAAAAAAAAACTAAGTTAAAAATAAAACAACTATGTGACTATGACTTTATACCCTCTATCATTAATTATCAAGTTTTATCCTAAATTTAATTACTCTTCTGTCTGAAACCCTTGGGCAGATGTGCTCAGAATTTAGGATTTCTTAATTTATTTTTATAAGATACTAAGTGCTGTGTCCTATATTACCATCCTGTATTACTAACACTCCCCTGGCAGGATCTCAGGCAGCATCCCATTACCAAACACATTAATATTTCTGCAGAGAAAAGTAGAAACATTCACACTAAGTAGGATAAATGAAGATCATAAAAAATCATTTGTGGCAACATCTATTATATATAATATATATATTTTCTATTTTATATATATTACATAATATATATGATATAAAACCTATTATATATTTATATATTAAGTTGTTATTTACATACTCTCTTAAGGTCTGAAGACATATTTGGAAAAAGAGACAAACATATCAAACACATTACTCCATTTTCAAAAGGAACTAATAAATCAGTGGGGGCAGCGGTTCACACAAGTCATGATGGGTTCTCTGGGGTCCCTGAATGATACCATTTGCCAAAAAAAGTCAACTGTCAATTTAAGTGGAAAATGAAGAGAACAAGATTTAGTTAGAAATGCATAGACTAGAACACAAGAAGGCCTTGAGGTCCCCGTTGCTAGCATAAATGTCGCTGGATAGCTGGAGTCAGAGCCATGGGTGGGTGGTCACACTCCTGGGGTCTCCAAGAGCATTAGCCCCTCCAGGCACTGCTTCCAGCCCTGATGCTCAGTTGTGTCGAGTTGCTGCAGGCCATAGGGAACCCCTCACCACCCTCAGCCTGGAAACACAAAGAACCACTCTACTCTGCCTCTCTCTCATGTCTTGTCCCTGCTGCTGTGGGGGGAAAACTCAATTCCTTAGACAAGTAGAAGAATCTGTGGAAACCCCAATAGCTGGGAGAACCACAAAGCAGACCTCCTGCTCCCAATGTGTTTAAACCAATGACCCCAATATCTTTATTTATTTCCTGAGGTTTGCTTCCACTAAATTCAGTTAGATTTTCTTCTCCTAACAAGTAACGTCTTTTGAAAAGGCAAATCTATCTTGAATGATTACATTTCTTTAATACAATTTCTCTTACTACTACCAGCAGCAGCCAAATTTGTGTTCGATTTTCACTTTAATAAAACCTGTATTGAGCACCTATTCATGTGCAGGTAGGCTAAGTGGGTCAAATAAATATAAATAGCTACATGGTAGCACAAGCAGCCTTTTCACACCAAAAGAGCTCCCCCAACCCCCACTGTCAGGAGGATGGTGGGCTTGAGGGTGGGGGGCATGGGGAGAAAGACTTGGAACAAGCCATGACAGAAACAACCGATGTTATGGCAGAGGCATGAAGGATGCTGGGCCGGCTTACAGCAAGGGAATTTAACTAGTGTGGGGTCAAGGAAGAGTAACCCAAGTGGAGACTTGGGGGACAGGTTAATGTCAACCAGGCGAAGGCGGGTGGAGATGGCGACTTTGGCTGGGCAGCCTGGCCATAGGGGTCCTGTGGATTCTCATCCTCCTGTCAAGTGAGGTGACTGACAAGTATTTTCTTTTTTAAGATTTTATTTATTTAGGGGCGCATGGGTGGCTCAGTGGGTTAAAGCCTCTGCCTTCAGCTCAGGTCATAATCCCAGGGTCCTGGGATCGAGCCTCATGTCAGGTTCTCTGCTCAGCATGGAGCCTGCTTCCTCCTCTCTCTGCCTACTTGTGATCTCTGTCTGTCAAATAAATAAATAAAATCTTTTTTTTAAAGATTTTATTTATTTATTTGACAGAGAGACAGAGAGACACACAAGTAGGCAGAAGGAGAGGGTGAAGCAGGCTCCCCACTGAGCAGAGAGCCCAACGTGGGGCTCTATCCCAGGACCCTGAGACCATGACCTGAGCTGAAGACAGAGGCTTAACCCACTGAGCCACCCAGGTGCCCTGGCGACTGACAAGTATTAAGCAAGGTGCAGCCTCAGCTGACCTGAATTTTAAATAATCCCTCTGCCTACAGTGACACAGTGAGGTGGACAGTGGCAGGATCGGAATCAATGAGGAATCTGTTGCCATAGGTTAGCTAAGGAATGATGGAGGTTGAAACCAAGATTCAGACACCAAGGAGCCAAAACCCATGGGACTTGGTGATTTATTATTTATAGGAGGTAAAGAAGAAGAGGAAGACCTCTGGGCTTCTGCTTTGAACAATGAAATGGTGGTGAAGGCCTGTACTGAGGGGCAGGTTGTGGGGGTAAGATGATGAGTCTAATTCCTCCGAGATGCCCGAGAGACATGTGAGGGGGGCAGCTATGCAGCAGCACTTAGATGCTGGGGAGAGATACCCACGTGGAGTGGTCAGTCTCAGAATGGTGCTCACCTAGCAGGTGCATGAAGAGTGAAGAAAGAGGGGCATCTGGGTGGCTCAGTTGGTTAAGCGACTGCCTTCAGCTCAGGTCATGATCCTGAAGTCCCCAGACTGAGTCCTGCATCAGGCTCCTTGCTCAGTGGGATCCTGCTTCTCCCTCTGACCCTGCCCCCTCTCATGCACGCGTGCTCTCTCTCTCTCTAATAAATAAATAAAATCTTAAAAAAAAAAAAAAAGAGTGAAAAAACAGGATCTTGTTTAAGATGTGAAGTGAGCAGTTAACAGATGAGACCAGGTGGTGGAATTGGCCGGCAAGGGAGACCATGAAGGAATAGTCAAGAAGTGGGAGGTAAGCGAGGTAAAGGTCCAGGGTGATGTCACAGGACTGAGATATTTTTAGGTGCTTCAAGGCTGTTGGCCATGAGCCAGTAAAAGGACTGTTAGAAACAGAGGAGAGAGAGGGGATAATGATTAACAGAGGATTCCCGATAGGAGCAGAGGGACTGGGATCCACAGTGGAGGGGAAGGCTGACCTTGCATTGGAGGGGTGACACTCCTTCCATGGTGACAATAAAGGAGACCAATGGCTGTAGGCTTACAGACATTTTGGTGGGAGGTTGAAGGAGCTCGTTCCTGATGGCCAGGTGCCGTGGGTGGCAGGAGACGAACTCAGCTCTGAGAGTCAAGATGGGGCAGAGGCTGAGGTCTGAGGGGAGCTGTTCTAGAGAACAGGAGCAGAACTGGTCAGGCAGCATGGAGGGTCCAGCTGAGGGGGAGGCATAACCTACCTGGATGTGACCATCCATGCAGCTTGTGTGCCAAAGGTGGCCAGCAGATGGCCGGAATCGAGCATCAGAAGGAAAAGAGGGCAGAGGAGTTTAGGCTCTTGATAGGAGACACGTGATAGGGATGGGCCATGGAATTTAGGCTGGATGGAGAGGTAAATGCAAGCCAGGAGATGACTAGAGGGTGCGGAGAGAGTCAAAGAAAATGGACTTCTAAGGTGAGGAGGTGGGTGAATTTGAAGCAAGAAATACTTGGAGTTCCAGACACAGTCAGAGGCTTGGGCCCTCGGGGGGCCTGGAGCTTAGCAGGGATGAAGCTATAAGCAAACCAGACAATTTCTGCCAGATGAATCTCTTGCCAAGACCAGGCTTGCACCCAGGAAAAGGAAAAGAACTGCAACGAGGGCCCCGGGGCATGGATGGAATTGTAATAACCCCACTTCTTTGTGATTAGATAGGCCATTACACAAAGAATGTAGAGTGTGAAGTTTGTAGAAATCTTGCTTTGAAATCTCACTTCTACAGAGACTCATTCCGGCAAAGAAGGATGTAATGGGAAAGAGACATGCTCAGCGAGAGGAAGCCAGAAGTCAACCAAATACAATTTGAGATTTAGCTTTGAATTCTGTTCATACCTACCACAGACTTGCCATATGATGTAATAATATAACTTTTTAAGATAAAATGCTATAGAAGCTAAAGTTATTGGTGCCTCCTCTATGCCAGGCATTATGCTGATAACTGTGTGCACGTATTTCATTCAATTCTCACAACTCTCAGAGGTAGATACTCCTATTATCCCTGTTTCACTAGCAGGGAAACTGAGACCTAGGGAAGTAAGCGGTGAGCTGGGTCTGCTTCCCATGACTCCTAATTTTTCAGATAAGAATAAGGCCATGTAGGATATTATGAGGAGTGAACCAGAAAGATGATGGTACAGTTCACAGAAGATTAAGTTCAATGAAACTCAAAAGAATAATTTTGATTGCATGGAGGCACCAGTTTGATTTAAAAAGTTTCAAAATTTCAATACCAACCTATGTTTCTCTGAATTAACATGCACTCCCTCTCCTTGGCGGAAAAATGGCTTCTGCTTGGAACGCCAAAGTCAAAGCAGTATTTATTCCTCCCCATGTCAAACAAAGTGCAGTTGAATACGGTTCTCCTCTCTCCCAAGGTCAGGCTGTTTTCAGCTAGCTGAATGGTCCTTTCCCCAGGGCGTCTGGGGGCCTCCTTGAAGACCGTGATCACTCCTTGGACAAAGATACATGGTGGGGGCAAGACTGTCACCTCCACCCCAGACTCACACGTGAGTTCTGGTGCCATCACCAGTTTGTATCCAAATTTCTGGGCCAGGTCAATGGGTCCTGTGGAGGTAATGACCGAGTCTCGGCCAAACAGCTTCAGCACCACCGTGACGTAGGCTTCCGGCCCCACAGGCGCACAGCCAAACTGAAGCCACTGACCTTGAGAGAGTTCTGTCCTCTTGCTGGTTCTGATCTCCAGCGGCTGACCTGGACTTGTTCTTGCCTCGGGCAGACTGTTGGTAAAGATGACGTCCACCAAGACGTCAGGCTGGTCCACAGGGAAGAAGCACAGTGGCTGATGGGTGAAAAGGCCCACAAGGAAGGTGCCTTCCACTGCCTTGGACGTCCTATTCAAGTCAATGTGAAAGACGGGCCATTCAACCTTGAGAAAGGCTCTTTGCTCCCAGTGGCCGACTTGAGTACCGTTGTCGGCCACCTCCGGAGCCATCGTGAACCAGTAGTCTCCAGCCTCCTTGAAGTAGAAGCATTCAAACTCCAGTGTGCCCTGGGACTGGTTGGTCAGGAGATATTTGGCGGTCACTGTCTGATTGGTGCTGGCCTCCAGCAACAGGACAGACACATTCCTCAGCGTCCCATTGGCACCACCGAAACGCCGGAAATCCACAGACACCGTGTTGTTGCTTAGCGCTACATGGCCTGGCTTTCCCAAGAGGAGATGCTCGGCTTCTCCAAGAACTGAAACGAAATGGTCAGAGTCGATTTTACAAAGATATCTCTGAGCAGCACCACCGGTGACATTGAAGAAAACAGCATTCTGCTCATAAGGAGGAGGAGTTTGACCTCGGCCAAAGAGGAGGTGCAATGATGCTGTGAGCCGATCCCGGGAGCTGGGCCCCGTGCGGTTCCCATTCTAAAGTGGCTCTGGGCCTTGGTCTTCAGCTATAGTGGTTATATTGAAAGCAACATCTCACAAGAAATACCCTGAATGCACCCCACTCAACAATGTAACACCTCGGCAATGTAACAGTGTAACACCTTGGCAGTGGACAGTCTATATAGCAGGAACAACAACAGACTGGTCTCAAGATGGAAATCCATACCCCACTTCTCTCATTTTAATCTGTTAAAAAGAAAACAAGCCCCCCAGGACAGCAAACCAGGACTTAATTACAGCTTCAACCTAGCCCGGGAATGTGGCCTTGCCACAGTCCATCTCAAATTTCCTGATCTGCACTGGTGAGGTTACCTCCTTGATAAAAAAAACCTCACTGCCACCTCCCAACCCCCCCCACCCCAACACACAGAAAGAAGACATCCTGGCCTGAAACATTCCTTTCTGTTCTTTTGCTACTAACTTCTTGCCCCACCCTCCTTCCTATAAAAACCTTCCATTTTGTACAGCTCTGCGGGCCATCTATGCTTGCTAGATGGGACGCTGCCCGATTCATGAACTGCTTAATTAAGCCAATTAAGTTAGATCTGCAAATTCACTTAAGTGAACTTTTTTTTCCCCCTTTTTAAATAAAGCATATTCTAGGGGCCCCTGGGTGGCTGAGTCTGCCTTTGGCTCTGGGCCCTGCCTCGCATGGAGCTCTCTGCTCAGTGGGGAGCCTGTTTCTCCCTCTCCCTCTGCCTGCTGCCCCCCTCCCCCTGCTTGTGCTCTCTGTGTCAAATAAATAAATAAAATCTTTTTTTTTTAAATCATATTTTGGGGGTGCCTGGGTGGCTCAGTGGGTTAAAGCCTCTGCCTTCGGCTCAGGTCATGATCTCAGGGTCCTGGGATCGAGCCCTGCGTCGGGCTTTCTGCTCAGCAGGGAGTCTGCTTCCTTCTCTCTCTCTACCTGCCTTTCTGCTTACTTGTGATCTCTGTCTGTCAAATAAATAAATGAAATCTTTAAAAAAAAATCATATCCTGGGGACACGTGTGGCTCAGTTGGTTAAGCATCTGCCTTCGGGTCAGGTCCTGGGATAGAGTCCTATATCAGGCTCCCTGCTCAGGGGGGATCCTGCTTCTCCCTCTCCCTCTGCCCCCCACCCCATTTGTGCACGCTCTCTTACTCTCTATCTCAAATAAAAAAAAAATCACATTCTGGTGTTTAGATAATTTGGAGGAAATGGATACATAGTAAAGTGAGAAAACTTGATTTAAATGATGCCGTAAAAACTGCTCTTGATTCCTTAAAATGGAAGACCCTAAGTATGCTTCAAAGTCATCATTTTCTGATATTCAAGACAAGTACTTAAGCATTTTCACCAGTAATGGAACCAGTGCCGTTGGTTTGTACAAAGCAGAAATTTTTAGATGGATGAGAAATGTTGACACTTTATTCTGCACAGGTCGCCCAAGGGACAGAGTGAATGTTTATGACATACCCAGGCTTGTCCTTGGCAGTTTTAATTACACTGAATCCCAGACCAGCCTAGATGCGATAGATGACTTCTAGCCCACAAGCATCACTCAGTTAACATCAATCCTATCTTTTTAAAAAAGAGACACATCAGAGCAGCTGAAGTAAAGAGTGGAAAAAACACAGACACACAGGAATCCTTGTTTCTATTTTGAACCCTATCCAAATACATATCAAAGGAGACAGAATTTGGCAGTGCAACAATCAGCTGGCCCATGGCTAGGGTAAGAAACATTTCTAGATTTAAGACACTACAGGGCTCTTTTGGCTTGAAAAATAACATGTGTAAGTATTAATTTATTATTATTATTATCTTACATAATATACACATATCATACTATATCATATATATGTCCAAAGAACCTCAGTGTGTTACTTGGGCTGGTCATCTTTAAATATACCCTTGCATGTATTCAGTTAATGATCATTAGAATCAGCATGTGGATATACTGGCACATAGAGGTATTGTTTTGTTTTTAAATAGCTCATCACATCACCCATTTCTTATTTAAGATGACATGAAATAATATATATGAAACTTGGAAAGACCTGAAATGTTTGATCATCATCTGCTTGAAAACCATAATAGAATAAAGTTCTTTTTCTTTTTTTTTTTCCTTTAGTCAAAACAGAAGCTGCAAGATAGTCCGTTTCGGAGGAGATGAGTCAAGGCTGAGGAAGGTAGCTGATTCTGGGGGAGCCTGTGCCTGGTTCAGAGCCCACTCAGCACCTGTTTGTAAACAGCGACCAAAGAGACTCTAACGCTCACCGCAGCCCAAGGAAGGAGTTAAGACTGAGAACCAAAGTCAGGTTAATTTGAATCTCACGGGGCAGGACAGTTTTTGATGTACTTTAAGATGGAGACCACACATCACTTAGTTAACTGACAAAGCCTATGGTCGATGATAGGGATAATGGCGAGGGGGGGGGGGCGCAGATCAGACTCCGATTTGATGGGCAGCCAATCAATGAAAAAGACACACATGCCCAGGGGCCTGGGTGGCTCAGTGGGTTAAGCCGCTGCCTTCCGCTCAGGTCATGATCTCAGGGTCCTGGGATCGAGCCCCACATTGGGCTCTCTGCTCAGCAGGGAGCCTGCTTCCTCCTCTCTCTCTGCCTGCCTCTCTGCCTGCTTGTGATCTCTCTCTGTCAAATAAATAAATAAAATCTTAAAAAAAAAAAAAAAGACACAAATGCCCAGTCAGTAGTGGAGAAAAAAGATACAATTGATGGGTTTCAGCAGCTCAGAGAGAGGGTGTGTACTGAAGAGAGAATTTGCTACTTCACTACAGAATTCCTGCTTTTATAGACGAGAATACATCCTCATTTAGAAAATAGCAATGTGGGTGTACCACATTCTGGCTCCTACAGTATAGTTTTCTCTACTCTTTCAATTCCGTTCTCCCCTTTCCTTTATTATATTTAAGTAACTGATATCTTGATATAAGCATGTTGCTTAAAAAACAACTGCTAATGGTATATTTTGATCAATATCAAATGGAGAAGTGGGAAAAACCCAGATCTAGGAAAATATTTCCTTTTCTATTAGCAACATATCAGGTACACTCAACTTCTATGCTCTGTTTTATGCTCGTTGAACTTTTATTCTTATACCCCAATAAGATACTTGCTTTCCACAATGACAAACATCCTTGCAGACTTTGTGAAAATGGTAAATCCTGAAGTCTTTATCATTACGAAATCCAGGACCTTTTTATAATGTTTTGTATGAGGCTCTTATACGCAGAGTGATCTGTTTTTAAGGAGGGATAAATGATATTACGATCATTGAACCTCAGATTGATTTTCAGCAAATCAAGCATCTTCTTGCTTAAATAAACTTCTTAAAAAGAAAAGGTTGAGGGAGAAGATTCACTGGACAAAATGAACAGTGTACACTCTGGTCCTTTTTAAAGATTTTTTTTATGATTTTTATTTATTTATTTGGCAGAGAGAGAACACAAGCAGGGGGAGAAGCAGGCTCCCTGATTGGCGGGGAACCTGATGCGGGGCTCGATCCCAGGACCCCAGGATCATGACCTGAGCCAAAGACAGACGCTTAACCGGCTGAGGCACACAGGCACCCCTCACTCTGGTCCTTTTAAGTGGATGCTCCCCTGATACCACACAAGCCAGGATTCTCTATCCCTTGGATCACATTTCTTGATCAATTTGAAAACAATTTCCACTCTTAAACAATGGACTGCTTAGAAGTCTTTGAAATACTTGGCAATCATCAAAAGAAAAGTAGCAAGCTTTATACTATTGAATCTGCTGGTTCAGCAGTTGTATAAAACTCTCTGAATAATGAACTGGATTTTTAGTTGAAACAAACTGAATGATGAAGAGTAATAGTGAGCACCTGCTATTTGCTCAGGCAGTCAAGGTGTCTCGCCTTTCTTATTTTATCGTCACATGATGCCAACAAGAACCTCGTCTAAGGCATACAACTGGCAAGGACTGAAATTTGGACCGGCTCCAAAGATATTCTAACAGCAAAACTCTCCAGGAGTGTGAAATCTTACAGAGAATCCCAATTAAAAAAAATCATTTCACATGTGTGAGTGGAGTTTAAATGTATAATACTGAGGTACTAGGAAATCAGTCAAAGAGAACATAACACGTTGTCTCCAGTTTGTTTAAATAAAAGCGACTTGTTTTTTATTCTTTAAGACTTAAAATATATTTAAAGGGAAATTTTAATCAATAAATACAGAATTTTAAGAGAACCCAGTTTAAAAAGTACTGCACTGTAGCCACTGCACCCACCCCCCCAAGGTCATCAACAGCCATGCATTTATATAAACCTCACATTTACATTTCTTCATCGATACTGAGAGCATGAAGCATACTTACGATACTCACCATAGTCACAGAGTACCACCAATAATAGATTTGAAAAGTCTTTCAACATTTGTTTCATTCTGATTAGCAAAATCCCAGGTCTTTGGTCTCCTCATGTCCTTTCTCACATCCAAACTGTGAAATTTTTTTTCATAAACACCTGAAATTAGAATCCCAAAGAAATGATGCCTCTGTTCAATGTGATTTATAAAATAGTAATCATGCTATGGCAAAACCATTCTAAGAAGTCAAACTTCATAGGTGCTACTGAAAAGAAAATAAGGAGCACTCTAATTTTCCCTGGGGAAATGATTTGTAATTGTACGTGTCCCTTTTGTTACATTACAATGCACCTGTTAAGAATATTCAGGTGTGCTCAACACTGAAATTATCTTTGCAAAACACCAAGCCTCTATCTTCATAACACATGCTTAAGTGGAGAGTTTGCTATTTGCTGAATTTCATCAAAGCTAAGAGCCAATCTGGATAATACATTTTCACCTGTTTATTTCCTCAGCATTTCATACCTATCAATTTGCTAAAATTCTGCCAGATATTCATTTTGCATTGTGCTGTACAGACCAGGCTCTCTTCTACCAATGGACTTAACAACCACTGTCTTTCTTGCACAAGTGGTATGTTATCTGGATCGTTTCATTTCTTAATGCTTGGGAGCTGTATCAAAACTAGTAAGCCTTTCAAAAAGATACCCAGTGTATGCAATTAAATGTGAACTCCATGTGATACTGTCTTTCCTCTTTTAGGGGTCTCCAAAGAGAAAACAGATAAATAACAATTATCATCTTCAGTCAGTTTTCCAATACTTGTTGCTAAAATCAGTATGCATCGGGACATTGATGATTTCGTGCAGCTATCTTCCCAGACCACCTAAGAGGGCAGGAAAGACCTCGTTGGCCTGTGCTTCAGAATGATTTGTGGGAGGAGGCATTTAATTTGATATGAACAGACTATTAGATTGTAGAATAAGAGTCAAAGGCACTTGCCAATTTTTCATACTAGTCTAATAAGTGAGGGGCTAATAAACATAACCAACTATATATTTTCTTAATATACATTTTACATATCCCCATTACCCACAGTTAATATATTTTAACAAGATACTATACTTCAAATATATATGTTACATCTCTTCAGAAAAGACAGAAATTACTGGAATTAAAAGGACTGATGAAACAAAAATTCAATGGAAAGAAAACTGATGTGTCTCTATTAGCTTTCTTTCAATGGGAGTTGGTTGAACAAAGGAAACACTGTATTTCCTCAAAGGGAAACAGATTTGAAGTGTAATTAGGCAGATGATTAGCCGGTCCCTCCCCTCTGCTCCCTAACAAAAAAAGAAAATTCCATTTTTCTGGGATTAGGCATAGACTTGATCCAATCCTTTCCTTGAATTTGGGATGGGAAATGTAGCCAAACACAGCAGGTGAGTATCTCCCAGGCAAGCCTAGGCACTTAGGGCAATAAAATGTTTCCTTTTGAGTTTCTGATCTCAGTAATCACAGTAAGGAGAAGTAAGCATTCCCCAGCTCCCAAAAGTTGAACTGGCTCCTCCCAGATTGTTTGCTTTTCCCTGATAACCATTTTTCAAAGAAGACCCAAATCACTACTGATTTTGTGATTGTAACACATTTTTCTTCTAATGAAAATGACCAATAAAACACAGAATAGTGTGATAATCTGTATTTAGAACTGAGTAGAAATATAAAATAAACCAGACTACCTAAAAATCACAATATGGCTTTTTAAAAATATTCTTAAGCTTTTGAAAATAAATGCTTAATTTTTACTAGCTCAATTACTAATTTAAAGACCTGAACAGAGTAACCCACAATGGAATGGAATGCTGGATAAAAAGCACTATATTTGGGGAAAGTAAAAAAAAAAAAAAAAAAAAAGCTCCTTTTCTTCCTCCCTTCCTCTCTTTCTTTTTACCTTGTTTGCTTATTTTCTTCCAACATGTTGTTCCCAATACCAGGACTGGCTACTTACAATGTTTGGCTTGAGAATCGTTTTGAGAAGATAAAAACTTAGGTCTCTTTTATGCACATTTAGAAATACTCCTATATAGCAGTCACACATAAACATGTGCAGAAAGATTCCAAATGCATCAGCTAGAGGGTAAGAGGCAGTCAATATTCTCAGTGGTAATGGCATCACGCCAGGCTCAGTTCCTATGTTTTTGCTGAAACCGGCTAAGATAAATCCCTACAGTGTCTTCATTGCTGCAGAAAAAGAAAAGGAATTAAGCTAAAGTCTATTGGGACCAATGATTTATCAAATAAAAGGGAAAACAAAAGGAAGCAAAGTGATTTTGTCCCTTCTGACAAACACAAGCTCGTGCGTATCTATCTACTACTAATATTTATTAGCAGGAAATCCCTAGTTCCAAAGCAGCTCGTGTAAACAGGCTTTATTTATATATTCAGTGCGGTGGGCTCTTCCCTGGTCCCAGGGATTGGATGCAGCTTCCCTAGAGAGGCTGTAGGCTGCCCACTTCTACAGCTTCCCAAAGGCCCGCGAGTCAAGTTCATGCCTGGAAATCTGGCCCTGCCCAAGTCCTCAGCCCAAAGCTCTCATAAAATGAGGACCGTTTTGAACTTAACTTAAACTTCATAGTTTGTACCCCAGAAAGGATTTCTCTTTGGAAAGAGACAAACTTGTTCTGAAACGCGGAGTACCCTAAGACGCTGTCCTTCAAGGGTCCCCACCGTTCGGGCTCCCCGCCCGTCTGCGGGCAGCCTGTCTCTCGGCAACACCTGCGGAGCCTGGACACCAAGACGCGCAGACGAACGCTTTCTAAAGCGCTTCCCTGGGGCGAAGGCTGAGCCCCCAACGGCGGCGAGGAAGAGGGTGCAGCGCCACCCTGCACTCTCAGCCTGCCGGGAGAGCGGGGCCGACAGGGGCCGGGGGGCACGGTCCGACCCAGCGGAGCAGCGGGGGATCCGCGCCGCACAGCAGTGCCCGAGGGGGCGGGGGTGGGGGTGGGGCGGCAGGCTCTTTCCTACCTCTCGGGACTGGCGGGTGCAGGGGCCGGAGCCGGGGTGAGCGAGGCGGCGAGGCGGTGAGGTGGGCAGGCGGGAGGCCTCAAGGGCCGCGAGGTAGCGTGCCGAGCATCCCGCGTCCCGGGACTGCTCGCCCAGGCCGGCGGCACTCGGCTTCGCGGCCCCACCCGGGCCCGCCCCCGACGGCGCGGGGTGGACGGCCCCAGGGGGCGGGGGCCCGGCCAGCTGGCGAAATCAGCCCCGCCCGCTCTGGGCAGCGCAACTTTCCTCGGGCGCTTTGCCGGGGCCGCGGAGTGGGGAGTTGCGGTTGGGGGTGGTGGGGAGAGGGGGCCCTCGGGGAGCCGGGTACAGCCCCGACGTACACCCACGGCCGGGCCCTGGGCCCAGGGCGAGCCGCAGTCTCCCCACGTTCCGATCCAATCACTTCTCCCCCCGGGGTCGTTTCTTCTGGGGAACCACAAAAGTGAACCATCCGAGTGGCCTCACTGGTGGGCTGTAAACTGGGTTGCCCAAATGGCCTTGAAGAGTCTCAAACGAGAACAGTTCAGGCAAAGCGCATCTTCGTTTAGGTTTTTCTTTCCCCGCAGCCACAGCTGGCTAAATTTAAAAAATGACACCTTAATTCGCAAGTGTTAGTTGTCTTTTTTTTAAAATTTTATTTATTTATTTATTTGAGAGAGAGCTATCACATGTAGGCAGAGAGGCAGGCAGAGAGAGAAGGGGGAAGCAGGCTCCCCGCTGAGCAGAGAACCCCATGTGGGGCTCGATCCCAGGACCCTGGGATCATGACCTGAGCAGAAGGCAGAGGCTTTAACCCACTGAGCCACCCAGGCGCCCCTACAGTTGTATTTTTACAAGAATACTGGAGGATAAGAGTTCCACCTTCACAGCCATGCTTTTCGGTCCACTGTCCTGTGAATACAGTTTACCATTTGCTTTTCTTCTACACAAAACAGCCCATTTAACGGACACCACTAGTGTGCAGTAATAGAAATCAGAACAGGAGTGGCCTCCAGAGAGCAGGTGACGGGAAAGAGGCCCCAGGGGGATGGCAGATATGTTCTGTTGGCTGGGGTGTTGAGTTACATGGATTTAGTATGCATTTGTTAAAATGCCTCCAACTTAAGATACCTACACTTCACTGTAAATATTACCTCAATTTCTAAAACTTAAAAATAAAGCATTTGCAGGTTTTTGAATCTATCACTTAATCTTTTAAAAGGTAACGCAATTACTCAACTATCAGTTATCAGAGGTTGGCTGAGATAGTGAATTTGCTAAGTACTTATCTCGCCCAATAATTGATACTAGCAGTACTAATTAAATCCATCCAAGACTTTACTGACAGAAAGTATCTACTCCAATGTCCATTCATCAGTCCAAGTTGAGATATCTTTTCAAATATATGCTACAGTCCTTGGCATTTTTGAAAGCAAGAGCTCAATAAAGGATGGGGCTTTGGTGAAATAAGTCAATCAGAGAAAGACAATTATATGATTTCTCTGATATGAGGAAACTGAGAGCTGTGTGGAGGGTGAGGGTGGGGGAGTTGGGAGGAAAGGGCACCAGGGAGGGAGACAAACCATAAGAAACTCTCAATCTCAGGAAACAAACTGAGGGTTGCTGGGCAGTGGAGGGAAAGGATAGGGTGATGGGTGATGGACATTAGGGAGGGTATGTGCCATGGTGAGTGCTGTGAATTGTGCTAAGACTGATGATTCACAGGACTGTACCCCTGAAACAATACATCACATATTAATACAAAAGTGAAGGAAAAAAAAAAAAAAAGAATGGGGCTTTGGAGTTAGAGAAAGCTAAGATTAATTCTTGCCCACTTCAGTAACTTTGGCAAATACTTAATCGCTTCTTTCCTCCACTGTAAAAAGCACATAACAGTCGTATGGAAGTTTTGTGATGATTAAGTGAAACAGAGAAAACAACTTGCTCTGCAATAACCTCTCAGACATGCCCTCCCTGGAAATCCACCTTTGGGACTTGGGAGGACCTACATCCAGGTACAAGGGGTTGGATCAATGTGCTGGGACATTTTTTAAATAACAGCTGTAATTTCAATACTTGGTCATTTTTTCCCTTAATTAGAATTCTTGCCAAACTGTGTTTCTGTCTTTATTGCACACTTAAGGCATAATCTTTTCCAAAAGAAGGCAGTGTAGACATGAAGGGAAAAAGCTTCCATGGTCTTGGGATTAACTAAAACAAGCTTCTGTCAAGGTAGCTTTAATTCTTTCTGGGTCAGTGACTGGTCTAGTAATCTTGTGCAAACTGTAAACATATTCACTATCTTGCTGGTATCCTTTATATCCATGGAGAGATCCTTTACTTCCTTAGATAATGCTCTGAAAGAAAAGCTTCAACTTATTCATGATTATCAGGACTCAAGGAACAACACAGATGACCCACTTTTCACACTGTAATAACAAGATCTTACATGTGTTTCAACCTGACTTTTCTGGAGTGCTTCCCACATCATGGATATGCGCCATGTCATGGAATTTGAATAAGACAGAGTATCTCAGACAGGCTGAGCCCTGACAGGTCTGGTTGAAAAGCCTCTTTGGGTGGATGGTAACGGACAGATTTAGGTTTGTCAGTTCACGACACATTATAATCCAAAAATCACTCAAGTATTAATACTCAACTAGGAATCTACCATGTACAATCACTGACCTAGGCCAGAAGAGATTTAAAAGATTCAGTTATGTGACAATCCTTGTACTTTAAAGAAACCCAATTCCTCTCTTTTCTTATGGCATTAAGACAAAATATAGTTCCATAAATGAGACAGATAATATAACTATTACAGAGTTTAGAAATAGTAGAGTTGCGTACTGGAAACAGATTTTTCTAAAGCAGGTGGAAATGAGCAAAGTCTGATTCTGGTTATTGGGCTGGAGGTGATAAGTGAATGGGGAAAAGTAAAGAGAGGCAAGTCTGCACAGTGTAAGGAAATAGGCCCCAGGAATAGGAAGGGACATGCCTCATGTTGTTCCCCTACAAAGCGCCTTCCACCTACTGACAATCTGTTGGTCCTCATGAGCCTCTGTGACAAGCACCTCCTTCCATCTTCAGGTAACACTGTTCACATATCTATTTACCCAACTAGGCCACCTTCCTAAAGGCAGGGGTTGTATCCTATTAATCACCCCCACACACCAGTGGCCACACAGTTCCTCACGCAGCCAATATGTATTTAAAAAATTTTTTTCTTTTTATTTAATTGAATGGGAGGTAAGGTAGGATAAATGGAGCCAGGTTATAAAGAGGTATATACATCAGAGTTCACTCATTCAGTTAATATTTATTGAATGCTTACTGTGTGCCAGGCCCTGTTCCAGGGCTCTGAGGATATATCCATGAACAAACCAGATAAAACTCTCTCCCCTTGTGGAGTTCACAAGAGATCTATCATGAGGGGTGAGATTAGCAATAAATTTATATAAATTCAAGCATACCTAGTGGCCAAAAAACAAAAACAAACAAAAAAAAGGACACACATTTAAATAGTTTAATTACTGGTGTTATAAAAGTCTACTGATGCTATGTAGTTTTTATTGTGTATTGTATGTAATATACTTACTAAGTTCATAATATATTCATATCCATGTATCACTCTACAGGGATTCTAATTTTAAGACTATACAGAGAACTTCATTGGCAATTTAAGAAATCTTCAGGGATCATTTTGAGCATGCTCGATTTATTTCTGAGGCACAGTCTAAAAATCTAAACAGCTTGTGAGTCGTGACTCTACCATACCAAAAGGAAAACACTGAGATTACCAGGCAGAGCATGAGGATGAGGACATGACAAATCCATGTCTGCTCAGGCTAGTCTGGTTAAAGGGAACAAGAGACAGTACATTCATGTGAATACACAAGGTCAGTCAACGATGGACTTCACATCAAGAATTAAAACAAAACAAAACAAAAAACCCCAAAACAGTTCATGAGCCATTTCCCATTGTTTTCTTTTTAAAAAACTAAAACAGTAAGATCTTGAGGTCATAAATAAAGAAAAAAATCTTAACATACTGGCTTATTCTCATTAAAGGTTTATCACTTTCATATATTTTTCAGAGTATTTTAAAAAGAACACGTTAAGAAAAAATCACTTAAAAGTTTTCCAGTAATTTTACTCTATATACATTAATTCTAATCATTTAACCCTGAAAACAATCTTTACTTCTACAATGTAAAAATATTTTTGACAGTGACTAGAAAAATTCCATTACTATAAAGCTACAAAACAAATTTGCTCCTAAGAGCAAAGATAATAAAGCAAAAATAATAATTATACCAGTGATAAGCACCAAGATGATTTTTTTTTGCATTTAGGGCCTGATTGGTTGTATTTAAACATAACCTCTGCAACACCTTATTTGGCAAAAAAAAAAAGGGGGGGTGGGATAAAAAGTATACATACAGAGGTCTGGAAACAGTGAAGAATGCCCACTTTAAAAATAAAACAGTAAAATCATACTTTTTTAATTAATGTGACATTTGCAAAATATATTCATATGTCACTTTTCTTCCTCTTTAGTTCACTTTATACAATTTAGATTGCTCCATTTTTTTTTAATGTGTTGTCACACTAATGTAAATAAATACATTGAACCATGGGAGTCTGCTGTAATGAATCCAAATCATTAAGAGCTAGATCCAGTAGCTCAATCTTAGTTGCAACTCACTCCAACTACTGAGACAGATTACTATTTACCTTTGTAATTTTTTAAAAACCTTAGCCAGATGAGATATCATACGTGTAAGTGTGTGTGTGTGTGTGTGTGTGTGTGTGTGTGTGTGCATATGAGTGTGCGTGTATGCGTGTGCCAGAGCAGTGTGAGTACAACCCAGAAAGAGGAGTGCCATACATACGAGTTTACACAATGGCCTGCACGACACGGGCAGCCAGACACTGAATACCCCTCCAAACAAACCTGAGGCTGAGCAATGAGGAAATGAGGGGATCTGTCATCATATTGCAGAATCAACGACAGGTCTGGAAAATGAAGACAGGCAGGAGGCCTTGGCCGAGACGTTCCCGTGACGCTGGAGGACGAGAAGCAGCGACAGCCACTTTTGCAGGCAGGGATCAGGGGACCGAATCCGGCTGCAGTGGTAGGGATTCCCTGGGTCTGCAGCTGAAGATCCCTGCAACTTCCCCACAGGGCATCTGTCGTGGCCTCTGGCAGTGGCCTCCACCTCACCCAGTGACCTCTATGGGATCCCAGCTTGTGAGCTGGGGTATCCCTTCCTGCTGGTCACAACAGTTAGCTCAATATAGACACTATCCCTTCTGGAGGCTTGGCCGAAAACCATACCTACTTTCCATTTTCAACACAGTTTTAGAAGGGGAGGCTCCTTCTGTCCCTGTGGGGTCCCTGAGTTTGAGGTAATGCCAACACACCATACGCTGGAGAGCAATGATGTAGGAAGTCAGGCAGTCCACTTTAGAACTCAAGCAATCGACATTCAATATGAGCCAGTTTTTGTTATCGCAGTAATATTTCTCAGTGAGATAGCTTCTCTACACAACTTCTAACGAATGGGGTAAAGAAAAAAAAGTATTGCTGGAAGATGAAAGATTTTTTAAAGTGTCTTGTTGAAACTCCTTAAAGGAAGGAAAAGGAAACCAATTACTTGTCCACCTTCTTTGTTCCTGTCCTTGGCTTTCGAGGTCAAAGAGCACCAAGGTTCCTGTTAAGTTACTTAAAGGTTCTCCCGGCCCCTCCGCCCACACAATCCTAGGGAATTCCTCGGCCCTCTACTTTCCAAATTTGTAATCATATCCCTGGGTGTGTCTATACAGCTCATTAATTCAGTTTCAAAATCCACAGCATTTTTTTCAACAAAATGAGATAGTTACATTCTTTAAATGCCAGCCATGAAAACATCATGTGAAAAAAAGAACGAGTTAGATTATATATACGTAAGTCAATGACAATTTTCTCCTTTTTTAAGGTGTATGTTGAAGACATGTTTATGACTGCTTCTTAAGAAAAGCCCTTAGGGAAGGAGCCCCATACAGTGTCCCGCAGTCTGATGCTCTGTCCCTGTGCTGTCAGTTCTTAAGCTATACTCTAGCTATGACTTGCGTCATGAACGCCACCTCCCCAAATGGGCACATTAGATGCAGAGAAAAACTTCATTTATAACTCAGTGAATTTTAGTCACACCAGAAAAATGATCTAACCTGTCCAAACATGCAACTTCTTTCTTCCCCCATTAACTAAACTCCCTTCTTTAAAAAAAAAAAGGTCAGAATGGAGGGTCAAGTTAAAATCCACCATATTTCAGGTTAAACACTGAGAGTAGCATGATTTCAAATTCATAGCAGCCTTCAGTTTTCTGTATTTTCCTATATTTATCCGAAGTAAACTTCCTGGACCATAATATTTAGGGAGAAATTAAAAGGGTTTTATAGTATAGTATAGTATAAAGTTCCAGAAATTCTCAGTTTATCAGGGTTTACTCTGAGCTCAATGTCCTACAACGTTTACATGATACGAGTATGTGAACAAGAAGGATTTGAAATACAAAACCCTTAGCTCTGTGTCATAAATAAATTTGGGTAAAAACGCAAGCCTTCCACTGAATCATCTCGGCAAAGATGGCCCATCTTCTCTGCAAGAAGCAACCTAGGAATCAAGGGGAGATACCACAATCATTTGTCCGTTCAGAAACACAAATACAGTGGTAAGGAAGAGCAAGGACCACGCACTTACCTTTCCTTAGCCAGGAGGACAGACATTCCCACCAGCTTAGCAAACTCTTCTGATGTCAGAGATCCCTTTTCTGAAACCTACCAGAAACACAGCAGAGACAAAAATGTGATAATTTAGGCCAACTAAGTACTCACCTAGGGAGAGTGTCTACCAGTATACTCAGGAAGTAATTTACCGAATTTCTTACTCAAATCCAAAGAATATTCACTATAGAACTAAATCCTCTTCACTAGTGTTTAATTCTACAAATGCTGAAGGACCAAGAGAAACACAGTAGAGCCGAAAAAATATGGTGAAGCCCTCTACAATGTAACGAAGGCTCTATACTGAACTGAAGAAGAACTCTTTGAGATTCTAAAAAGGAACATGTAACAAATTCTGAGTGCATATTTCATGCTCCAGTAAAGGAAACTTATATATAGGTTAAGCTTTAAAATATATGGCAGAAATATCAAGTCTTAAGCCTCAATTTCCTCATCCTCACCTAGTTTAAAATAAGTGTAATAAATACGAATTATTCAAATCAAACAGGCTCACCACAGAGGCTATGAAGGCAGTAATATTTCAAGTCTCCTAATAAGTAATAGTAGTTTGGCCAGTAAAATCCATCTAAACTACAGCTGCTTTTCATGTATTTTTTTAATATTTTATTTATTTGAGAGAGAGAGACAGTGAGAGAGATACAGTGAGAGAGAGCATGAACAAGGAGAAGGTCAGAGGGAGAAGCAGACTCCCCGTGGAGCTGGGAGCCCGATGCGGGACTCGATCCCAGGACTCCAGGATCATGACCTGAACTGAAGGCAGTTGCTTAACCAACTCAACCACCCAGGCACCCCTGCTTTTCATATTTTTTGAAGCAATTATTTTGTAAAACAACTTGTGATGTTTTATAATACCACTTAAGTAGGTGTTACTCAAAGAAAAAATTCTGTCAGGGGTCACATTCTGATCAAGAAAATTGAAAACCTGTCAGTGAGACTGAGCTTCAAACAAAAAGACAGCACCTCACGAATTCCAGTTCTCCCTGGTTAAGTTTCAAAAACTTGAACAATATAATTTTGATTAGTATTTATTCACTGTTAATAATAGGTGTTTTTGGCTGGTCCGAAGGTAGTGAGTTATCTCAACTGATTGTTCACAGGCAGTTACAGATCGAACTCCTTGTTCTACTCTTTCCCCCTTCTCACTACTACACTTGACTAGTAAAAAAAAAAAGAAAAAGTGAAAAAAAAATAGGTGTTTTTAATTGGGTCTACAAACATTACTTTTTAGTAAAGTTAAATTCAAAAGGAAATCCTGTTTCTCAAGTTGCTAGGCATTCAGGTCTTGGTGGGCAGACTGATGAGGAGGAAACAGGGTTCACATACTGTCTCCAAGGCTGAGGCCACCATTTCCTCTTCCTTATGGCTCTGAAGCTCAATTACCATGACGCCACTGTCAAAAACTCGGAGCCTAAAAACCACAGATGGGAGAACAAAGCTGTGAATATCTAGGATCTTCACCCAGTAAGGAGGTGTAGCTACAGCATAACTAAAAAGCTCGCGAATAAGCACTTAATGAAAATATGAACTATAATCCACATGCTGAAGAAAATATGTCCGGCTCTCTTTACTGAACCTGGGGAGAGGAAAATATAATTCTCAGCTGAACATCTGTACTTTTAGATCTCCAGAAACTAACACAAGATGTCTAGCAGAGGGGCTGGTAATTCTGACCTCCTAGGAAGAGCCCACATTCCTCTGTCACTGCCCCCAAGTCAACAAGACTTGGACCACTAGCCCTGATAAGGAGGGAAGCCAGGATGACAAGTGAATTCTGTTCATTTCATTCCAAGAGGGGCAATATGTTGGCTCACCACACAGATGGCAGGCCCAGCAGGCCCTTCCTGTCTACTCTGTATGGAACAGTGGCTCTAGTTGGCAAGCTTCCCGCAGAGGTTCTTTTACCTGAGAGGTAATTTTAGTGCTTCCAGCATCTTGCACGCGTTCACTAAATCTTCTGGTGAGAGCAACTAATAGGAAAAAAAAAAAAAAATCCAGTTTACACTGCAAATTAATAGAGTGATGTTATATAATTATAATGATCACTAAAACACAAGAGGAAACTTAACAATTATCATCTATCTGTGACTTAATCTCAGGGTCATGAGTCAAGCTCCATGCTGGCCCATGGAGTCTAGTTAAAAAAAAAAATTTTTTTAAATAAAAACATAAAAATTATCATTTATCAGGGATTTTAGGTGGCTTCATCACTCTAAGGCAAAAAGAATTAACAAAGAAGCAAAGCAGCGCTATCTAACAGAAAACAGCACAAGCCATGTGTATAATTTTAATATTAATAAAATATTAGTAGTCATTAATAAAATAAAAAGGAACAGGTGAAATTAACTTTAACACATGTGTTTCATTTAACCCAAGAAATCTAAAACATCAATATATAATCAATATAAAAATTATTAATGAGATATTTAACTTCTTATTTGGTACTCCTAGATGTGGTATATAATTGACACTTCTAGCACAGCTCCATTTGGATTAACTGTATTGCAAGGTCACAGTTGTCACACGTAGCTAGCTAGTGGCCACCCTTCCAGACCACACAACCTTAAAGAATCAGCCCAGCATGGTGGCTGACAAGTACAGCTTTGAGTCACCCAGAATGGCTCCAGAGCCAGCCCGGCCTGGGGCCACGTGCCTGTCAAACCACTGTTTCCAAGGCACAGCCTTGGTCAAGTAAGTGAATCTTAGTGAGCCTCAACTTCCTCATCTTCATATCATGCCCTTGATGGGCAGAGTGAGAGTAGCTACCTCCCTGGGGTACCACGAGAAGAAATGGGGCAGTGCGTGCAGAGCGCCTGGTTCATAGTCAGTACTCACTGACGGCACTCACGGTGACCAGTCAGATGAAGACACAGCAGAAGCTCAAATATACGGTGCTGCAGTGAGCACTGGAGGGACAGGTCTATGAGCTATTCGCACAGAGGCAACTACTGACACCACAAAACTGTGTTTGACTAAAGGGCACGAAGAGTGCACGGACAGAACATGGGGGGCCAAGGACACGTGGGTGTGAAGAGACAATGAGGGTCAAAGAACAGCCACTGCTGATTCAGAGCCCGTGGAGGAGGGCAGCTTTCCCCCGGCTTCTCCACAGACCATCTGTCTCCAACCCAGTGAATCTAAAAACAGCTGACAACCCCAGAGAAAAGACATCATACACAGGCTTATTAATCACAGTATGGGCACGGAATGGTAAAGCCAGAAGGTATCAGTCAACCCAAATTCCCATTTCAAAGGTAGGGAAACCGAGTCTCAGTGAGGTTCAGCGAGCTACTCCAGGTCACTAAGCACAACACTGGCAAAACAAGGGACAGAGACTTCCTCCCAGATCCCAAGGCAGTAGAGCACTCTTGTACTACACCACACTGCTTCTCAGAGAGTTCTGGTATTCTCAACCCTTCCTCAAATTGTATTCACTTTGGGGAATTTGTGTTATATTAAGAAAGTCTATATTTAGTTAAAGAATATCTAAATGTTCTATTCTTACTTCCATTCCTCGAGCTCGGTTTACTAAACAGTACACCTCCGTGAGTGACATTATTCCCCCTCGTTCCTGTTAAAATATGGAATTTAGCAAGTATTAGGTTATAATTAGCACCAGTTGGCATTTCTTTTTTTTTTTTTTTAATTTATTTATTTCACAGAGAGAGATCACAAGTAGGCAGAGAGGCAGGCAGAGAGAGAGAGGAAGGGAAGCAGGCTCCCTGCTGAGCAGAGAGCCCGATGTGGGGCTCGATCCCAGAACCCTGAGACATGACCCGAGCCGAAGGCAGAGGCTTAACCCACTGAGCCACCCAGGCGCCCCACCAGTTGGCATTTCTTAACAGAAATCAGAATCAGAGTGAAATCAGGAATCATAGAACTTCCTAAAAAGTCTTTAAAAGCTAAATTTACACACAGGAAAACCTAGTCAGATACATGAAGTATTTCAAATTCAGTATGTGGATTTTAACATCATTATTACTGTTTTAACATTTACTTCAATGAGAGGAGGGCCTCTACACCACGTTTCAAAAAGTGTATTGAAATGTTTTAAATTATTACAACTAATAAATGAGTAAACTATGGAATTAAACAGGAATATCACCACTGTAACCCTAAATGAAGTTAACAGATCTAGCTATTGAATAGCAGGGGCTGCTGCTACATCACAAAAAAAAGACAAACAGGCATTATGTACCCCCTGATGGAAATGCACAGCACCCTCTATGAAATATTCAACAGAAAAAAAGAAAAAAGAACTTCTAGCTGTAAATTCCAGTCTATAAGGAATAAATTCCAGACTATAAGGAATACATGATTTAAAATCAATAAAATCTGAGACACTCTATAATATAAACCACTAGCTTCTTTAATAAATATATTATGTGGAATAGAAAAAAGAGATAAGAGAAGGGGAAACATGGAATTAAAAAAAAAAAGGCGTTGAGAGAAAAATCAACCGATTGCAAGGTAACCTGATTTGAACAAACTAACTGTAAGAGAAAATGTGAATACTAACTAGATATTTGAAAATACTAAAAAATTATTTTTCACTTTTCCTGTGTGAAACGGGACTATAATTACATATAAAGCATGTTTATCATTGTAATTACATACTGAAAAGTTTACAAAGTGATGCGATGTCTGGGATTGCTTTAAAGTGATGTTGAGTGAAGGCTGCTTACACACGAGCCTGGATGACAGGCACACAGGGATTCATTATACTATTCTATTTTGTCACAATGGAAATACTTCTTAACATAAGCATTTTAATGAATGGAGTTTTGATTGCCTGAGTAATGTCAGAAGATAAATCTGTATTATGAGATGATTAACAGCACACTTGTATTAACATCCAAACATCTAAACGTCTCTAAACATCTCGAGATCATATATTTCCTTTTGAAAATCAGAGATAAGAAAAACTTTCTATCAAAGAGACTGAAGAAGTTACAGATACCTGAGGTGGAAATTGAAAACAATCTAGATTTTGACAACAAATCCACGAATAAGTACACCAAACTGATTTAATATTCCTAAAAGGAAAAATAACATGTGGGTTGAACAGTAGCAGTGCTGGGAAAGGAACGTGAAGCTGGTGTTTAACCTTCCGATGACTTGGCAGTTACTTCACACAACTGAGAGCCTGCCTGCGCCCTGTTTTTACCTCTAACGGCACCTGCAGCATCCCAGCCAGCTGCTTGGCCAGCTGCATGTGGTACTGTGTGCCCGAGCCGCAGGTTTCCCTGGTAACTGGGTTGGCTATTCCCATGCTCAGCAAATAGGACTTAAACCTGATGGTCTATAAGTAGAGAAGAAAATGCATAAAAATACAAATAAGCGGCATTCATCTCTCCACCCCAACATTTGAAATCTTTCCACCGTAAACTCAATTCTACTAGTTATTTCTATATCCATCCATTTCTTCCACCTTGTTCCTATAGTATAAACTCGAAGAAACTGGATTTCTAGGAGTTCCCTGCATAAAGCTAATTAATTAATCTTCTTCCCTCTCCTGTCTTGATATTTCATACTCCACTGACCTTACAGGTCTGGAGTGAGAAGAGGGTTAGGAAACAACTGTGCTGTATTTAATGCCAACCAAATGACAGAGCCAAAAACTTAGAAAGGAACGTGGCTGGGATCAGCCTGGAGACAAATTTAATGAAACAAATATCAAACATATGGATATGTATCAAACAACCACTCCTTACACATTTCACTATCTCTCTTTTCTTCAGCACCTTCTCTTAAGAGAAGAGTACCACTCCAAGAGAAGGTACTGAAGTATCTTTTAATCCTACTGGCTGACTTTTTCTTTAATACTTTCATATATCCACAAGCCCTAACAGAAATCACTACATTAAGAAAGAAACTGCTGACCCACCAAAACATCACTGCATTATTTGTCCAATCTGGTTTCTAATGCCTTAAAAAGGCAACCTATTTACCTCATCTTCTGTGATGTCACCTTGCTTGTCTTTGATCTTATTAGCAATTGATTTTGATAACTCCACCATTTCCTTAGCCTGTCAAGAGAACAGTAAAAGACTGGAAAAAATCATGTCCCCAAAGTGTCTGCTAACAAAACTCCTATCATAATCGGTAGGAATCCAACAGGTGTAAAGTACACATACCTTGACCATTAGCTTGCTGAGGTCTTCAAAGGCCTAGAAATGAGAAATGAGTTTTTGTTGGAATCTATCTAAAGAACTAAAATGTTTTAAAGCAATGGAATACTCTATTTTCTTCCCTTAGACAAACATTTTTGAAAATGTCCTACAAATATCAATTTATACAAATATTTTTTTTAATTTATACAAATATTTACATAAGTAATAAACCCATCTTATTCTAAGAATTTGATTTAGCTAAGAAACCATACATTTTCCAAAAACAAACTGCAAAAAAAGACTTTTTACATTTTCCAAGAGAAAACAGTTATTATTGACTAAACAAACAAAGGGTGACATAAGTAATACATTGTTGAGAAAAATATTATTTACTGTTCTTTCACACAAGTAAGAAAATTTGTCACTGGTTTTTCCCCAAACCATTTCCTGACGGGAGGTCAAGAATCAAAGGCTTTGTGATGCTTTCCTGGTGGAAAATGGCAATGTGCAGTTGCCGGAATACTTCCTTGGGCACAACAATTTTGGCTTTCATAGCAGGTGTGATTTAACTGAGACTGAAAACCTCAGCCTCTAAATATTGAACAGTTTATACTTGTAGCCTTGGATATAGTGGCTATCACAAAAGAAAAACATTCAAATACCACCCAAACATACTTATATAAAACTCATCGGTAGTTTGATTTCCTACAATGAATATCCACTTCAAAGTCTTCCTCAAACTTAATCAGACATATTTATAATAAATTTATTTCATGTGGCCAAAACTATACTTCCAGTAACAAATGTCTTCCAAATGATGTGCACGGACATTATTTTTTAAACCAATTAAGCAGCTTATCATTAAATGAAAAATCTTTTGGGCCATAGAGAATAGTGGTCCACAGATTCTGATTAGCTCATGCCCATCTTAATTACAGGCAGAAAAGTATCCCCCATCTGCAAAAGGATTTTGCTAGAAGAATAGAGTGCTGTGTGAGATTCTTATGGCCAGACTTATTAAGGCTAATACTGAAAACAAAGGGTAATGTGCACACACCTAACAGGAATTTCCTCAGATAAACAAAAGGCTGAAACACTGGATTCTTATCAGCAACAGCCAGCAGATGCAGGAAACCTTTTGTGGGAAATTCTGGGCACCAGCTCTGAAGCTAAGTCAGTTCTAACATTTAAATGGAAGGCAAATAACACACCAACCTAGTTTTCAAAAATAAAACACACACACACACTTTATACACTTAGATTCTTACTTCGAATATACAAAATATTGATAGACTTCTCTTACTTGTGTAAAGAAAACTAGTAAGAGAACACTTTTTAAAATTTTATGGTAAATCTCTTTATTTACTGTGTTACATTTTCATATAAAGAATATGCTAAAAGTAACAGTGACTCTACACCAAATATAGAATACATAAATTAGTGCTATTTCTTACAGTCCATAAAAAATAAATACAAATATTTTAGTATGTTAGAATACCTATATTTTAAGTAATCATAAAACACAAAAATTTGGGTGCCTGGTGGCTCAGTGGGTTAAGCCACTGCCTTCAGCTCAGGTCATGATCCTGGGGTCCTGGGATCGAGTCCCACATCGGGCTCCTTGCTCAGCGGGGAGCCTGCTTCTCTCTCTGCCTCTCCCTGCCACTCTGCCTGCCTGTACACTCTCTCTCTCTGGTAAATAATAAATAAAATCTTAAAAAAAAAAAAAAAACACACAAAAGTTTCCTTACTTCTATCTATATTATTGTTCTAAAATTTGGAATTTGCCAATTATCTAAAAAATAGAGAAACTACCCATAATGAAATTAAAGCAACATACACACAAATGCAAGATAGATACATTTGCCCATTCTATCATTTTAACTGCCTCTTTATTGAATCATCTATCCCTCTGCCATAGTCACAGTCAAATCTCCACTCCAATTTAAAAAAAAAGGGGGGGGGGCATCTGCTTTAAAAGTAACCTTATAAGTTGATTTATCGCATTATTTCTTGCTTTCAGTCATTATTTTGGTTATTAGCTTTAGTAACTATCAATATATTCTTGAATTTTCTGTTTCAGTTTTATTGTTTTTTAAGAGACTGTATGTTTGTATGTTTGTTTTTTAAGAGACTGTATGTGCACATGCTCGGGAGGGGCAGAGGGAGAGGGAGAGAAAGAGAATCCTAAGCAGACTCTACGCTCAGCCCTGAGCCAGTGCAGGGCTCAATCCCAGGACCCTGAGATCATGACCTGAGCAAAAATCAAGAGTTGGATGCTAAATCGACTGAGACACCCAGGTGCCACCCCCACCCCTGCCTCAAGAAAATCAAATTTTCTTGATTCTTTACCTTAACTTATTCTGTTCCCTCTACCTGGATCCTTTTACCCCTACTAGTCATCTGCCAGTGACTGCTAAACTTTCAGGCCTTGGCTTCCATTACATTTGCTAACAAGGCCTCTCTGACACCCAAAGAAGTAAGAGGCCATGTAATATGTTCCTGTTGCACCCACTGTTTTCTCTACCATGGCATTTTTCCCACTGTAGAGAACACCTGTTTGCCTGCCTGTCTTGCACTGTCGTATCTAGAACATCTACCTGATGTAGTACCTTTGCGTAAGGTACTACTTGCACAAAGTAGAGAGCAAGGACCACCTGGTGAATAAATCACTGACCCAGGTGAGAGAACACAATGATTGTGTTAAATCCTTTGAGCTACGCAACTGTGTGAAGATTAGATTGAAACGGAATAGCATTTCATAAATTAGGAAAAACATGATTTTGAACACCACATTAGCATGGCACCACTCAGAAAAATACTAGTAATTCAAAATCAGTTCACTGCTCTATGCCATCTCCATAAGTGTCACACAAAAAGATGACAACAAATGTCACCGAACTAGGACAGTGATGATAGTACCTTCCAAATGGCAAAGAGAGGGGCCATGACATAGGAGGACCACACTTGTCTGCAAATCAGGAGACCTGAGTTCTCACACTCTGCTTCCAAAGCTAGTCACTAGCTCTGAGATGATTACTTCTCTGGATAGTGAGAACCCCTGTAATGCCAAAATGCTGAACTTTATGAATTTAAAGATTCTGGGAAAATGATGGCTATGGCAGCAAAGTTTTTGAATCTCTCCAAATCCCAACATAAAGACAGACAGGGCAACTAGATCTCAAAACCAAAAATCCACAGGCAGCATATACTGTAAAACTAAGTGACAAGATAGCAATACAAAAACCTGAAGATACAAGCAGGTAGGGACAAACCATGAAGAGCCACAAGATCGGCATGCTCTCCGCCTCTAAGAAGGAAAAGAAAAGGGAAGCAACAGGGCAAGTGATGGCTTCCACAACAAGAGAACCCCAAAGGAGTCCACAGGTGTCACTGGAAAGAGAGTCTAGCCAATGTGAGGACAGGAACTGAAACAAGGAGGTTTTCGCCCACTTCGATAATGGTGGGTATGAGGGGTTCTCAGGAAGGGCTGGCCCTCCAGTCTTCCCTTCCAGGAGGGGATCCTACACCAGGGAGAAACCGCTAACAGAGGATTCAAAAACTGAGCAAGATAAGAATAAGAAGAGAGGAAGGGCAAAATAAAGGTCCAGATAAAAATAGGGGAAAAGAATATAGGGCCAGGAAATCAGAAAGCAAGCCATCACCTTTTTTTAATGCTGCATGAACACAGGAGAAGAGAGAGTTCTATAGAAGAGACAAGCTACCTAGACAAGCTACCAGGCCTTCCTCTCAAAGTTCACGAAAACTAACTTCACATGAAAAATAGCAAAGTATCAAGGTCAAATGTCACACAAAGTTATTATAGAAAAAAGAAAATAAGGAGTAGAATAATATTACAGACAACAAAAGCAAGCTGGAAAGACATGCTCACAGATCAGATAAAAATTTAACCTTTTATTTTCGACATGAGCTAAAAGATGTTAATAAAATGACATAAGCCGTGAATGGATAAAATAAATCAGAAATGAAGTGACATTATTCAAGAAAGAATTTTTGAAAGAATCATTTCAGAAATAAAGACTATATTGGAACGTAAGAATGAATAAACACAACAGATAGAATCTTAAGAGAAACAACCGGTTAGGAAGAAGGAAATTTCCTAATAAAAAAGAAATGAAAGAGATTAAAAAAGGGTTTGAAAGTCACAAAGTGGGGGGAGACACCTGGGTGGCTCTGTTGGCTAAGCGTCTGCCTTCGGCTCAGCTCATGATCCCAGGGTCCTGGGATCGAGTCCGACACTAGACTCCTTGCTCAGCAGGGAGCCTGCTTCTCCCTCTGCCTGCTGCACCCCCTGCTCTCTGACAAATAAATAAATAAAATCTAAAAAAATAGAAAGTCACGTAAGGTAAAGCTAGGAAGTAGAACTGTAGCATACAGCTAATAGTCTCAGAGAGGAAAAATAAAAAAACAATTATCAAAACTTATAAAATTTTTAAAAATTCCCTGAAATTAAAAGAAACAATTTCTAGAACCAAATACTAAGAGCATATTGTGTACCTGAGAATAACAATCCAGAATGACTAACACATCAACACATTCTAGCAAAATTACTGGGCTTTATAAAACAGAGAGGGGGAAAAAAGCCTCTGGGCATCTAGGGAAAACAGTGACTTCTCAGGTAATGGCTGATTCCAAATCTGGGGCAGGAAATAAACAAGCGGGTCCTGGAACTTTTGCCACCCTAGATAGTAAGGAAGCTACCAAAGTCCACCAGGTCCCGTCAAAAGCACTCAGGAGCCAACCTAAAGAGGCTCCCACTGCCAAAGATGGGACAATATGAGCTTTAAACAGGATAATAACTGCAACTGATTGAAACTCATCAAATATGTTAAGATTTGTAAATTCATACTACTATGTAAAAAAACCTCTAATGAGTTGCCATTAGAGGATGATAAGGAACCAATTTATTACCCTGATGATAAAGAAAAAGGCACTTACTCTGCTTCCCTGTATGAACTACATCACTGAGTAGTCAAATAGTAGATGATGGGAAGCATCTCTTCAAAATGTATTCTAACTAACAAAAAATAAATCCTAGAATATCACCATTTGTAACCTCTGGTGGACCAGCAGAAGTAGGCAATGAACATGAACAGCTGCTGCCATTGTCCACAAAGACGTGGTGTGCCTCCTTAGGAAAGAATACAGCATCATCGCTAGTCTCAGCAAAGAGATCAAACATGCATCTGATCAGGCCTCTGGATCCAGCTGCCATTTTGTAGGAAATACTCAGAGCTGAGGAACACATACAACTTTACCATATAGATGAGACCAGCAAAACCTAGACCAAGGGCACTTAATAGGTCAAATGACCTTGGTTTCTCAAGGATCTGTATTTTCAAGCTAGTGGGCCCAGAACTGGTAATATGGTGGTTAATTTTATATGTTGACTTGACTAGATCATGGGGTGCCCAGGTTCTTGATCAAACATGGCTGATGGGTCTGTGAGGGTACTGCCACATGAGGTTAGCATGTGAATTGGTGGGCAGAAGCAGAACTACCCTCCTCACTGGGGGTGGGCATCATCCAATCCACGCAAGGCCTGAACAAAGGGTTGGAGGAGGGGAGGACTCATGCTTTCCCTGCCTGACTGGTTAAGCCAAGACAGTAGTCTTACGCTGCCCTTGGGCTGGACCTAAACCACCAGCGTTCCTGGTTCTTAGGCCTTCGGACTCAGTTTAGGATTTCTATCACCAGCTTTCCTGGGTCACCAGCTTGCAGGAGGCAGATTGTGGACTCTTCAGTCCCCACAATCACATGAGTCAATTCCTTATATTAAATGGCATTGTATGTGTATATATAGAGCAAAGGATACATTGATATCTACATCTATATATCGATATCTATATATCTACTATTGGTTGTTTCTTTCGAGAATATTGAATTCTTGATTAATACAGGTATCCCATAACTATCTGCAGTTTAGACTTTGATTGATATACCACCTTTGAAATTCTATGAACAGCACTAGTCAATGGGATTTTACTTATAAACTTGTATTAAAAATTAAAGAATTATTTCATAGAGTCATTTCATAAAAAATCCCAGACCAATTTTATATAAACACAGGAAGACCAATGACATGCTCTGATATAGTAGCTAACCGTAGAATCTAGCATGCGTAACTGCTTAACTAGACTGCTTTCCCTTTCACTTGCATTTCCTCAAATATGATGAAGTTGCAGAAACACCGCAAAGTACATGCTCACGGCTGTTCTCCTGGTGGAAGGGATGGGCTGGTCTGTGCCTTTCTTATTGTGTCTGTGTCTGGTCCCTGAGCATCAGTGGTAGAAAACTGTGTGGTGTCCGGCAAGGTTAACAGCCACAGAACAGCATTTTCCCCTCAACTAAGTTAACCAAAAGTCCAAATAATTATACAGAGGACCAGAACTCATTAGGAGGATTCTCCAATCAATTCCATCTAGGTTTTAAAATTTACACACAGCAACCCACAATGTTTTCTAACATCACAGAAAACAAATTTGAGTTTCATTTTTCTTTTTGGAAAAAGTTTTTTAAAACATGTTTTAACCAAATCATATCAACCTGAAGGAGACTTGGAATAAGAGATTGTGGCTTCAGGCAAACTAAACATATTCTAATACACAGAATGGAATTAGTCACAGCTACATCCAAAAGAATATGCACAAATGGCCAAAAAAGCTGACCGGAACTTATATATTAGTTACCTCAGAAATGTTTTTGTCCGTTTCTTTCCTTTTTTCTTCCAATTTCCTTTCAATGCCTACAATTCCTACAGCCCTTATTCTTCCTGGCTGAAAAACAAAAGTAGAAAATAAAACATACAAAATAGGAAGGACCCACTCTTTTACAACACACCACAATGTGTTTTCAATGGCGGGAAGGGACCCACAAAGAACCAAAGAAAACCAGCACACGATTACATCTGGTTTCCTTTCAAAACATTTATCAGTTTCTTGTCATACATAATGATTTTCAAATCATTATTAAAAAAACTAAACATACAATAACTGGCATATTTTACCCTGTATTTTAGATATAAGTTAAATTCATGTTTGTTCTTTGGCAAGCTATTATGTATGTATCAGATATTTTGTAGGGTCTCAAACAGGCAAGAAATTGTAGTTAAAATTTTGGTATTTGACAGTTATTATACAAACTACTTTCACACATTTGAGTGTCTGCGCATGGTTGGTGGTTAATTTACACTGGCTGAAAAACATCACCCAGAGGCATTGTCCGTTCTCTCAGATGCCACACTGATTATGAAGAACAGAATGTAACGAACAGAATCTAACTTCTACCACCCCAAGAATCACTCTGGTAACTGGTCGTTTATTTTTGCTAAGTGTCTGCTGTCTGCAGAGCACTAAATTAGGTTCTATGAATACAAACGATTTTAATCAGAATATCATTATTTTGCTTCTGGCAAAGTTCTATAATCACAGAAATCTTTTCCTTTAATGAAGATGCAAGTACAGAACCAAACATATTGGATTAAGAAATAGTCTTAACAATACCTGGGGTCCTCTATTTGTTTGCAATGATTGGGAAACTGGCATATTCTCCCATCTTCTCTGTGTCATTTCCTCAGATAAACGCCTGTAAAACTGTTGTACACATATATTCACTTTAAGTGAGTCAGTCAGGTTAAAATATCCTCATAGAAATCATTACTTAACATTTCTTTAGTTGAAAGTCCTGTTCAGTCATTTGCAACAAGCCTAGAAGTCTCAGAAACATCAAAGGAAACCAAAGGAAGTTCGCTTCTTGGATCAGCTTCATAAAGCACAAAGGAAAAAAAAAAAGAAAGAAACTGACCTTCTATATAAAGTGAGCTATTCTCAACAAAGAGATGAGTGACAATGAATAAATAGACCTACTTTAAACAATCCCACATATGTGGATTGTTTTCAATCTATAGTGAAACAGATATAGTGCCAAGAAAAATATACAACCATTATCCATGAAGGAAGCAGAGAATAATTTGTCTAGGTAAAATGTGAAGCCAGAAACTAGGGCCAAAACATCCCTACACTCACAAAAAATCAACTATATTGTTTAACTACAGTGAGAATGATTTCAGTTAGTCGCTTATATTTGCTTAGTGCCTACTGTGTGAGGAGGGCTGGGTGAAGTGCCATAGAAAACCACATAAATAATTTAGGGTATCAATGAGGAGATAAATACGTACTTGTAAATGTCTGAAGAATACTTATCCAGTGACTTACTAATCAGAACATGTAAACTATTATACTATGGAGTAAGTACTTCAGTGATTAGATTTGTGTGGAGTCAGGAGGAAAGACATCCTGCCTTAAGGCTGTGAGCTATCAGATACTGAGAGGGTTCAACATTTCACTGCATTATACTCTGCCTCTTTAACCAAACCACTGAAAACTTAACTAGTAGCCTAATAGCATTGACTTAGCATAGTTCCAGCTTCTGCTTTTTCCTTGGAACCACACCCTCCAGCCTCCAATTCCCACCAAAACCTAAACCTCATATTTTCTACTGCTAAGGCTTAAGATATAAAAATTTTATTGTAAAAATATGGTGAAACCTGGTATGTTGAACAGTAACAATTTACATCATATTAACAAACAACAACAAAAACACACACAAGCACACCTTTCTAGTCCAATTTTACGCATATAAAAACCTACCTCAATCTGGCCATGTTCTTTGAAAGAGAGTTTGATGTAGGAGTTCTTACTGCTCTGGAATGGACCGGGTTCTTTGTTGGGTGGAGCTGGGTGAAGATGAACCACTATTTTGGCACTACAGAATAAATGTAATGAATTTAATTACCTTTTAAGAATCACTAATTCTGTCTTCATAATTTTTAATATAGTTAAGTTCACTTTTAAAATTTATATACATCCTGAAAGGAATCCTTATAAACTGTGTATTAATTCAGTATTAATGAAACTTTCAAAAACACCTCTACTCGGTCACCTGGGTGGCCCAGTGGGTTAAGCCTGTGCCTTTGGCTCAGGTCATGATCCCAGGGTCCTGGGATCAAGCCCCACATCAGGCTCTCTGCTCAGCAGGGAGCCTGCTTCCTCCTCGCTCTCTGCCTGCCTCTCTGCCTACTTGTGATCTCCCTCTCTCTGTAAAAACAAAAACAAAACAAAACAAAACAAAAAACCAAAACACCTCTACTTACAGCTTTTAAGCTCTGAACCAAGAAGTTCAAGTTACCAGCTCTAGATTAAAAATGTGGTTTCAAAAAAAATAAGTTCAAAATAAATTGGCCAAATGTGTGACAGTTCATTATTTTGGTTTACGATTAGGGTTTTCCATGTACAAAGTCAAACCCAAAGGTTACCAGGGGGCCTATACTTTCTGCCAAAGCATACTACCCTAGTCATTTGAAAACAAAATGTGAAAACTTATCTGTGTAAAACTGGCCAGCTGACATTTTATTAAAACTCCATCCAAAACTAACATTCTACAGTATCATTTTTGGAAAACGCCACTCAATCAACAGCATGATCTAGAAGATAATCCAACAGCAAAAACAAGTCTCAAAATGCTGCTACGCTAGAAACACAAACTACCATAATCTTTATGACTACCGTTGTCTCCTGTGCTATTAAAAATACTGGTATATTTGTTCAGTTTTGTAAGTCTTTTTCCCTAACCTGCTCAATAAACAGTCTGCTTCCATAAATTAGCAAAACCAAAAAACTCAGTCAAAATACTTTGGATATGCAGTGTAGAGCTTTTCCCTTATGACCACATTACAGTTCCACTTATTTATTATTCTATTTCCTTCAGGTCCATTTGATTCCTAAATATCGCTGTGAAACTGAAACACCGTGTGTGGGGCCTCGTCAGTGTAATAAATGCTTTGGTTAGTAAACTGGGGCCAGACTTGTAAGGACTCTTCACCTATTCCTTTGTGGTGAACTTCTTTAAGTGACTGAGCAAATAAACTGCAGTCACTGTAATAGGACTGTCTGACATGAACTGTCAGGTAGAGCAACCAAATACAACAATCAGGTTAAGGGAACTGAGCAAAGAATTACATAATCTTTAAAACAGAAAAACCTGAGCCCCACGATCAGATTTTGTCAAAGGAAACTCAGTGAAGAACTGAAGATTATAAGACAAAGTGAAGTTTAAAAAATCTCCAAGTCGGCAAAAAAGATCCAGGCCAGTTTTTAAATATATTCATTTCGCAGGTCATTCAATTACCATATCTCAAGTTTAAAAACCACCCAATCAGAGAAGGATCTTGGGAGGAGACAGGTTAAAAGGTGAAACTATATGGACAATTTTGAGTCAATGAAATATGGTAATTGCTTGGGGCAAGGGGGCCGAGAATAAAGAGAATATCCGAGAAATGTTTACGTGACATATTATTAAATTCTTCCTCACTGGAGATGTTTAAAAAATAAGATACTAATGGGAAGGTAAACATTTTTTTTTTTAAAGATTTCATTTATTTGACAGAGAGACATGGCGAGAGAGGGAAGACAAGCAGGGGAAGTGGGAAAGGGAGAAGAAGGCTTCCTGCTGAACAGGGAGCCCAATGTGGAGCTGGATCCCAGGACCCTGAGATCATGACCTGAGAAGAAGGCAGACACTTAACAACTGAGCCACCCAGGCACCCAGGAAGATAAATATTTTAAACAATTTTTGTTATACAGTTTAAATTTTCTTGGAACACAGCAGAGGAAAATTCAAATGATTTTCAACACCTTCAAGTTTTACTTTGTAGAACTTAAGAAAAGCAATATACACAAATATCGCATCATTATGTTGTGCACTCGAAACTCATACAATGTTGTATGCAATTGTACCTTCATTAAAAAAAGAAGAGGGGTGCCTGGGTGACTCAGTGGGTTAAGCCTCTGCCTTCAGCTCAGGTCATGTTCTCAGGGTCCTGGGATGGAGCCCCACATTAGGCTCTCTGCTCAGCAGGGAGCCTGCTTTCCCCTCTCTCTCTGCCTGCCTCTCTGCCTACTTGTGATCTCTCTCTGTCAAATAAATAAGTAAAATCTTAAAAAAAAAAAACAAAACTCAGATGGAAAAAAGTGAAAAAGAAAAATAAAAATTATAGAAATCACCTAAAGTCTGTACTTTTATTAATCTTTCAGTTTCTTTTATGTCAAATAAACAATCTTGCACGCTAGCTATACACTATAACTAACGCATGCATTGCATTTTCAGTGAAGTTCTGTATTTGTTTCACCTCTACTGAAATAACTATACTAAAGCTCAAAATGGGCCCACAAGGAAAACAAAATTCTTATCAGCAATACTTGTTCATAAGTTGCCCTCAATTACATGCACTTAAAATAAAAGCCAGATTTTTCTGTACTTGATTAAAAAGAAACATTTTAACGTGCGGCTTTAAACCAGGGTGATGACATGTCCTGGTTTGCCTAAAACTGTCCCATTTTATGCTTCCTTGATCCAATTATAAACAGCACCCCCAGGGCACCTGGATGACTCAGTCAGTTAAGCATCAGACTGTTGGTTTTAGCTCAGGTCATGATCTCATGGATCGTGGGATCAAGCTCCTCATCCAAACTCCTCTTTGGGCTCCGTGCTCCGTGGGGAGTCTGCTTGAAAGATTCTCTCCCTCTGCCTCTCCCCTCACCATCCTGACTTGCTCTCTTGCTCTCAAATAAGTAAATCTTTTAAAAAAATGATTAAATATAATAAACAGCACCACCTATTACTTTTATAAATGTCCCAGTTTGGACAATAAATATTATGAAACTCTATTTAACACTGATATCCAAAGATGTCAAAGTGAAGAAACTTAATGATCAACTAGAAATAGGAGTAAACTCAGTCATTTTTCTCGGTTGAGTCACTTCTGATTTTAAGTACTAGATTCACAGACATGTCAAAGCGAATGCTTGTGGAAAGACATGCAATGACAGCTGGCCGACACTTACTTATTTTGACCCAAGGATATTACAGCAAATCGTAGTACTTAATTTGTCCATTTATCCATGAGTTTAATGTAGTAAGTATCTTCCTAGGGGAGCTTCTGACCAACGACTATTCTTTATAAAGCCCCCCAAAACAATCATTAGATTCATTCCCACATATGCAGTCATGGCACAACAATAAATCTACCAAGTTGATAATAGCTTGACTGGGACATTTTTGTGAAAAAAGACTGCATCAGAGACACCTCACCTTTTCCCAATTCCAGCTGCCTGTTCTTCAATGAACACGATTTGGGAAAGAGGAATGGCCATGCAGCACTCCTAGAAGGAAACCATACAAAATGTGATTCATAAGTCTCCTTGTCAGAAAACCTTGTTTTATAGTATTTAATAGAGTGTCATGCACCTGTACTTAATAATAAAAACAATTTAAAAAATAATAAAATGATTTTATTCCTTAAATAAACTGAAGGAAAATGGAATGAAAACAGTAATGTGGTGGCATTTTGCCACATGGAAGAATGTAAGAGTTTTAAAAGCTGGGGGCGCATGGGTGGCTTAGTGGGTTAAGCTTCTGCCTTTGGCTCAGGTCATGATCTCAGGGTCCTGGGCCCCACATCGGGCTCTCTGCTCAGCAGGGAGCCTGTTCCCCCCTTCTCTCTCTGCTTGCCTCTCTGCCTACTTGTAATCTCTGTCTGACAAATAAATAAGTAAATAATCTTTAAAAAAAAAAAAAAAGCTGCTGCAACCATCTTCGTTTTTAACATAGGTACATCTTTTTAAAAGTAGTATTTATATGAAAACTTTTTACATGTAAGCTATCCTTCTATGGAAAACAAAAAAAAGAAAAACAGAACAGGTAAATCAAAACAACTTTAAGGAGTGCTATACAGGTGATCTTTTTTTCTTTTTTTCTACACTTCACTCACCATTTTTAACAGAAAATGCTGATGTAGGTTCCCTTTATTAGTACATTTAATTTTAAGTTATTATAAATGACTGGCATTCAATAGGTCTAAGGGTTTCTGAATTAGCTTCTTGATATGAAAATCAAAAAATGATACTAAGATTAGTTTATAAACATATGTTTTAAGAACACCTATCTTCCAAAAAGACTCTTCCCTAAACACATACTTCTTTTAAAAGAATTAGATGCCATTAACAGTTGGAAGGTATGCGTTACCAACAACAGCAATGTCACCACTAAGAGAGGAAATACTGATTCTTGGGGGACAAAAAGAGCCAGATTTTGCAATAGTTAGTGGCCTTTTAAAGAGCCTCAGTATACAGTTTGACTGTAAAATTCAAATTTCACGGTGGAAGGGGCAGCAATTATGAAAATACGATAGATTACTTCTTTTACTGGCAACAATACACACATACACTTTCAAGTTAAAGCTCTTTGGAGTTAAAATAGCTTTATACACATAACTTGTTCTCTCTTCCTAGAAATGAAACAACAGGGAGGTTTCTCCTCGTGCTGAGTGACTTACAGGCCATTCTTCTCAATATCTAGGTAAAAGCATGTACTTCCCGGCAGACCTTTCCTCCCAGAGTCTCAGGAACAGGTTGATCTGAGGACCCCTGACAATGACTGGGAGAAATATTCTCATTACACACCGAACATTCAGGTATGGGGTAGGTTCTGACTGGTGTTTTAAAACAGGAGTGACCATGATTCTCTCTCTACTCAGCAATTACAGACTTTTCTGGAGCTGAATGAGGGACAACCCCTAACTCCTTTCTCTGCACTCCATTCAGAAAGATCACATGAGACACACTCTTTTAACATTCTGAAAATGGAAATTTACTGCATTTTTTAGTTTTGACAAAAAGAAATAAAGACTTCAATGATTTAAAACCTAGAACAGATTTTTTAAAAACTCTTTATCTTACATGATTTTTCTGATCTCTCCAAATTAGTCGGTGTGTACTAAGAAGGAGGGTCCCAGCATCAAATTTTATCTAGAAAGACAAGATCATCACAAAACATTAATGATGTATCACTCAATGTGGTCCAGATTTTCCTCCTCACAAGTTGCACAATAGTTAAGTTAATCATATAAACACTAGAGAATTAGGCTTACCACAAATTAAAGAGAAGCAATGTTACACATTTTGTAAGCTATATATATATATATATATATATATATATATATATATATATCTACAGCCTTAATAAAATTAGGAAAAAATCACAAACAACCTAGATGTGTAAGAACAGGGTAGTAGTTAAGTATGATACATTCATACTCTAGAATCCATGAGAGGTTAAAACGAGTGAGGTAGAGCTGCATGGACTATCATAGAATTCTGTGACAGAGTTAGTGGGGAGAGAAAGCAACTTGCAGCACATCACATATAATGTAATCAGATAGAAGACAGAGATAATCTCCAAATTCCCCAAACTACATTGTGAGATATATGCATATGTCTGTGTGTGTACACACACACACACACACATACACACACACACACAAGTAGTAGGAAAAGATATAAAAGGAATACTCACTGATCTGTTAACAAAGATTATCTCAGAAAGAGTGTGAGGAAATGGGAAGAAGAAAAGCAAAGGCCCCCTTTTAAAACTAACCACTTCACTATCAATTGAAATTTTTTTAAATTTTTTTTATTTTTTATTAACATATAATGTATTATTAGCCCCAGGGGTACAGGTCTGTGAATCACCAGCACTCACCATAGCACATACCTTCCCCAATGTCCATAACCCCACCACCCTCTCCCTCATGGCATTGTGTCACCTATTCAAAATATAAATGCAAAAAAGTTCTTAAAACTGTAATACAATTGCACACACAAAAAAAGCCTGCTGTGTCTTTAGGACCAAACCTTTAATCCTCATCCTTTGTTATTATGCATTGAAAATCATATAAATAAGCAAATTTTAGAGTTTGAATCCAAGACATAATATATCAAATTCTTTCATTTCTGTTAAAATTAAGAAATATATTGGAAGCTTCTTTTTAATTACTAGGAAGTAGAATTTGTCATAAGGTAGGACTTGCTTACATCCTTTTGAGGAGTAGTTAGTTATTTCTTAAGTTGTAAGGCTGTTCCCATATCAAGGCCACCTTACAAGACAACTCAGAGGGGGAAGAATGATACTGCATTCAGACAGATGGTGGCTACACTTGTGGGGAACACAGCACAATGTATAATCTTGTCAAATCACTATGTATGCTGTACACCCCAAACTAATGTAACATTGTGTGTCAACTATACTCAAATAAAAAAAAATTGTTTGATTAAAAAAAAAACTCAAAGGAAAGCATTTTCATTGGGGTCCAGTTTATTACAAATAATCCTTTTGAATTTAAAATAATCGGGTTAAAAAGCCAATGAGTAGGGGCACCTGGGTGGCTCAGTGGGTTAAGGCCTCTGCCTTCGGCTCAGGTCATGATCCCAGGGTCCTGGGATCGAGCCCCACATCGGGTTCTCTGCTTTGCAGGGAGCCTGCTTCCTCCTCTCTCTCTGCCTGCCTCTCTGCCTATTTGTGATCTCTGTCTGTCAAATAAATAAATAAAATCTTAAAAAAAAAAAAAAGCCAATGAGTAACTGATTAGAACAGGTATATATCATTAAGTAAAAATAATCATAAATTTATGTATGCAAATTGAAAGTTAATATATTACAAGATACTCATGATATTAACAAAGAAAACCTAGGTTTCAAAGTGGTATACATAGCATGATCCCACACACACACACACAGCCACAAAGAGACGAATAATGTCCCAAAAGTAATTGTTTATGGGTAGCAGGATTACTAATTATTTCAAGTTTCTTCTTTTGGCCTACCCATATTTAACAACTTTATTATTTGTCTAATGAAAAAGATAAGAAATTTCTTAGAAACATACATAACTTCGTGAGGTTTGAAATGTACATAAATTATTTTTTGTTAAATCAAACATATACAGAAACACTTTTTCTGTCAAAAAACTTCTTGGATAATAACCAATCCTCTTTTTAATATCAATTTTTAAAAACTGTTTTCTAAGAGTAAGGTGTGACTATATTGCTAATATGTTAGTCATTATCAATATGGTTAATAAGCTTTGATGGTAAGAGACCTACTGAGCCATCTATTTTAAATACACTCTGTGAGATATCATTCCACAAAGGCACTTCAAACCCTCAGAGAAAAGACTTGATGAGTTCCATATTTCCTACCGAATCAGAAGTTATATACATGTACTTCTGGCACTTAATTCAGTCTGGCTCCAAATGTTTATGCGAAACCAAATAACTGAGTTTAAGAGATTTTAAAAACTTCTTTTTTGTCAATGTGTAAGATTTCCCTTTTCCAAAAACAAGTATTTTATCAACTTGAGAGTACACGATGCTACATGACAGCGTAACAGTTCTGATTAAGAAAATGCACTTTCTCTTACTGAAGTTCAAGCATAAGGATGTGATTATAAAGCTGAAGGCAGAGTCTGTTCCATTGCTATGTCCATTAACAATGTGCAAACGTAAAATGCTGCTGTTCTAAGTGAAGAATTGTGTAATACTTCCCTTCAGGGATTCCAAGGGATTATGAGCTAAACCTGATAGACAAGTTTAGGCTGGCTTGCTCCTGCCACTCAGAGCTAGAATAATTTTAACTAGTTAAAGGTTGATCTAACTTGGGCATTAGCTGGATAAGCTCTTACCCTGTTTTATTATTTAACATTTTTCTGTTATAAAAGCAATATAATGTTGAAGATCTGGGGAAAAAAGATTTAAGTCTAAAAAAGAAAATGAAATCACTCATAATCACACCAGCCAAAGAATACACACATGTATACATATGTATATTATTTATGTGTGTGCGTGCATGAGTGAATAATCTTTAAATAAAATGAAGCCATTATATTTAGTTTTATAACTTTTTTCAACTGGTGGCCTAACATTAACAATTCCTCATGTTGATTAGGGTGTATCATATTTAATTAACAAAACCCTCTGGGGAACATTCGGGTTGCTTCCAATTTTCTATATATGTAATAATATAGAATATATATAACAATGTTTAGACGAGCATCCTCATTCATTATATTTTTATGCATCTCTGATTATTTCCCAGGGGTAAATTCCTAAAAGTGAAATACCTAGCTGAAAGAAAATACACATTTTCCAAGTCTCCCAGTGTATGTTGCCAACTTGCCACTTTATACACTACTAACCTGCTTTCATTGTATTTTTAAATTAGCTGAGGCTATAGAGGCGTGTGTGAATTTAAACAAATGACCTGTCTACGCTGCTTAAGAAAACAACACACTATCCCGTCATAATGGGCCCGTGAAAACTATGCCTGTAGAAACAAGCAGGCATGCATTTATCCACAAGAGGTGCTTGGGTGCTGGGGCGGTGGGAAAAGCAGTCTACTGGGGCTCCACCAAATACTAAGTGTGTGACCTCAGACAGGTCACAGTTTCCTCAGCTATCAACCAAGAGCCTCTGTGTCTTCATCTCTGGGAGTATCGACTATATTAAACATTACACAGAGTCTGACGCTGGTGGCTACTGTGTTCATGAAGCATCGCAGCCAAGCAAACCAAGTGCAGGCTTTGGAAGTCTGATCAAGAGATCTCACTCTGGTGTCTCCTGCTAACTAACTGTGTGTGGGCAGGCCCCTTTCTAAGAGTTACTGTCTCATCCATAAAATATCACCTCCTATGCCCACGGAGAAGATTAAATGAGATTATATGTAAAGCTCCTGGCACACAGTAGGTGCTCTAATTACTCAGGTCTCTTTTTTTTTCCCCCATGTACTTCATACCCTCAATGAGCCAAAAGATGCAAGGATGAGTAAGGCACGCTTTCTGCCCTCGGGAGCGACCGCCTGATCTAGTAGACGGCCAAGTACACCCCTGCCTTGGGATGTGCACACCTGCCTCAGGAATGTGTCAGGATGCACAGCTATGAAGGCCACACTGACTGGACTCAAGTGCCCTAGACCAAGGGAGCCAGTGCAAGATACTGAAAGGGAACTTGACCAGAGTTCAAGTTCCCTGGAGGCCGATAGGGAGCTTCCTAGAGCCTTCAGACCACATGAGGTCTGGAAGCCTTCCAGCAGATGGAGGAAGCCAGGACACGGGACTTTTCTCCAGGATTCAGCATAAGCCCTCAGCCACACTGGGGATGGCTCAGCCAGTGACTCATTCCATGCAGCTCGGGGACCGCAGTGGTGAGCAGGCTTGTCTTAGAGCTCTGCTTCAGTTTCAGGACACCTACATCCCTCCCTTACCATCTTCAGCTTTTAGAACAGTTAAGAATTCCTCAATAGATCAAAGGGTCTTACTAAATTTTTTCCAATATTTTTTTATTAATCCTCTGATAACTGTTATCTACTTGTCTGCTAAAAGAAGCAAAAACTTAAAAGGAAACATTAGAATACACTGGTTTAGCAATTGTTCTTCCATATACAGGTACTCATGGTTTTGACTTTTTGTTGTCTTAAATAGAGGTAAATAGATCATAGTTTTATTAGGTGCCAGCCAAGATGTTCCTAATTTGCATACCAGAGTTACACAGAACAGGGTGTGATGTTTTGCAAAAGTGTGACTTCCAGCATGGACTGTCTTTAGGTCTTTAGTAGAGTCTCTGAATACCAGTCTATGACTGTCAGTACTGACAGGGAGGCATCATCAAACCGGCTGAGGGAGGGGAATTTGATTATGCTTCCCATTTAAAAAGCTCCAAAGACTGGAGGAGGTTTTGCTGAGTGAAATAAGTCAAGCAGAGAAAGTCAATTATCATATGGTTTCACTTACTTGTGGAGCATAAGGAATAACATGGAGGACGTTGGGAGAAGGAAAGGAAAAGCGAACCGGGGGAAATCAGAGGGGGAGACGAACTATGAGAGACTGTGGACTCTGAGAAACAAACTGAGGGTTTTGGAGGGGAGAGGATGGGGGGATGGGTGAGCCTGGTGGTGGGTATTAAGGAGGGCATGTATTGCATGGAGCACTGGTTGTGGTGCATAAACAATAAATCTTGGAACACTGAAAAAATAAAGTAAAATTTAAGAATGAATAAATAAAAATAAAAAAGTTCCAGAGATTGTAACCTTGTTGTTAAAAACGTTTTAGTTTAGTCACTCCAACCAAAAGATGTAAACCCAATTTGAGATCAAGTCAATAAAAGTGCTAAGGCAGGAAATCAAGCAAATCCAAGCAAATTATTTTAAGAAAAAGACCTGGACTTGATAATGGAGGCAACAAAGTACACGGAAAATACCCTCAGGGAAGCAGAACACCTGGGTCCTATGCCATGTCCACTGCGCCCCTAGATATCTGGGTCTGCCCTCCATGACCTAGGAGGACGGAAGTCTCAAGCTTCTGCCGACACGGACCAGGAAAAGCTGTGAGTCAAGGAACAAACGCAAAAGTAGAGAAGGAAGTTTCATGAACGAAACCACAAAGAAGAAGAGAGAGCAAGTGAAAACTTCTGGAAACTAAAAATGTTGCTGAATAAACGGGTTTTTGACATTTTTCTGATTCCAGCTTATACATTTCATCCAGGTGAGGTTAGCAGTTCCGCAACAGCCCTCTAACCTCAAGCTTAGGCGCTCCGTGCGGGCTGGCCAAACTCCCTTGGTGTGCAGGGGACTAACCTACTTCCCTTGAGACTTGCAGACCACTGGCCTTGAGGAGTGGACCAGACTTGCCCTGAAAATAAAGGCTGACCGCACTGGAAAACAGCTGCGGCTGATGCCAGCAAGTCTGTTCAGGGTCATTTCCACCTCGGACTAACCGCCTCGGCACCTGCTTCCCCTGCACAGAGTACCCCGCCTCCCCGTTCCCCCACCCTGCCTTCCCCTTTAAGCCCTTCCGGCTTCGCCTGGACCGGGAGGATGGTCTTTGGGGCGTTAGTCCACCGTCTTCCCGGGGAAAGCAGCCTTCCTCTCCCTCTCCAGAAGGCTCGTCTCTGGAGCGCGGTTCTTCCGGGGGAGAGAGGGGGGCGCAGCCCCAGCCGCGCTGGACCCGGCTCCCCGGCGCTAACAGCCGGACGGAAGTCTGCCCCGAACGCTCACGCTGGGAACACTTCTCCCCATTCGCAAGCCCATCTCCTGAGGTTTCCGCCCGCATGACAAGGCACGGCCTACCACATCACTTTCCCAAACAAACGCTCTAGACTCCTTCTAAAGTCATTCCCGGAAAAAAAGGGGGGGTGGGGGGAGGAAGAGCCTTCAGAAAGGCGTCCCGGTGAGACCCGGACACGCTTCTCGGAAACCCCTGCAGGGCACTACCGCCCGCTCTGTGGGGCAGACCCCACGCGCAACGGCCGCACCCGGTCACGGAGACACCCGGGTCAGGGGGCCGGGCAGACCGGCCCGGCGCGGCGCGGCCCGGCCCACCGTCACCAAGCCCGAGCCCGGGCCGGAGGCGCCGGCACCCGGCCACTCGTCGACTGTCCCCGCCGCTCCCTGCGCGCCGCGGGGTGGGGACCCGGGGCCCGGGCGAGGAGGCCCCGCAGGCCCGCCAGACCGCGCTCCGTCCCGGAGGCAGCCCTCACCTTCTCCTCGCCGTCGTAAATGCGCACTCCGCGCTGCTGGATCACCAGGGTCTCGTTGATCTCCAAGAGGCCGCTGGTCCACAAGAAGCGGTCCATGGCCGCCGCCAGGCCGGCCTCCGCCGCTTGCCCGCGCCGGCGCTCGGGGGCGGCGAGCCGAGCGCTGGGCAGCCTGCGGCGCCCCCTGGCGGTGGGCGGGGCGGAGGCCGGGATGGGAGGGTGCCTGGGACCGTGGGGTCGTGCGTGGAGCGCCCCCTGGCGGGCGGTCGGCTTGTGGCCCGGCGGGAACGTCCCCCCCACCCTTTGTCCAGCTCTTCTGGGGGCGCAGACCCGGAGCTTACCAGAGACTTTGACGAAGGCCAGGCCACAGCCCGGACTTTCTAATTGTTCATTATTCTTGTATATTTGTGCCGTTTCCTTGTCAGGGCCCAGCGTGTTGCCACGTTCATAAAAGGTTTTCTTTTCAAATAAGGATTTATGGCCTGAACAGTTTTTTATGCAACGGCCATCAGTATGAAAGTACCATTTGTGCCCCTTTCTTCCCCATTAAGATCATTTTCGTTTAAACATTTTCAACGTCAACACGGACCTCATGTATTTACTCTAGACTCTATTTTAATCTATGGATCTTCCATAATTTATCTGTGTGCTGTCCCCACAAACCCGTCCATGGCTGCCAATCGCATGGGCTGGGCTTCTTTCGCTGTCCCTGTTCATTTTATTTACATCTTTACGTTATAAACGAGTACCTATATTTGTACTCCCACAACTGATGTATTTTGGGGGCTTTGGACTTATTTTCTTAAGAGTGTCTTCCTGAAATAGAATTACTGCCTTAAAGAGTTTGCACACATTTTAGACAGCTTGTTGCATACTGGGAACTTTCTTAACAAGGATACAGTGCCTCCTACAAACTGGTCTTTTTCCCAGGCCAAGTCGTTTTGTCTACAGTAGACATCATTTTTGTTGATACTGCCTGTGAGATGATGATGTTTTCAAGTTGAAGACTCAAATTTCTGTCTTCTTCAGAAGTGTGTTCCTCTGTCATTTATTTGATTATTACTTCTGGTCTATGTGTTCTTTTTTTTTTTTTTTTTGCCTCTTTGGGACCTTTATTTGTGTATTTTAAATCTGTCATAACTGTCTGTCTCCCATGACTGCTACCTTTTTCCTCATCATATTCATTTCTATGTATTTGGGGTCTGAACATGTGTTTTTACCAGCGATCATTCACTTTTCTAATTCTTTTGTTGAATTATTAAATTGGGCATTTTTTAAAGTTCTAGAGTATTTTTTAGTTCCAGAAACACCTGCGTGACTGTTCTGATTACATCTCCATAGAGTTCTCATTGAATTTTTAATAACGTTTTCTTCTATGACTTCCCTGAGTTCACACTCCACAGTGACATCCTATTTTAATTCATCTTGTTCCTTCTCTTTTAAGTCACTGTCCCCTTAAGTTTCTCTTAATAACTTTATATGTGAGATCTTACACTGCCTATGCAAGGCAGCCTATTAAGATCTCACATGACAAGGACTGACAGGTGGTTTTTCCCAGGGGACCATATGCAAGTAGTACGGTAAGTTGAGAACATCTCTTCTGAATCACTTCAAGACAGGCTTCTTGGTTCTCAGCCTTCTCACTCATTCAACAAGTATTCAAAAAACATTTATTGAATACCCACCAGGTGTCAGGTACTATTCAACTCCTCTCCAGTGCCACTGGTAAGAGAAGCTGCTGGTTCCTCCCAAACTGGGCAGGATTGGCACTCAGGTGAGGGGAGGGAGGCACTCCTCTCAGGTGCAAAACCTAAGGGCATGCCAAAAAATTCAGTGATCCATATGAATAATATGTTAAAGCAATATGTTTGGGGTTTTTGTTCTTTTTTCTTAATTGACTATATTCCCCATTCTGTACCTTATATTCCTATGACTTATTCCACAGCTAGAAGCCTGTTTCTCCCACTCCCATTCACCCATTTTGCCCTTTCCCCATCCCCTTCCCCTCTGGCAACCATCAGCTTGTTCTCTGTATTTATGGGTCTCTTTCTGCTTTTTGTTTATTCGTTTATTTTGTTTTTTAGATTCCACATATGAATGAAATCATATAGTATTTGTCTTTCTCTGACTTATCTTAGTATAATACCTTCAATGTCCATTCATTTTGCCACAAATCACAAGATCTTATCCTTTTTAAAGCTGAGTAATTCTCTCTCTCTCTCTCTCTCTCTCTCTCTCTCTATATATATATATATATATATATATATATATCTACCACCTCTTCTTTATCCATTTGTCTATCAATGGACACTTGGTCATCTCCATACCTTGGCTATTGTAATTAATGTTGCAATAAATGAAGGGGTGCACATATCTTTTAGAATGAGTGTTTTTACTTTCTTTGGGTAAATACCCAGTAGTGGAATTACTGGATCATATAGTAATTCTATTTTTAGTATTTTGAGGAATCTCCATACTGTTTTCTATAATGGCTGTACAAGTTTGCATTCCCACCAGTGCATAAGGGTTCCTTTTTCTCCACATCCTCATGAACACCTGTTATTTCTAGTCTTTTTTAATTTAACCATTCTGACAGGTGAAAAGTGATATCTCATTGTGGTTTTTAATTTGCATTTCCTTGGTTAGTGATGTTGGGCATCTTTTCATGTGTCTGTTGTCCATCTGTATGTATATCTTCTTTGGAAAAATATCTATTTATATTCTCTGCCTATTTTAATTGGATTATTTGTTTTTGAGGGGTTGAGTTGTATAAGTTCTTTATATATTTTGGATATTAACCCCTAATTAGATGTATCATTTGCAACGATCTTCTCCCATTCAGTAGGTTGCTTTTTTATGTTGTTGGTTTATTTTGCTGTCCAAAAGTTTTTTATTTTGGTGTAGTAAAACAGTTTGTTTTTTAAAAATCAGAATTAATTTTTAAAAATCCATGATAAATAAAATACTCATTTTAAATAAAGGCAAGATCAACAGGCCATGAATAGGGCAAGGAGAGTAAGGCCAGGCCATGCATGTGAGGCCACTTACCTCACTCTGGTCCCAGTCTATCAGGTCCTAAAGTTGATCACCTGCCCATGTGGTGGAGGGGTGGAGGGAAGACTCCTTTTGTTCCCAGGGCTCTGTATTTCCCCTAATCATGGAGTTACTGATCTGTAGCACAGGTTCTATGAGAAAGGTAAGACTCTTTCCAGTGAACAGAAACCATCTTTTCTCCACTGAATTAAATTGCCACTTTTATCATGTTCTAAAATCCTGTGTGTATTCTGGTCTATTTCTGACCCTTCTTTTCTGTTTGTATCTTTCATTTTATTTCATGAAAATATCCCAAAGCACTAAACTTTGACATTTTATTCATAGTAAAATATCATCATTACATGTGATCATTTACTGTCATTTTCTGATTTTCTTTTTAGCATTAGCATTTACTGTCATTTCCTGATTTTTTTTAGCATTAGCATTTTTTAGCATTATTTATATATATATTTTAAAATCTTTTCTCCTATTAAAAGTACATCATGTAAGCTAAGTGTCCTAGTCTGATGTGAAATTGTGCAGTTTTTCCTGGACTTTGCAATGATCAAAATGTTGGGCAGTGTGGACATGAAAACAAAGTATGCTTTCTGCCCTTGAGAGGCACACAGTTTGCGGTAAACAAATAGGAAGCCTGACATATCACAGCTGCTGGGATAAACCAAGAGTTTTCTCTTTCCAGGCTGGAGCAAGGAGAAACGTCATGTGTCTTAGACATGTCAATAAATGAAAATGAAGTAGGCCAGAGTACCTGCCTGATAATTCATCCAAGAATGTGAACAGGGTATCTATATTAGACAGAGTTCTCCAGAGAAAAATATGGGATAAAGAATTAGCTTGTGCTGTATCGATGCTGGCAAGTCCAAAACCTTCAGGACTGGCAAGCATGCTGGAGACCCAGGAAAGCTAAGGTAATAGTTCAAGTCCAAAGTCCACCAGGGCCATTGATCTGGAGAACTAAGAGGAGCAGATGTTCCAGTTTGAGTCTGAAAGTCATTATTTGTTGAGTTTTTCTTGCCATGAGTAGGGAGAGTCAGCCTTTTGTTCTGTTCAGGCCTTTCAACTGATTGGATGAGGTCCACCAACATTATGTAGAGCAATCTGCTTTACGTGGAGTCTGCCAATTTAAACATCAATTTCACCCAAAAACACCCTCACAGAAACACCCTGAATAATAATATTTGACCAAATATCAGGGCACCATGTGGCCCAGCCAAGTTGACATATAAAATTAATCATCACAGCATCTAAGTGAAAGCAGAAAGATGTTGAAATCCAATGGACAGGGCTGTCAGGATTCCCTTGGGTCAGTCCCCCTAGATCCCTGACTTGGGAGAAGTGTTCAAAGATGAGAACCAGGGAGAAGGAATGCTGAGAAGCCAGCAGGGGCAAGGAAAGTACCATCTTTTGCTCAGGATGCAAGTCAAGATTAAAACACTTCACCACAGTGAGTTCCCTAAAAAGAAGAGAGATAATAGAAGTGTGCATGGTTGGGTTCTGTGATCTGAGTGTTCCACTACATGCAGGGAAGATGGTACAGGATCCCTTGTTTCCTATGAGCTGTGGAAGACCACCCCAGAATGCAATCTCATGACCAAAGCTGCACACATACACACCACACACACCATAGGTTATATACCTTTTGAGCTAAGTATCTTATATATCATAGATCATAAACCTTTGGACCAAAACCAGAGCAAAGATATGGGAAGAAAGCTAGAGATAGTAGAAGAAAAGCTAAATTTGTGAGTTTTGTTTTTCTGCAGGCATTATGTTCCTCTCCTAAAATATAATTTTTTAAATTATGAAATTCTTCTGTAATAATGGTAAAATGTTCAAAACTGCAGGTACATGTATTGCAATTATCACTAATTAAATTTATTCCACATTATGATTTTTTTTAAGTATGTAATGGGAAGATTTCTGTTGTTATAAGACTAAATACTAGCAGTATACAGATTCATTGCAATATCTATCAAAATACCAATAACATTTTTCACAGAACTAGAATAATAAAATTTGTATGGAACAACAAAAGTCTTCAAATAGTCAAAGCAATCTTGAGAAAGAAAGAAAAAAAAAACCCTGGAGGTATCACAATCCCAGACTTCAAGAAACATATTACAAAGCTGCAATCAAAATAGTATGTTACTGGCACAAAATAAACACATAAACAAATGGCACAGACTAGAGAGCCCAGAAACAAACCCATGATTATATGGTCAATTAATCTGTGACAAAGGAGGTAAGAATATACAACAGGGAAGACAATCTCTTTAATAAATGGTGTTGGCAATAGCCAAACTATGGAAAGAGCCTAGATGTCCATCAACAGATGAATGGATAAAGAAGATGTGGTATATATATATATACAATGGAATACTATGCAGCCATCAAAAGAAATGAAACCTTGCCATTTGCAACGACGTTGATGGAACTAGAGGGTATTAGGCTGGGTGAAATAAGTCAATCAGAGAAAGACAATTATCATATGAACTCCCTGATATGAGGAAGTTGAGAGGCGGTGTGGGGGTTAGGGAAGGGAAAAAAAAAACAAAACAAGATGGGATCGGGAGGGAGACAAACCATAAAAGACTCTTAATCTCACAAAATAAACTGAGGGTTGCCAGGGGAAAGGGGTATGGAGAGGTGGCTGTGTTATGGACTTTGGGGAGGGTGTGTGCTATGAAGAGTGCTGTGAAGTGTGTAAGCCTGACGATTCACAGACCTGTACCCCTGGGGCAAATAACACATTATATGTTAATAAAAATAAAAATATAAAAAATAAATGGTGTTGGGAAAAACTGGACAGCTACATGCAAAAGAATGAAACTGGACCACTTTCTTACACCATACACAAAAATAAAATCAAAGTGGATTAAAGACCTAGATGTATGACCTGAAATAATAAAACTCCTAGGAGAAAACATAGGAAGTAATTTCTTTGATAATAGGCCTAGGAACATTTTTTTACATATGTCTCTTCAGGTAGAGAAAACAAAAGCAAAAGTAAATAATTAGGATTACACCAAATCAAAAGCTTTTGCATGGCAAAGGAAACCATCAACACAAAAAGGCAACCTACTGAATAAAAGAAGATAGTTGCAAATGATACATCTGATAAAGGGCTGTATAAAGAACTTATATAACTTTACACCAAAAAAATAAGCAATCCCATTAAAAAATGAACAGAGGATCTGAGTAGACATTTTTCTAAAGAAGACATACAGATGGCCAACAGACCCATGAAAAGATGCTCATTTTAACTACCAGGGAAATTTAAATCAAAACCACAATGAGATACTACCTTACTCCTGTCAGAATGGCTAGAATCAAAAAGATAGAAACAAATGTTAGGATGTAGAGAAAAAGGAATGCTTGTGCACTGTTAGTGGGAATGTAAATTGGTATAGCCATTGTGGAAAACATTATGGAGTTTCCTCAAAAAATGAAAAATTGAAATATTGAAATAGCATATGATCTAGTAATTCTTCTACTGGGTATTCGCCCAAAGAAAATGAAAACACTGGGATGCCTGGGTGGCTCCGTTGGTTAAGACCTTCCTTCAGCTCAGGTCATGATCCCAGAGTCCTGGAATCGAGTCCCACATCAGGCTCCCTGCTCAGCGGGTGTTCTTTTCCCTCTGCCTACTGCTCCCCTGCTTGTGCTCTCCCTATATATATCAAATAAATCAATAAAATCTTTAAAAAAATAAAAGAAAATGAGAACACTTATTTGAAAAGATATATGCACCTCTATGTTTATTGGAGCATTAATTATAACAACCAAGGAATGGAGGCAACCAATACAATATATACCAACATATATACATATATGGAGTGTTACTCAGCCATAAGAAAAGGATGAGATCCTGCCATTTGTGACATCATGGTTGGCCATAGAAGGTTTTATGCTATGTGAGATAAGTCAGACAGGGAAAGACAAATACCATATGATTTCATTCATGTGAAATCTATGTCTTTTTTAGAATTTCATGTAAATGGAATCATAAGGTATGTAGTCCTTTGTCTCTGGCTTCTTAAATGTAATGCCATGCTTTTGAGACCCACTCATGGTGAGATAATAGAAAATATTTATTGGTCTCTGCCCCTGGATCCTGGCATAGAGCTCCTAAACCCCGTGTAATTTCCTAAGTGATAAGCACACAAGGAAAATCTTTCGTTTTATTGAGGAGACTCTTGGTGGACTTCTGGATGGGGGTTGGTCACCAGAAATCCCTGATAAGAGAAGTTTGGAATTTTCAGGTTCCATCTGGCCCCCCACTTCTCCAGAGAAGGGTGAGAGACTAGAAACAGAGTTAATAATTGATCGTGCTTACATGAGAAAGCCTCCATGAAATCCCAATAGTTGGGGGTTTGGAGATCTCCTGGGTTGGTAAACTCATCCACGCCTAGAGAGTAGTAAACCCAACTCCACAGGTACAGAGACCCCTACCCTCCGGACCCTTCCAGACCTTGCTCTATGTATCTCTTCACCTGACAGTTCATCTATATTCTTTCTGTTATCTTTTTTAAAACTGGTAAACCCATGTAAATACTTCTCTTGAGTTTTGTGAGCTGCTCTAGGAAATTATTCAAGCCCAGGAGGGATTCAGTGCCTAGGTTTCCACAGGCATCTGAAGTTGAAGGGAAGGAGTTTGGGGGGATTGAGGGATTAAGTCTTAGCCTGTAGTGGCTGACATTCTCTCCAGGTTGTGTTACAATTGACTTCAATCGTGGGACACCCGGCTGATGTCACAGAGAATTGCTTGTTGTGGGGGGAAAAAAACCTCCACACCTTTGGTGACTAGGGGTGTCAGAAGTGTTTCTGTGTGAGAGTAAAGAAGACACACTGGAAAGAAACACAATAGGGGGAAGCTGGGTGTTTCCCTGCACAGAAAGGGAAAAACTGAGTTTTTTCATTTTATCCATGTTGCATTTTTCAGTAATTTGTTCCTTCTCATTGCTGAGAAGTGGTCCACTGTATGACTATGCCACAATTTGCTTATCCAGTCATCAGTTGAGAATTCAGGTTATTTTCTGTTTAGGGCTATTGTGAGTCAAGATGCTATAAATAAACATTTGTGTACATGCCTTCATTTCTCTTGGGTAAATACCAAGAAGAGTAATTGCTGGGTCATATGGTAAGTGCATGTTTAACTTTATAAGAAACCTCCAGTTTTCTCAAGTAGCTATATTATTTTGTATTACTACCAGTGGTAATATGAGAGTTCCAGTTCCTTACCAAAGCTTAGTATTATCTATCTTTTAAGTATTAGCCATTTTAGTGAATACAAAATGAATGGTATTTGTGATTTTAATTGTATTTTTCTGATGACTAAGGATGGTAGATATCTGCCTTGTGCTTATTTTTGGTTTCTTGTATCTTCTTTGGTGAAGTGCAATTTTTTTTTGCACATTGAAAAAATTGAGTTGTAAGAGTGCTTACACATTCTGGTGAAGTCCTTTATTAAATATGCTTTGCAAACATTTTCTCCTGCTCTGCAGTTTGTTTTTTTAGTTTTCTAAAGTGACTTTTGAAGAACAAAAGGTTTTAATTTTGATGAAATCCAGTGTAATGTTTTTTTTTTATCGTTTGTGCTGTCTCCTATTTAAGAAAGCATTGCCTAACACAAAGTCACTAAGATTTTTCTTCTATGTTTTCTTCTGGAGATTTTGTAGTTTGGGTTCTTACATTTAGGTCTACATTCCATTTTGAGGTTTATTTTGTTTGTATAAGGAGTGAGTTAAGGGACATGGTTAACATTTTCCATGTGGACATACAGTTGTCTCTGTACTTGTATTAGTTGGAAAGATCATCCTTCTCCTCCATTGAGTTATCTTAGAAATCTTGTGGAAAATCAAGCGACAATAGAGGCCCGAGTAGGTTTCTGGCGTCTCTACTATATTCCCTATATTCCGTTGCTTTCTTTTTCTTTCCACCAAGCCAGCTATACTGTCTTGATTACTGTGGCTTTATAATACATCTTGAAGATCAGGTAGTGTTAGTCCTCTGGCTTTGTTCTGTTTCAAAATTTTTTTGCTTCTCTAGATCCTTTGCATTTCCATTTAAACTTTAGAATCTGTCAATGTCTATAGAAAAGTCTTCTGGGATTTTGATTGGGATGGAATTGAACAGCTCAACTTGGAGAAAATGGACATCTTAACAACATAGGGTCTTCTGATGAATAAGCATCTCATCTCTCTCCATTTATTTAGGGTTTCTTGAATTTCTCTCAGCAATATCTTTTACTTATCCACAGAGTATCTTTGTCAGAACCTCTTAGCTTCTGAATCCAATGGTTCCTTTCAGTCCCAATCTTACTACACCTCCTCAGTGCCTAACATTGGACCATTACCTCTTTCTTTAGGCTCCTTTCTTCCCAGACTTCCTGTCCTCACCCTGCCTTTGTCTTCCTTCTGTTCTTTGGAGAGTCGCATCCTGTTCTCTCACAGGTGCTCTCCCTGTTTCACAGGAAGCTGATCAGCTATAATCCAGGTGGCTGCAGTTAAATGTCAGCTGTGTTGGCAAAGAAAGTCTTCTCTTGGATCTTTTAGAAAATCGTCTGCCTTCCCTCCAACAATTGTGCGATGATGATATTTTAAACAGTGTCTTTAAAAAGATAGCATTCTGGGATGCCTGGGTGGCTCAGTTGGTTAAGCAGCTGCCTTCGGCTCAGGTCATGATCCCAGTGTCCTGGGATCGAGTCCCACATCGGGCTCCTTGCTCAGCAGGGAGCCTGCTTCTCCCTCTGCCTCTGCCTGCCATTCTTGCTCTGTCTGCCTGTGCTTGCTCTCTCTCCCTCTCTCTCTCTCTCTGACAAATAAATAAATAAAATCTTTAAAAAAAAATAAAAAAAAATAAAAAAATAAAAAGATAGCATTCTTGGAGTGGGTGAGTCTGGAGATGGAAAGGAAATTGCCATGTTGGAAAACCTAGCAGTTTTGTAGGATTTTCTACCCACCATCTCAGCCTATTGAGCTCTCCGTTTTCTTTGAGTCACTATTTTTAACGATGCCCATTTACAAAAATACTGAAATTTACATAACATAAAATAATCCTTTTAAAGTGAACAGCTCTGTGCTCTCTCCCCATTTGCCCCTACCTGTAGCCTCTGGCAACCACCAATCTGTGTCATTTCACTGTGGATTTATCTATTGTGGATATTTCATATGGAATCATACCATATGTGTGACCTTTGGTGGCTGGCTTTCCTTAGCATAATGGTTTAGAGATTCTTGAGTCACTTTTTTTTTTTACATTCTATTTTGTTCTCTGTCACTTTATGGGAATCCGTGGTTACCCAGCCTGTCTGATGAAACTGTAGTAGATATTCGACAATATTAACAGTAACGTGCAAGCAGCAGTGTTGTCTTAGGTATGGTGATTGGTGCTGTTTGGTTCTTGGTTCTACCAGACCTGGCCTCGAGTGCAGGCAAAGTCACACAACGTTATACTTCACATTTCATCAAGAAAAAAACAACAGAACATCCCAAACTAACTTCCTCATTAGCAAGATGCTACCATACGTGCCTTTAGGTAAATAGCAGAGAAAGACAGGAAGAACTGACCGTTGGGAGCCAGCTCTAGAGGCTCTCAGACCTGTGCAGGAGGTATAGAAGTTGTATCCTTCTGGCTCTGCCTCCATGCTCAAAACCAGGCTCAAACAAGTTACCTAAAGTGACACCTTTTGTGGGTCTGTCATCCATACTGGTTTACCTAAAGTGGCTCCTTCCGTGCCCCACTCCACGGACGATCAGAACAAACCTTCTCGCATTCCGGTCCAGGCCTACATTAACCTCCAGGGGCCTGGAACACGAATCCGGAGCGAAATCATTGCGTGGGTATAAACAGGATGCTCTGCCAAAGGAGTCAGTGTTGTCAGCAGTCCCACAGACCCTCTTCCTAGCTGTCATATGGCCACGAAGTCAAGTTGGGGAAAGGGAAATACACCTGCTGTGGGTACAGCAGTCTGTGCTTACAGCCTCCTCAACGAACACGCGGTTAATGAGCGCGGCCAAACACTTCTCCAGTCTGCCTTTCCCCACGCCCCATGAGCGTTCAGACTAGTCCTATCTGCTACACAGCAGGGACTTGGCAGGTCCAATACCCCCAGGTCGCAAGCTCAACGCGGAAACAGCTGACCAGGCTGGCCAGCCAGGGCACTCAGCTGGGAGGCCCTAACCGAAACTGGCAGACGCACCGCCCGCCCCCGCCGCCCAGGCTCCGCCCCTCGGCGCCCATTGGTTCATTCAATTCACGCCGCGCCTTCTACCGCCGGGCGGGCGGCGTGCTCTGTGTGCTGAGGCCTTGGCTTGCGCAGTCCCGGACTGTCAGAGGCGAGACGCGGCCCCTCCGGTAGCGGCCATGAGCACCCCAGCCGTGCCTCAGGACCTGCAGCTGCCCCCGAGCCAGAGGGCTCAGCCCGCGTTCAGAGGTGAGGGTCGCGGTGGATGGAGCGGTGCGACCCCCGGGCACCTCGTTTGCCTGAGAGGACGGGGGTAGGGGGGTGACCGTGGGGGAGGGGGTCGCTCGGACACAGCGGCCAGGACCTCGAGTCCGCCGACCAGCTTCAGCCCTGACCCGTTGTGTGAGAAGCCTGGGCAGATCGCTCGGCCTCTCACAGCCTCATTCTCAGCAGGAGCGAAATGGACAACCAGAGCGGTGCCCTGTCCGTGGTGTTAGTGTGCGGGGCTGAGCGCCTCACGTGCGGTGGTTACTGGCCGGGCGTGACCCTCTGGTGGCGGAGATGGTCCTGGCGTGGACGAGTCCGTTTAGCGAGGGAGGGTGCGTGGCACTCCTGCTAGCCCCCGGGGGTTGGGGACTCGGGACCTGCGGGGGGCGGGGCCGCGCCCAGCTCGAGGGCCCACTGCGCTTGCGCAGGGCGCTCCCGCCGCCTGTGTGGGGAGCTAGTTTTTGGGACAGGTGGGATTGCATTGTCGGATGCTTCAAATTTAACGCAATTGACTTTAAAACCAGGGTGGACTGGGTCTTCAGAAATAATATTGTTAGTTCTTGGTCCTGCACATGGGAGTACAGAGGAAAGAAACTCAGACACAATCCAGTTCTGATAAATTAGAACTTGGAGTCTAGTGTCTCGACTCTGCTGTTTAGTGTCTTAAAGCTTGGCTTTCAGTAACCGTATGTTGAAAATGATGTCCTCCAGATTTTTCACTTTCAGACAAAAGAGAATGTGATTCTTGTGCAGTGGTTGTAGGGACCTTTTATAGTAACGATCTCTTAAAAATGGGATTATTTTTTCAAAGGCAATACTGAATTGGGAAATTTTCTGTTGTGTTCAAAGTCTGATCTCTAGAAGAACATTTTTTGAAGATGTTCATTTAGTGAATATTTATTTGCTGTTATTGTAACAAATGTTGACTTGTTGCTTTTTGTTGTTTAGAACAAAGAAGACAAAAACTCAAGGAACATATATTAAAAAGAAAAACTTTTTTTGCATACAAACAGGAAAATCACATACCCAGGTGAGGTCAAATTTTCTCGTTTCAGATCTATAAAATTGTATCAGAGCTGTTTAATAAAAATGTAATGGGAGCCACAGTTGTACTGTAATTTAAAATTTTCCGCGTGTCTGGGTGCCTCGGTGGGTTCAAGCACCCTGCTCTTGATTTTGGCTCAGGTCAGATCTTAGGGTCCTGGGATTGATCCCCACTTCCAGCTCCCCTCTCATGGAGGAGTCTGCATGTCTCCCTCTCCCTGTGCCCTTCCCCTAGTTGGCTCTTTTTCTCTCTTAAATAAATGAATCTTAAATTTTTTTTTTTTTTTTCCCTAGGGGCGCCTGGGTAGCTCAGTCATTAAGTGTCTGCCTTGGGCTCAGGGTCATGATCCCAGCGTCCTGGGATTGAGCCAGGCATCTGGCTGCCTGCTCAGCGGGAAGTCTGCTTCTTCCTATCCTCTGCTTGTATTCCCTTCTCGCTGTCTCTCTCAAATAAATAAATGAAATCTTTTTTTTTTTTAAGGCTTTATTTATTTGACAGAGACAGACACAGTGAGAGAGGGAACACAAGCAGGGAGAGGGAGAAGCAGGCTTCCTGCTGAGCAGGGAGCCCCATGCGGGGCTTTAAGCCAGGACTCTGGGATCATGACCTGAGTCCAGGGCAGACATCTAACAACTGAGCCACCCAGGCGCCCCTAAATGAAATCTTAAAAAAAGATTCTAGTAGCCATATTTGAGAAGTTTTTATTTATATATATATACATATTATGTACAGTTAGTGAACATACAGTACATCAATAGTTTTTGATGTAATTATTTATATTTAAAAATATATATATTATTTGTTTAACTGAGAGAGATAGATAGCACCAGCAGGGGGATGGGCGGAGGGAGAGGGGCAAGCAGACTTCCTGCTGAGCTTGGAGCCTGTGGTGGGACTCAATCCCAGGACCCTGAGATAATGATCTGAGCTTAACCCACTGGGCCACCCATGTGCCCCCTGAAAATTGTTTTTAAAAGATGAATTGTAATAATATTTAGTCCAATATACCCCATGTTATAATTTCAACATGTAATTCTTAAAAGTTATTGAGACATTTTATATCCTTTTTTGGTACTGAGTTTTCAGAATCTTGGCATGTATTTTATACTTTCACACATCAATTTGGACTAACCACATTTCAAGTGCTCAGTAGCCTTACCTTCTTGGATAGCACAGCATTGCTTCCTGTGTAAATTAATTCATACTCTAAGATAAAACAATTAATTTAAAAACAAAGTGCTTGTATATATCAAAATATTGACTTATGATTTATGCAGTGCTACAAAGGTCAGTCTTAATTTAGTAAGGTTTTTACTGTGTGTGAGAGAGAGGGAGGGAGAGAGGGGAGCGGGGCATGGATGGTTATTCTTTGAGAGGTCACTCTCCTCAGATGTTTAGAGATCATTTGTTTTAGTCTCAACCCTCCATTGGGTTCTTATTGGTGTTATTGGTGTTATTTTGTTAAAATTTAAAAACAAATAGCATATGGTTGTGGCTGGAAGGAAGCCCCATGAAAGTATATAAAGCAGAAGATCAGATGCCCCCTCTAGAGCTAACAGTCACATCCTTTAGACTCTTTCTGGCATTCTAAGAGCATTGGCTTTAGAGTGTTAAGGGCTGGACTCCAAGTCTGGCACTACAACTGTGTAACCTCAGGGGAGTTAACCTGGCTTCTTTGAGTCCATTTATTTATATTAAAATGAGATAGTAATGTGTGGTTCTTGGGGATCAGATGAGATAGTGAATGCATTGTACTATGCCTGGTATATAGAGAGAGCCCAACAAGCAGTAGCTATTATTTCACAATCTCTCAGTGGCTTTATACACAGAGCACTGGTTCTTGAGTTACTCTTACTCCTAGTTTCTTTAGTTTCTCCAAAGAGTTATTGCTATATTTTGTCTTTGCAAATGCTTCATACCCTTCCTTGTGGTTGAAAGTGGTCAGACGGCGCTTATATTTAGGAGGTACAGGTGATAGGGCGTGCTGATGGGTTAGGTATGGATGGGACGTGAAAGAAAGAGTGCCCTTTAAGAGGACCCTGAATGTTCCAGATTAAGAGCGAGCACTCAATCCAATACCTGATCCTTATACTATGTCCTACTGTGGAGGGGGAAATGTTAGAAAAGACATTATTAGGTCAGTTTTCAACTAGAATATAAATAGTACATTAAGGGGTATGTCAAGTTGAATTTGATAGCTAATGTAGTTATGTAAGAGAAAGTCACTATTTTTAGGAAATAAACATGGAAGCATTTAGGGTTTAAAGGTAATCATGTATATATCTTAACTTTAAAGATTCAGGAAGAAAAAATTGCATGTACTCCACACCAACACACATTCAGAAACAATGCAAATGATAATGCAAGTGGAATAAAAGGTTAACACCATGTAGATCTGGGTAAACAGTATGGGAATATACTTTGAACTATTTGTAATTTTGCAACTTTGAGTTTGACATTATTTCCAAATTTTAAAAATTCTTTTTAATTTTACATTAATAGGTTACTTTAAGTGCTTTACATTTTCTTCTACAAATCCTGCATTTCTTCATTTAAAACAGAAAGATGATCCTAGATTTTTTATTTGAATAACTGAGTGGATAGTGGTACCATATGTCTAGAAGGGAAAGACAGAGGAGGAATGGGGGAATCAGGAACTTTGATTTGGCCATGCTCAGTTTGAGGTACCAACAGGACATCCAAGTGGAAATGCCAAATAGTTATGTCTGAAACGCTGGGTTGAGATTGGGACCAGAGATTTAAACTTGGGAATTATCAGTTTGTAGATGATATTTATTTAAAACTTTGAGGTAGCGTAAGATTACTAGAGAGCGAATAAAGAGAATATTAATTCAATTAAGAGCATACCTCTCAACTACTTACTTGAATAAGGAATTCAGCTGGACCATGGGATTTATAATACTTTTATACACAGTGGGAAGACAAGAAAATTCTGAAATTCTTCTGGCTTTACCGAGAAATCTCACAAGTACTATATTTATTCCTTTCAAAAAACAGATGTCAACTTAAGTATTGTTATTTGAGCAACAAATTGTTAAATAGACAACTAATCGGAGTTGTAGCTTTTCAAAATTAAATCATTCTATTTTACAGTCTCTAGGGTGGGTATTTTAAGATTCCTTTGTTTAGATAACTTTGGTGAGGGCAGTTATCATAACAAGACAGAATGGGACAGAACATATTTTCATATAACTCTCCTATACTGGATAAGTGAATAAGGTAGATTCTCCTTATCCTGAAATTTTATAAGCTAGCAGTTGAAAGGTCAGCACTTTTAAGACTAAGTACTAGAATTCTGTTAGCACAGACAGACAAGGAGGAGATCCTGAGAAGTATAAAACTAAAATAAAAAGCAGAAGAAAAATTTAAAATTTATTCATTTTTTAAAAAGATTTTATTTATTTTTTTGAGAGAGAGAGTGAGCAAGAGCGAGAGCACAAACTTTGGGCCGGGAGGGGGGCAGGGGCAAGAGGCAGAGGGAGAAGCAGACTCCCCATTGAGCAGGAAGCCCAACATGGGGCTCAATCCCAGGACCCTGTGATCATGCCCTGAGCCAAAGGCAGATGCTTAACTGACTGAGCCACTCAGGCGCCTCCAGAAATTTAAAACTGAAATGCAGCTTTGAGCCCTAGCTCAGAGGTTAGGAAGAAGATAGACAGACCTAATCGAAGTGGACCAATTGAGGTAGGAGGAAAGGTAGAAGAGGTGGTGATCCATAGCCAAGCGAGGAAAGTGTCGAAAGAAAGAAGAATGTCTGCCTGTGTCAAGTGCTGCTTAAAGGTTCAGTAAGGGGAAAACGGAATTGACCCATGAGTTTTAGAAACACGGAAGCAGATGACATTAGGAGTCTCCAGTGGAGTGTTGAGGACACTCGCCCGATAGGCGTGGGCTGGGGAGAAAATGGAATGTGACAACATGGAGACAGTGTGTAGAGATACAGGCTTTTGAGGAGTTTTGGTGTAAAGCAAAGAGAAATGAGGCAGGAGCTGAAAGGGGGAACGTTAGGTTTAAGGCTTTTAAAATGAGATAAAATAGATCGTGTTTATATGCTGATGGGAGTGATGTAGTAGAGGGGAAAGTTAATGATGCAGAAGAACGAGCAAAAAAACAAAGATCCTGAGTAGGCAAGTGGGAGAGCACAAATGGGGAGTCTGCCCGTGGGTCAGCATGGTGTCAGTTCATGCATAGATAGGAAGGAAGGCAGAGTATCTGGGGACAGAGGCAGATAGGCAGGCAGTCTTCGGTGGGAGAAAGAAGGGCTAATTCTTGTTAAGATCGCTTCTGATTTTCTCTGAGGTAACATCACAGTATGCTGTACGCCCAGGTATAATACAGGGGGTCTGATTAGTTAAGGTGCCACATCGGGAGGACCTGACAGGTTGACCCTGAGCACCATCTCCCACCCCACAGTGGGTTCCAGACCAGTGAACAATCAAAGGAGTATTTGCCTCAGGTAGTGAATGCAGGGGCTTAAACTGGGGAGACATTGCTCTGTTCAGTGATGCGTATTGACTCTTCTCTGCCATCGTACAAAATGGCTAGTACAAGCTATGTCAAAGTTCTTCCCCTTGTCCAAGCAAACTGAGCAAACAGATGGGAAAAGCAATATAACCCAGATTGTCAATTATAGGTATAAGTTTTGTTCATTCTAAAATAGACACCTTTTTTTTTTTTTTTTTTTTTACATTTTAGCATCTCTGAACTGGGAATCTGTCTTAGATTCAATGGCGTGTCTAATTGAGCCTGTTTTTCTTTTCTTATACAGATTGTTATAATGACTTGTTAAGAGAATCTCATGGCCTGTACAAACCAGTCTATATCTGTTCAAAGGAGTGAACAGATATAACAATTTATATTATTAAGGTATATGATATACCTCAATAATATATAAGATACCTCAATGTAGAATTTATATATATATATATATGTATATATATATATATATGTATATATACAACAAATTCTTAAGGGAGCATTTGTTTGGGATATATATTCTAAATACATTGCCATCTAAAAACCAAAGTCCACATTTGTTTTTTTTTTTTGTTTTTTTTTTTAAAGATTTTATTTATTTGACAGGCAGAGATCACAGAGAAGCAGGCAGAGAGAGAGGAGGAAGCAGGCTCCCTGCTGAGCAGAGAGCCCGATGCGGGGCTCGATCCCAGGACCCTGGGATCATGACCTGAGCCGAAGGCAGAGGCTTTAACCCACTGAGCCACCCAGGCGCCCCCAAAGTCCACATTTGTAATGAATTGGGCTGTGAGAGTGTATGGAAAAATTTGGATTTCTTTTGGGAAGGCTATTTTTTTCTTTTATTCTTTTTATTTAAAGTATAGGGGACCTATAATATTATATTAGTTTTATCTGTACATCATAGTGATTTGACAATTGTACACATTAAATACTTTCCAAAAGCATGTATAGTTACTTTCTGTCACCATACAAAGTTACTGTAATATTATTGACTGTATTCCCTATGCTGTACTTTTCATCCCCATGACTTACTTATTTTATAACTAGAAGTTGGTACTTCTTAACTCCCTTCATCTATTTCATTCTCCCACCCCCTCACTGCCTTCCTCTCAGGCAAAGATCAGTTCTCTGTATTTGAGTCTGTTTCTATTGTTTTTGTTTTTGGTTTTGTTTTTAAGATTCCACATAGAAGTGAAATCATATGGTGTTTGTCTTTCTCCAGTTGTCTTATTTCACTTGGCAGAATACCCTCCAGGTCCATCCATGTTGTCACAAATGGCAAGATTTCATTATTTTTTATGGCTGAGTAATACTCCATTGTGTATATATGCCACATATTCTTCTTCTTCTTTTTTTTTTTTTTAAGATTTTATTTATTTATTTGACAAGAGAGATGGAAAGTACAAGTAGGCAGAGCGATAGGCAGAGGGAGAGGGAGAAGCAGGCTCCCCGCCAAGCAGGGAGCCTGATGTGGGGCTCGATCCCAGGACTCTGGGATCTATGACCTGAGCCAAAGGCAGCCGCTCACCTGACTGAGCCACCCAGGCACCCCTGTACCACATCTTCTTTATCCATTAATTTATCAATGGACAGTTAGGTTACTTCTGTATCTTGGCTATTATAAATAATGCTGCAGTAAACACAGGAGTGGATATATCTTTTGAATTACTGTTTTCATTTTCTTCACGTAAATACCCGGAAGAGAAAGTATTGGATCATCTGGTATTTCTATTTCTAATTTTTTGAGGACCCTCTATATTATTTTCCACTGACTGTACCAGTTTATATTTTCAGTGCACAGGGGCTCCTTTTTCTCTATATATATCTTTGCCAACACTTGTTATTTTTTTGTTTATTTAATACTAGCCATTCTCAGGGCACTTTTGTGGCTCAATCGGTTAAACGTTTGACTCTTGATTTCGGCTCAGATCATGATCCCAGGGTCGTGAGATTGAGCTCCACTTCCGGCTCTGCACTCAGCAAGGAGTCTGCTTGAGATTCTCTCTCTCTCTCTCTCTCTCTCTACCCCACCCCTTCATGTTCATGCATGTGCACTCTCTCTCAAAATTAAAAAAAAATACTAGCCATTCTGACTGGTGTGAGGTAATATCTCATTGTGGTTTTGATTTACATTCTCCTGATGATTAGTGATGTTGACAACAAACAACATGGGTTTGTTGGCCATCTGTATGCGTTTGGAAAAATGTCTGTACAAGTCCTCTGCCCACTTTTTAATTGGGTTTTCTTCATGTTGAGTTGTAAGAGTTCTTTATGAATTTTGGAAATTAACCCCTTATCAGATATGTTATTTGTAAATAACTTCTCTCATTTAGTAGATTGCCTTTTTTTTTTTTTTTTGAGAGAGAGAGAGAGAGAGTGTGTGTGTGTGTGTGTATGTGTATGTGATTGAAAGAGAGAGAGAGAGAGAGCCAGTTGGGGCAGAGGGAGAGAGAATCTTCTGCAGGCGCCACACCTAGTACAGAACCCAACGCAGGGCTGGCGGGGGCGGGGCTGGCTCTGTCTCACAATCCCAAAATCATGACCTGAGCTGTAATCAAGAGTTGGAGGCTTAACTGACTGAGCCACCTAGGTGCCCCACCTTTTCATTTGTTGATGGTTTTCTTTCTTGTGCAAAGGCTTTTTAGATCGATGTAGTCCCAGTTATTTTTACTTTTGTTTTCTTTGCCTGAGGGGAGACATCCAGCAAAATATGACTAAGGCTGATGTCCAGGAGTTTACTGCCTCTATTTCCTTATAGAAGTTTTATGGTTTCAGGTCTTATATTTAGATTTTTAATGCATTTTGAGTTTATTTTTGTGTATGATGTAAGAAATTAGTCCAGTTTCATTCTTTTGCTTGCAGCTGTCCAGTTTTCCTCAAACCACTTACTTGAAGAGGGCCTATATTTAAAAATTTTTCACTGTAAGTCCTTTACTAAGTACTTAAAACTAACCAAAGAAAATGTTGCTTAATAAAGATTTTGAGGACTTATTTGAGTGACTAGGAAGAATGTTTTGGAATGAGATTATCAAGTGTTTACATATTCTGTGTAGGGGAGTTGTTAAGATTTTTAAGAAAATATCTTTAAATTCCTCAGCTATCTTCTTTATACTGTTAAGTCCACCCTGTAATAAAGAAAAAGGACACATAAAACTCAGCTCCATTCTGGCCTCAATTTAAAATTACAAAGTCAGATGATTGTTAATATTCTTCCATCCCTCCCCACAAAGAGAAAACTTCCTTGGTACATGGTTAAACTTTTTTTTTCCTTTTCTTATTTCTTAAAGTAGTAGAGACCAGAAAGTGATGAACTCTGAAGGCCAGGTCCATGAAGAGACAAAAGTTCTGAAATTTAAAACAAAAATGGTAAGATATGGATTATAGCCCTCCTAAATTGTCCTTTCCCCTCCCCCTTTCTCCTTCCCAAACCTTAAAGAAATGAGTTCTGAAAGACTTATTTGTCTGAAATCACTCTTTTAGGCTGGTAAAGAAAATGTCAGTAGACCTTCTGGGAACAAAAATCATATAACGGGAAAAAATTGTATTCCTTTAAGACCTTCTAATGAATCAACCAATTCAACAATAGCAACTGACACACATAATTTTGAGGATAATAATCAAATGGGACAGTCTGTACCAATTAAAGATGACCCTCAAAGTCAACACATGACATTAAGCCAAGTGTTTCATCTTAAAAACAACAATAAAAAGAAACAGGTATCCACAGAAAAACCAAAGCAAGATGCTAACACGTCCAAGAAGCTTGTGCTTGGGTCTTACCGTGGCCAAATTGTTCAGTCTAAGATTAATTCATTTAGAAAGCCCCTGCCGGTCAGAGATGAGAGTTCTGCAACAACGAAGAAACCTTCAGCCGCTGTCCCTAAAGCCCCAGAGACTCTGCCCGCAGATACCCGAGGTGCAACCGTGAGAAGTGATAGAGCCCTGAACACAGTGACCACCACTAAATTTGGGAGCACAGCATCTCAGGACAGACAGCTGGTGCGGCCTCCTATCAGAAGTCACCGAGACAGCGCCCAGGACGCTGTGAAACAGGGCCTTGGGAGAACCACTGCCAACGTTACAATCCGGAAAGGGCCTCGGGAGAAAGAATTATTACACTCAAACACGGTTTCATCTAGTGCCAAAACCAGTGCTCAGGATGTAGAGAGAAGGAAGACATTGGCAAGAAGCCTGACCTCTGAAACTGTAGCCAGGCCTGCTTTGTCTTCTAACACCAAACTGGTACAGAAATCAAAAAGCATTGACCCTCGCAGACACACTATAGCAAAAGCAACTCTTGATAGGTCGGCCCGGCCCAAAGAAACAGCAGAAGAGAGAAAGTAAGTTGATTTCATTTTATAGGCTTAGTTTTCAGTAGAGTGCCACTTGTGCATGCGGCTTATAATCTCCATGAAGGTACTAGAATTTTTGTGTGTGTATGTGTGTGTGTGGAATATCCTCTGTTGTAGGCAGATTTATCCAGTGGTGGAGTAAATTTATCCAGTGGTGGAGCAGAGGTGACCTAAGTTACTGTGCTTAAGGGTGTTTCATTAGGTTGCTGTAATCTGAGATACTTAATACAGTTGGGAAATGTCTTATAACCTCTCCATTTAAAAACACAGTCTTGGGGTGTTTGAGCATGTAATGAACATTGATTTCTTTTTCTTTGAACTTGGGAACTTAACGTGTGGGCCATGGGTGTGGAACTGCTTAAAGACCTGAGTTATTTTTTAACTTCTCTGTCTGACAGAATTCTATCATCAGTAGCACAGGTAACGCTTATATCCTGCTTCTAACTGTAGAGCTCGTCTGAGCGAGTGGAGAGCTGGCAAAAGAAAAGTGCTGAAAAGGCCTCCTAGTGCAGTGGTTACCCAGCCTGAGCCTGGAGGGCAGAACGAAAACTCAGTTGGGTCCTTTTGGACAACCATGGTAGAAGAAGATGAACAAAGATTATTTACTGAAAAAGTAAACAAGACATTTTCAGAATGCTTAAACCTGATTAATGAGGTATAGTCCTTATATTTGTGTAGTAGTTTATAGTTTGTAAATTATCTTAAAAATGTTCTCTTACTAAATTACCTTGTCACTCTTTTGACCACGTAATGTGTTAGTGGTGTTATGTAGACTCAGTGTTAATTGTGAGATTCTCTTTAGGCTTTAATGGACTGCATTTTCATTGAGGACATATAAATGTATCAAAGGGATAACTAGGTTTTTTACTTGATTTTTTTTTTTTTAATTTATAAATATGGTATTCCTCTAAGATGTTAATATAGAGTGGGCTGGGGGTGGATATTTACTCTGATACTTCAATTTTTTCATTCCTTCAGCATATTCACACATTTTTTTTCTACTTATTACATATTTTATCAAAGACTAGCAACCTAAATTAGTGGGTCATTATCACAGATTAAATTCAAGTCAACTAAAATATTTGCAAACAAAATTCCATTAATTGAAACCAACATCATCATGGTCTTAAGCTTATTGTAGAGTTTCACTATTTGGACCAAAATCCTACAAAGTGTAATAACTCAAGAATGTTTCCTTTATTTCCTGACTACTTTTTCATCTTGATTTGGTCACCTATGGTGTCTAAGATCCATAACAAGACTGAATATGGAGAGTATGATTTCAAACCTTACTCTGGTCTTCATGAGTGTCTGTAAGCTTTTTGTGATTTTTGAAAACCAGTGAAAATTAGGACCAGAGTTTCCCTGATTATATTCTTATTTTTGCTCAGCTGGGGTTTGTCATTGATTCTGTGGAAGTTCTCTGTCTTACCATCTATATATAGCTCTTAACTTACTTCAACCATTACAGATTCATTTTAACCTTAATATCAAGAACTGACAAAGACTGTTTTTAAAAACCTGCAAGCTATTCCCCCCACACAAACATTTGGTAGGTGCAAAATTCCAAATCAAGTATTAAATGGAATCCCACAATGTATTAAAGGATAATCGTCAAGACAAAGTAAAGTGTTAGTCATTTGTGTGTGTGTGTGTTAGTCATTTTTTTTTTTTTTTATAATCTCCGTTTTGGCTTTTTTTTTTTTTTTTTTTAAATTTTATTTATTTGTCAGAGAGAGAGGGAGAGAGAGCGAGCACAGGCAGACAGAATGGCAGGCAGAGGCAGAGGGAGAAGCAGGCTCCCCGCCAAGCAAGGAGCCCGATGTGGGACTTGATCCCAGGACGCTGGGATCATGACCTGAGCCGAAGGCAGCTGCTTAACCAACTGAGCCACCCAGGTGTCCCGTGTTAGTCATTTTTGACTAATATTTTTCTCAACTAGTATTTCTTTGTTTTCATGCTGTGTACTCATGACTAATAGGCTTCTTACTACCCATTCAGAATAAGTTTGGAGTAAGGAAAAGAATACTGAATATTCTTATGAATAATTTTCTGTCAACTTTTTCTTTTCTTATCATTGATCTTGATAGTACACTTACTTATAGCAAGTGTATATAGCAAGATATAGATCTTATAGTACACTTACTTAATTGTTCATAGTTCAGAGGCTAAAGGATGTCACTTCACTTCTTGCTGTTTTAGGGATGCCCAAAAGAAGAAATATTGGTCATACTGAATGACCTGATTAAAAATATTCCAGATGCCAAAAAACTTGTTAAATATTGGATATGCCTTGTACGTATTGAACCACTCACAAGTCCTATTGAAAATATTATCACAATCTATGAGAAAGCTATTTTGGCAGGAGCTCAGGTAAGATTATAATTTACTGGTCTTTACTAATACAGCGTAAAGGATTCAGAGCTATTTTGGAGCACATCATAACATAACTTGATAAAATTGTGGTTCCATATGTAGTAGTAATGAATGTTTAAAGGCCACAGTGATCGCATGTTATAAAAGCTGTTTCTCAACATTCTAAAACTTGCTCATGAACTAGTGATAATCAGACCTCTGAAGACGGATATACACTGAAATGTACATTAATGAAACTTGCTGTAAGAAATATTTTAGCACATATCATTTTGTACATTTTCTAGTTAAGAAATCTGGGAAATTGAATTTTTAATATTAAAATTTGTTTAACAAATATAAAGCAAATAGAATTAAATTAACTTTTAAAATGTTAGCAGGTTCTGTGGCTATGTGAAAGAAGTCTTTCACTTGAAGAGCATTTCTTAATGCTCTTACATGTTCTCACATTTTTATGCCATATGTTTGGTCCTACCCACGCATAGAATATGGCAGTAAACTAGTTTCTCTGACATACTAGCACCATAGTGGTTTTATAAGACATCTCTCCCCTCTTCCTAGTCTATTGGTACAAAAGGCTCTGAGTATAGAATAAATTGTATCTGTAGGTTTTTCAGTTTGGCTGGGTTTTTTGTCTTTATGGGCAAGTATTTCTAAAATGCGTTTCCTTTTGACCAAGTTTCCCAAAAATGCATTTTGGAGATTATTTACAGAGAGAGTTTTTAAAAATTCTTTTCTTTAGCCTTTCTTTAAGAAAGGTCTACTCACTTGAGTCTCAGCAAAGCCAGCAGATGCTATTTGACCTCGCACTTGGATCATAAATATTCAGCAGATATTCTCTCAAAGGCTATTATATAAAAAACACTTTGTTGAAGGGTGATTATATTTGACAGAATCCCACTTGGAAGGGGGTGTGGAGGCTCCGACTACATGAACCAGAAGGGACATTACTTAAGGTGGCTTAAAGCAGAATAGCTAGGATGCGTGCCAGAGGCAAGGACTCATACGGAGAGCAGGATGTAAAGAGAGAAATGTAACATGGCAGCAGAAAGTGGAAAGCAAGGATTAAAATTAGGCAAGAAAATTGAATGCAGGCTGAGTGAGTAGTTCAAAACTATGTTCTAGAACTAAGAATATGAGCCAGAACTTCCCTTTTATATAATATCTTGAATATGTTGCATTAGCAATCATGGTAGTACAAAAGAACATAGTAAGTGCTTCCATGTTCTGGCATATAGTGGACACAAAGTAAACTGTTGAATTCAAATGAGTGAAATGTTAGGCTGGTCAGCCTTGAGCTGTTCAGAGATGCATTTAATAGCATGTGGAAAAAAAAGCATAACCATGGACTTGAATGTAGGAAAAAAAGAGTAAACTTTATATTAAATTTACTTTAAATTAGTATTATCAGCTCTTTGATATTGTTGGCTTGCTACTTATCCATTAATTTTGTTTATATCAGACAAATAGTTAAAAGAGTTACCAGAGGCTTAAGAAAAATTGTGGGGAGAATTTTAATCTGATAATTCTACCCCTTGTATTCATTTTTATTCTATAAATTGGAAAGAGAGTCATTTTCAAACATTCGAGTGTCAAAATAAGTATTCTGAGAAAAGACACATGATTTGCCTTGTTTTAAAGTATGAAATATTATCATTGCTTTAAATATTTTTGGCTTGAATAACCTTGTTAATGTTTTGACATTAAATATTTTTGACTTGAATAACCTAGTTAATGTCTGAGAATATAAAAATTATATTTTCTTCATTAAAAAAATTAAGCCTATTGAAGAGATGCGACATGCAATTGCAGATATTCTAACAATGAAGAGTCAAGAGAAAGTGAAATATGGTAAGTTTTTAATTTTCTTCAAGTAAATTGTGATTTTATTAAATTTGAATTATTTGTCTTTTATCTTTTTAAATTTGTAGAATGTTTCTCTCCTCTTATGTCTGTAGGCATACCTCTGAGATTCAGTGGCCTTATGTAGTATAAGAATTTTTAACTAGGATGTCTGGTTCAAGGGTGCCTGGGTGGCTCAGTTGGTTAGGCAGCTGCCTTCGGCTCAGGTCATGATCTCAGGGTCCTGAGATCAGGTCCCACATTGGACTCCCTGCTCAGCGGGGAGCCTACTTCTCCATCTGTCACTGTCCCTCCCCTCTGCTCATGCATGCTCTCTCTCTCTCTAGCAAGTAAATAAATCTTAGGGGGAAAAAAAAGATGTTTGGTTCAAAACCCAAATTTATCATTGAGTGTTTTTGAAAGTTACCTTACTTCTCTAGGCCTTAATTCCCTGTGTTAAAAATGAGGCAGTTTGATTAGATGATCTCTAAAATTTTACCTATTAATTCTGTCATCTGTTCTATGCTCTACAGAAGCTCATTCAAGAATTCTCTTTGCTAGGGCTAAGTCAGGTATATGAAATGTAAACATTTTCTAGATTCAGATATATCCTATAACTGAAACATCTCTTGGTGCAAATCTCTAATTAATACCTAATAGTCAAATCTAGAGGTCTTTTCAGCTTGCTGGATTTATCAAGATGTCTCAAGTATTTCACATCAAGTATTTTGAATTCATTGTCTTCCCTCATTGCTTCCCCATACCATCATCTGTTCCTCCCAAAAAAGAAAAGGAAAAAAAGAAACTCCTCTGTCATTGAAGATGCGTAAGCAAGAAATGTTATGAGAGATGCCCTTGGTACACCTGCACGTTCATTCTGATGTGCACATACATTCATTAAGTCCTAACTTAGAAATAACTCATAAACCTGCCTTCTTGCTGATGCCTACCTCTCTACCGCCTTGCCTAGAGACAACCTCGTTTGTCTTCTTATCATCACAGATCATTCCTTTTCATTCCTTGCCATTCTAAACCATCCTTTATAGTGGTCAAATCTGATTGTATCTGTTTCTCCAGTGAAGATTTTTTTTTTTTTAACCAAACTTCCTGCATGTAAAGTTCATTATAATCTAGCCCTTCCTACCTATTATCACCTCCTCCCCACATATATTACCCTATATTCTAGGCACTCTGGCCTGTTAATGTTGTCTTAATAGGTCATTTCCTTTTAAGCTTTATAACCAAGATTATCTTCCTTGGTCATGTCAAGTACTCATTTATCAAGCCCCAGCCTGAATGTCATTTGTGAAGCTTTCCCTAGCTCTCTCCCTGTCCCTCAAGCAAAGGTAGTTGTTCCATTTTATGGGTTCCCATAACCCTTTGTTCTTACCTCAACTTTATAGAATTTTTCTCGCTTTAATTATTTTCAATCATATCTCTTCCATGGAATGTGAACTTAAAGGACAGGGATGATTTCAATCTTATATCTGTATCTACAATCCCAACCCATAGGTGATAGTGAATATTTGTTAATAGTTGTCAGCAGTATTGGCTTAGGAAAAGTAACGGGTAGGAGATGGCAGTTTGGTTCTTCTATTTTGAAAATCTGACCAACTATGAATAACTTTAATGTCTTCTGATTTTTCTCTTTAACTTTGACCAAAAGCTTAATCTATAAATGTATTTTCATAGGAGAAAATGTTGAGGCTTGTGCAACTAAGGAATACATTCAAGAAGTCAACAATGAAGATATGGGTGTTAATCTAGAGTCAGGAAGATCAGAAATGGAAAAGAAATCTAGAAATGTGGTATTTCAAGATTGTGAAAAAGAGGAAGATGACAAAAAAGATCCAACCAATGATGTTAAAACTCCCAGTACAGAGACCAGGGGGAGTTGCTTAATCAAATATAACGTGTCTACTACACCATACCTACAAAGGTAAACTTTCAAAATGTAATGTGCTGTGATTGGTTTTTATGTTTAAGAATAATAAATATGGTATCTAAAAATCTTTAGCTTCCAACTTAGAATGGTTTCAAACAAATCAATATCATTGGGACACTTCACCTTGTGTGTGTGTGTGTGTGTGTGTTTGTGTGTGTGTGTGAGAGAGAGAGAGAGAGAGAGAGAGAGTGCGAGAGAGAGAGAGCGCATAAAAGTTGGGGAGAAGGGGCAGAGGAGAGAAGAGAGAGAATCTTAAGCAGACACCATACCCAGTGTGGAGCCCTGTCATAGGACTCGATCTCACAACCCTGATATCATGACCTGAGCTGAAATCAAGAGTTGGATGCTTAACTGACTGAACCACCCAGGCACCCCTGGACAATTTACCTTTTAAATACTGTATTTGGGGGCACCCGGTTGGCTCAGTCGGTTAAACATCTGCCTTCGACTCAGGTCATGATCCCAGGGCCCTGGGATCAAGTTCTGCGTTGGGCTCCCTGCTCAGTGTGGAGCTTGCCTCTCCTTTCCGCTCATGCTCTCTCTCACTACCTCTGGTACTATCTCCACCCCTCTCTCTCAAATAAATAAAATCTTAAAATTAGCGTATTTTCTTTGCTTTTACCCGAAGTATTGCCATTTTGTAAAAGAAAACTTTGACATCATTTTATTTAATGTCCATATGTTATTGCTAATAGTAGGTTATGGAATTGAGCAACTAGCCAATTGTACAGATATTCACGAATCTACTGTGTATAAACTGTGACAACAAATAGAGAAAAGAAGGAGTTCCTAACTACAAGAGCTCTCAGTATCTCTTTTTCTATAAGGCAGGCAATCACGTAGTTTTAACTTACAAGCTCTAGGATGATAAATGTCATAAATCACATAGTTTTAACTTACAAGCTCTAGGATGATAAAAACTTACAAGCTCTAGGATGATAAAAAAGAACAAAGTGAAAATGTTATTGTTTTTTAACTCTGGGAATAATTTTGTGTCTTTTTAGTATAAAAAAGAAGATACAGTTTGATAACACAGATACTACATTTAAAGAGCTAAAGTTTCTAACACCAGTTAGACGTTCTCGACGTATTCACGAGAAGACTTCTAAACTGCCAGATATGTTAAAAGACCATTACCCATGCGTGTCTTCATTGGAGCAGCTAACAGAGTTGGGAGGTGAAACCGATGCTTTTGTGTGCCGTCCTAACGCTGCGCTCTGCCCGATGTACTCAGAGACTGGAACAGCACAAGAGAAATAAAATGATGATAAGCAGCGGGGCTTCTGTTGTTCCTGGGGTCTTTTGTTGGCTTCTTGTGGCTTTGTATGTCTATTGGGAGTTGGCCAAGTACCTAAGTATTCATGGCAGTAAGCTCTTTCACTGATGTTCACCTTGTAGCAGGAATTGCCTTCCGTGTAACAGAAAGCTAATCCTACCTTGTCAATCTCAGCAGAGGGAGTTTCTAATAAAGGTAGATTTTGTCAAGTAGTTTACTATGTTCCTTGAATAAAGACAGGTTTGATCATAATATTGGCTTGTTCACTTTTAATAGTCTTAACTTGTTAGTCATTAAATATAAGTAATACTGTGGCAGAAAGGGTGTTCGAGATAAGATTTCTATATTTGCGTGTTCTTAAAATTCACATGTTCTTAAAATTTATAATACACATGCCAGCTTTTAACAGAATACTGACTTTTTTTTTTTGCCTTTCCTTAGTTCTGGATCAGTAGGAAAGTCAGTAATTGCAATGTAGTGCAACCCCCTGCAAAAGTGAAGACATGGAAGACTTAGTTTGTGTTTTCACCCAGTTCTTGTTACCTGGGCTGCTGTGGTCTGTCGTGCTTTGGCTCTTCCCTCACTTTCCATCAATGCTAGTGAGTCTGTGGTCACTGTTGGTTTCTTTTTTATTGTAGCTGAGGTCACCACAAATGATAATTCACTAAATGCCCCATTTCTAGGAGGAAATACTTTACAGTAAAAAAGAAAATGTGCCAAATGCAGCAGATATTTGAAACTTTAAATCTGAGTTTCTTTTTTACAAAAGTTCCTTTTGTAACTTGGCTGTCTGAAATGTTAAAACTTTAACTTTCCTCATTTCATTTGATACAGTTGTAGACATTAGAATGGAATTAGAGAAGGGATATATAACGTCATTCTAATTTAGGTAGTATTTCTAAAATAATATAAAATACAACTAATATAAAATATAATAAAAACTTTACTGTTAAGTCATGTCCCTTGAACCATGATAGTTATATACAGTAAACAGTTTCTTCTCCCCACACATTAAATATCACCCCTAAAATTGTTTTATAAGTCTCCAGACTAATACTTAAATACATCCTCTTCCAATCTAGTTTCAAAGATTCTATAGTTTTAAAACTGCGTGTGATATAAATGTGCTTGAAAATCACAGTCTTGTGTTCACTCATTCACCATTTGTATAATAGCACCTATCTTTGTTCTATTATGTTCTAAAGAGGAGTCTTATTCTTTTATAAACTGTGTTCCTAATATTTATAAATAAATATATCAGTATAGCAATGTTTCAGTGACATTTATTTATTTCAACAAATATGAAATGCAGTTTAACTACAGTGAATAAATTTGAACCTTGCTTTTAGAATACATTATAGTTGGATTTGACTTGGGGTTTTTAATACTTAAATATGTGCTTAATGATATATTTCCTTTTGAAAAATTTATCAATTTATCTAAAGGTTTACCTTAATTTTTATCTTAATTTTTTTTCTTACTTTGTATGAGTGGTACAAAATATGCCATTTTGAAATAAACTTCAAGCTGGCTTATACTCTCGGCTTTAACATGAGTATACTGTGTTGTTCATTTCTGTATGTTCTGGCCATACAGAGTAGCTTGAAATGCCTCAGTGAGAGGGAACTTGAGATAAATCATTCCTTTGGAAGTTTCATAGAGTGCTTTTCTCCCCACCCCCTGCTCCCCCAGCTGTGAGGCAAATCCGTCTCCTCAAATAATCCTAGTGCTACCCTTTACAGACATTGGTCTCGCTCCTTTCCGGGTGCTTAAGAACATTTATCAAGTGTCTGACCTAGGTTTGTTCCAAGCTAAATATCTCCAAGCATGTAATATATGGTACATGAGCTTTGAAGTCCAGAAGATCTACATTCAAAACCTCAGCTCCTACCTTCCCATAAAAGGTATGCGACCGCAGAGGAGTTAGTTGAACCTCATCTTTCTGCGGGGTAAAGTGGAGATAATCCTCTGTTATTTTTGTGTCATAATTACTGGCTATGCCTCTGGTTAATAGGACAGAATGGGCACCTGACCCAACCTGGACTGTCAGAGACCTTTCCATAGGTATTTGGGAATCAAGATGGGGTCTTTTCTATGTAGTTAGACCTGAATTATGTAAAAATGAGGTACTGGGTGACCACATGAAGGTTGGGGAGCAAAGGTCACCAGTAAACCGAATGATGAAGTAACTATCCAGGCAAAAGCAAAGAGACTCCTGCCTGGGGTTTTCTCTAGCTCATCACTTCTATATCTAAGTATTTTCTTGTTAAGTCCAAATACAGGTAAAACACAATTTTTCTACTCCACACCACCCTTCTTAAATGTTACCAATATTAGTACAGTAACCGCCCCAATTTTTTTCGTGTATTTAACACAGACTTATATAGTAAACGTGTGTATGTGTAGATTTTGTAGGTTCTGTTTTGCTTTGTTGGTCATAAATGGCACCATATACTTCATGTATGGTTCTACAACGTGTCTTTTTTCTAATTTATTTTATATACATATATAAAATAAGGAACTTTTCATTGACCTAGATCAATGTAACATTAAGACTACATGGGAGCTTTTTAAGTCAGCTTTTCACACTGTTTACCACTGCAAGCAACATGTATTACTGCAGGATAGTGGTTAAGAATCAGTCTTGAGTCCTACTGCCTGGGTTCTAATACCAGTTCTACCACTGACTAGCTGTGGGACCTGAGGCAAATAGCCTCTTGTGCCTCAGAGATAATTGTACCTTTAGGGTTGTTGTGGAGTTGATAGCTAATATTTATCTAGTCCTACTCTTACGCACTTCACATGTACTGACTGACTTAAAACAGTGCCTAGTACCTTGTATATGTAATATGTAGTAATATTCTATTTCCAATCACAACCCATTTCGGAACCTCCCCTGGCTGAGATCCACACCTTGGCAATAGCTAGAGGGGGTAGGGTTCAGATCTGTTCTATTTCCTCCTCTGGTCTGTGCTTGCTGATGGTTAATGGTTGATTTTGTCATCCCCAAAAAGATACATTGGAATCTTAAGCCCCAGTACTTTTAGGATGTGACCTTATTTGGAAATAGGGTCATTGCAGATGCAATTAATTAAGATGAATTCAGGCTGGTCCTAATTCAGGCAGGTTCCTAATCCAATAGGACTAGGAAGATGATGTGAAGAGAGGGAGAAGACAGCATTCTACAAGCCCAAGGGATAGGCCCAGAATAGGTCCTTCTCTGAGACCTCAGCTCAAGAATCCTGCTGACAGTCTTATTTGGACTTCTAGGCTCTAGAACCCTGAGAGGATATGCTTCTCTTGTTCAAGCCCCTTGGTTTGTGATACTTTGTTAGGGCAGCCCTAGCAAACTAATGCACTCACGCAACAAGATAAAAAGTCCTTTTCATGACTATACGCATTGGGCAGGGGGGAAAAAAAAGGAGTTGGGTGTTTTTATGACTTTTGCCCCAGCGCTGTCTTGAATATAAAGTGGTTGGAGTTTGTGCCTGTGGCCAAGCAGCAGGCCCATTAGTTCCTGGAAACGGAAGTTGTAGCAGCATTCTGGGCATAGGCATGTATAGTAGTTTTGGTTTTGTTCCTTTTTTTTTTTTTTTTTTTTTTGATTTTTTTTATTTATTTAACAGAGATCACAAGTAGTCAGAGAGGCAGGCAGAGAGGAGGAAGCAGGCTCCCCGCTGAGCAGACAGCCTGATGCGGGGCTTGATCCCCTGGGATCAAGCTTTAAACCACTGAGCCACCCACACGCCCCTGTTTTTGTTTCTTTAATTGAAACCAAGCAGAGCAGATATCGCAAATGTTGGGCCATTCAGAAAGAAGATGATACTCCAGAGATCTGCTCTTATCACTACATTTACAGATTAATCACATATTAACTCTGCCATGTCATGCTGAACACGCTCAGCACTTACAAGTACAACCAGAAGTTGTTCTACAATATAATCTAATATATCCATTTTGATTTTCACAAAACTCCTAGGAGGTAGGTTCTCTGCCTTGCTGTTATGAGTTTCTTAGATTTGCTGCTGTAACATATCACCACAAACACAGTGGCTGAAAACAACACAAATGTACTCTCTTCTACAAATCAGAAGTCTGGATTGGATCTCATTGGACTAAAATCAGGGTATAAGTAGGATGATGTTTCTTCTGGAAGTCCAACGGGGCAATTCGTTTCCGGGCCTTTATCAGTTATTTGGGTGGAGGGAGAGGGAGAAGCAGATTTCCCGCAGAGCTGGAAGCCTGATGCAGGGCTCAGGCGCAGGGCTCCATCCCAGGACTCCGGATAATGACCTGAGCCAAAGGCAGGAGCTTAATCCACTGAGCCACCCAGGCGGCCCCTTTCCCAGTTTCTTAAGGCCTCCTGCTTTCCTTGGCTGGTGGCCCTATCCTCCATCTTCAAATCTCTGACCACCACTCAGCCTCTCTCTTCCACTTGGAGGTGCCCTGGTGATCATACCGGGGACCCTGGAGAATCCAATCATCTCCATATTTTAGAGTTAGCTGGTTGGCAACCTTAATTCCACCTGCAGTCTTAAGTGCCCTTTGCCACGGAACCTAACATCCACAATTTCCAGGGTGAAGGATGTGCCCATCGCTGCAGGGGCTACTCACTCTTCCGCAGTCCTCACTTAGGCCCAATGTCCCCCAGCTAGTAAGGGGAGTGCTGAGCCCGAGAAACTGATCGCGTAAACTGGAGGCAAAACTCTTGTTGCTGGGAGACACTTTCCCTCAATAATATTGGCATTGATCTAGGGCGCTTTGGAGCTATAGGGCGCTTTGGAGCTACAGTTTTAAAACGCGCCCTTAGTAGGCCCGGCTACTCCGATAATAGCGCCTCCCGCCCAGCCCGAGAACATTCCTTTAACCAGCAACCCGAAAGACGACCTGTCGGCCCGCCCCGCGGAAACGCGCTAGTCCGGGGACGCCGGGGTCGTCTCCGGTCGCCGGGGAAGCCGGTAAGCGATCCCGCCGCCTGGCAGGGAACCTCTGGAGGAGGGAACGCGGCCGGCGGTGGGGACCTGGGGCCCGGGAAGCGGGCGGCGCCCTCGCGCGATGGGGGCGAGCGGGAGACCCGCTCTCGGCGCTGTCGGATCCCCGCCCCAGCTCCGTCCCCGGCCTGGGCCGCTCGCCCGCGGGTCCCCCGCCGCCTCCCGTGCTCCTGGCGCCGGTCGCGGCTCCAGCGCTGGAGGAGGAGGGGACGCGGCGCGGCAGGATTCGCGCTTGGCGCGGCAGGATTCGCGCTTGGCGCCCCCCCCCCCCCACGGTGCGGGCCCCCCTCACGGTGCGGGGCGCCCGCGTGCAAACCTGAGAAGATCGCGCGCCCGGGTGTCTCACCCGCGATCCCAATTCTGGCTGTTTCCAAACCATTTTACTAGTATTTGGGAGGAGCATGCAAAGGGACTTCGTCACAGTGTATACAGGTCTCTTACTGATCTTACGGGTGTCGTCAGATTGAGTAGCGGGTAGATGGGGTGACTCAGTGGGTTAAAGCCTCTGCCTTCGGCTACGGTTGTGATCCCAGGGTTCTGGGATCAAGCCCCGCGTCGGGCTCTCTGCTCAGCGGGGAGCCTGCCTCCCCCTCCTCTCTTTGCCTGCCTCTCTGCCTACTTGTGATCTCTCTCTGTCAGATAAGTAAATAAAATCCTAAAAAAAAAGAAAGAAAGAAAGAAAGAAAGAAAGAACCAAAGAAAAACTGGTTTTCAGCTAAGAAAATCAATGGTGGTTCTTGCTTATCGGATATGTCCTTGACATAGAATGAAGACCCTGAAGAATAAAAGAAAAGAAATATGGGAAAACGTGGCCTCCTTGTTACTTTTTTTTTTTAAGGATATTATTTGTTTATTTGAGAGAGGTAGAGAGAGAGAGAGAGAGAGAGAGAGATTGAGAGCAGGAGCAGGGAGCCCAACCCAGGACTGGATCCCAGCACCCTATGATCACGACCTGAGCTAAGGGCAGACGCTTAACCAACTGAGCCATCCAGGAGCCCTGGCCTGCTTGTTAAATCGGGTAATACCAAGGGCCAGTTAGAATAGGAGCAACTTTTTTCTTTCAGATCCCTAAATACACTGAAAGACCAGACTTCTTGAAAAGAATTGTTTTTGAACACAGTGCCTCTAATTTGATTAATGTGGAGCAATTAATTTTAAAGTTGCCGGGTGATTCTATGACGCACATGAATACAAATGACATTTTACAGGTCGTTGTAGTGTTTGTTTTAGTTGTGATTTTTGCTCTACCTGCTGTGTTCTCTGTGCCTCATAATTCTTTGTGGTGTGATTAAAACAAAAAACAAACAAAAAAACCCCACTACAAATAGGCTTTCTGAAAATTCAGTTAATTCATTCTGGTGGTTTTCTTTTTTCTTAATGCACCAAGTTGCTAAGGAAAAAATGCATCATGTTGCTAAGGTTTTAATAATAATAATGGCTGCCATTTATCCACGGCCTCCCCTGTACCAGGCAAAGTGTTAGGTACTTTATATTCAATCTCCTTTACCTATGATCCGATCCAGCTAACTGCTTCATCTGGGAAATACAGAAAGGGAGACTGAAGTTCAAAGACTCTGTTTATGTCTTCTTAATCCCAGCACCTCTAGCTCAGCGTGTCCTAAAAGGAACACATCTCCCTTCACCATGCTGTTCCCCAGCCCTGCCACACTCCCACCGCCAGAAGAATGAAACACACACACGCATACACACAGAACCATTGTGCTTTTCCTTTTTTTCAGGGAATGGTATCATCGTTCAGCTAGTTCAACTAGTCACCTAGTTCACCTAGTCCCTTTCTCCCTGCTTATCCCCCATAAATTTGTCACCAAAAATCTTACGAGTTCTTTCTACATATTTTCTTCTCATTCTTCTCTTTGTTCCCACTGCCACCACCCCATTCCACTCCATCATCATTTTCCTGCCTTTTCTGTTGTCGGAGTCGCACTCCAGCGCTCCTGTCCCGTCCTATGTGCAGTCCATTCGCTCTATGGCCAGAGTAAGTTATTTTTTCTAATATGCTCTCTTGACTAAAATCCTTCAGAGATAGCACATCAATTACCCCAAGGATAAAATCCAGCAACCTGAGTTTGGCTTGCAGTGGTCTTCAGATAAGACCCTGTCTGCCTTACCAGCCTGTGACAGTCCTCTTTCAATTCCTTGAACTGAACACAATCCCTTTGGCTCTTTTTTTTAAATAAGATTTTATTTATTTATTTGACAGAGAGAGATCACAAGTAGGCAGAGAGGCAAGCAGAGGGAGAGGGGGAATCAAGCTCCCCGCTCAGCAGAGAGCCCGATGTGGGGCTCAATGTGGGGCTTGATCCCAGTACCCTAAGATCATGACCTGAGCTGAAGGCAGAGGCTTAACCCACTGAGCCACCCAGGTGCCCCCTCTTTGGCTCTTAAATATGCCAATCCCTCTGCCTACATCGCTTCCCCCCGCCCCCCATTGCCTAGCCAACTTCCAGTCATCCTTCAGGCTTCAGTAAAGTATCATTTTCCTGACTCGTCTGGATATTTCTGCCATGCGCCAGCCTAACTCTGTGAGACTTATCACCCTACATTTGTTGAGGTCTGAGGTCCTGCCTGCTTTGGGGCATGCGTGATAGGGACCATGAGAGGTCAAAGTCCGCTGCTGTAGCATCAACGTATACAAACCACACCGTTCCTTGAACAGTGCAGGTTTGAACTGCACAGGGCCACTTACATCCAGCAATTTTGATAAATGCAGTACAGTCTGTAAATATTTTTTTTTTTAAAGATTTTATTTATTTATTTGTCAGAGAGAAATCACAAGTAGGCAGAGAGGCAGGCAGAGAGAGAGGAGGAAGCAGGCTCCCTGCTGAGCAGAAAGCCCGATGCGGGGCTTGAACCCAGGACCTGGGATCATGACCTGAGCCGAAGGCAGCGGCTTAACCCACTGAGCCACCCAGGCGCCCCTGGTCTGTAAATATTTTTTATTCAGGATTATAAAACCTGGCATGGGTGCCCAGGGTCTACCTGTTTAGCCAATAAAGGAATAAATTGCTGTTGTCCTACCATGGTCATTTTGAGCTACTTTGACTTCATTCTGCCTTTTGAAATATATTTAATTTTCAACGTTTCCGTTTTTGAATACAGGTCGAGAGAGGTCGTGGTGACCGTGTCAGTGGAGCCAGGCTGTGTGGGTTCCCAGCATGGATGGCTATGTGGTCCTGAGAGTGATCGGAGAGGGCTCTTTCGGCAGAGCCCTTTTGGTTCAGCAAGAAAGCAGTAATCAGCTGTTTGCCATGAAGGAAATAAGGCTTCCCAAGGTCACTGCTGAAGCCATTAGCTCATGTTGAAAATGTAGATGCAGTTTGCCCAGGAAAATTAGTTCTTGAGATTTAACATGGAATTGCTCTTTTGTGCAAAAGATGTAATGGGTTTATTCATTAGCTTTACAAGGTCTTGATGTATTTTATATGGATTTTAGGTAATTTTTGTAATTAACAAAGAGGGAGAAAAAATAATCTAGGTGGTGGTTGCTGTTTATCTCAATGAATAATTTCCAATTTTTCATACCTAAGAGGGAAAGAAGCTTTGCCAGAAGCAGCTCAGGTGCCCTATTAATGAAAACAGAGCATAAAAAATACAATGAAGAGCAAAAACCTAACATGCTAACCTTTGATATCAGAGAAGCTGTTTTGTGGATCAGTTTTGGGTTTTATTTCCCTGGAAGGTGCTACCTGGTTCTTGTTTATCATAGTTGTTGCAGGAAAGAATCTGTGCCATTGAGGTTGTTTAATAACGTCTTGATCAATTTTCTAAAAATACATTTTAATACAATTCTCAGAATTCTAAGCATTTATTTCCCCACTGTGTTCTTGACCTCTTTCCGTGATTCTCGAGTGGGCTTCAAAGTCATCTGGAGGTTAAAACACAGATTGCTGGGCCCCACCTCTGAGTATCTGGTTGAGGATGTGCAGATGGGCTGGTGAATTTGCATTTTTTTTTTTTTTTTTAGAGATTTGTTTATTTTGAAGAGAGAGTGAGAAAGAGAATCTCAAGCAGCCTCCCTGCTGAGCGTAGAGGCCAACAGGGGACTCCATCTCATGACCCTGAGATCCTGACTTGAGCTGAAATCAGGAGTTAGAGGCTTAACCTACTGAGCCACCCAGGCGCCCCTTTTTAAAATATCTTTTTGTAATTCTTTTTTTTTTTTTTTTTTTTTCTAATGGCAGTTTCTTAATTGAAAGACAAGCCATTCAGGATTTCGTCCTCAGAGAGTAAGTTAGGGATAAGCAGTTTTGGAAACCAGCTTTGTAAATCACCTTCTTCCATGCTTACTGCACTAACACATCAGTCTTTCTCATCTGGGCCAGTGGGCTGCAAACATGATGCAGAGAGTAAGACATGAGAGCCCCAGTTCTTAAGGATATGCTGTGGTTAATGGCATGCCCATTCTCCACATCAGTTACGATGAGACTGATGTGAAAACTGGTTTACGTTCTATACTTGGAAGGATATAAGGGTCAACTTTAGCATGTAAAATATAGCCACAGTTGAAAAATCACCACGTTTTCTCGTAGAGTTTGATAAACATTAGTTGGGTCACAGCGTGTTGCTTCAAAACTGCCTCTGGCATTGACGTATACAAACCACACTTGACCCTTGAACAACACAGATGTGAGCTGCGTGGGGTCACTTATATGCAGATTTTTTGGATAAATGCCATCCAGGACTGTAAATGTATTTTCTCTTCCTTATGATTTTCTTGGTAACACTTTCTTTTCTCTAGCTTACTTTATTGTGAGAATATAATATTATTTATTGTGAGAATAGCATATAATACATGTAACATACAACATGTGTGTCAATTGACTATGTAATTGGCAAGGCTATTAATGGTTATGTTTTTGGGGAGTCAAAAGTCACAGGTGGATTTTTGACTGCACAGGGGGGCGGATCACTGCTCCCAGCTCCCATGTGGTTCAAGGGTCAACCGTATTGTTGTAAAACTATCCTTTTTAAAATGAAGTATTCCATTTATGCTATTTAAAATCTTCTTCTAGTCTCTCTCTGGTACACAGAATTCTAGGAAGGAGGCTGTTCTGTTAGCCAAAATGAAGCACCCCAATATTGTTGCCTTTCAAGAATCATTTGAAGGTAAATATGAATTCCCCCAAATAAATGCATTGTGGAATTTGACTTATGGCCTCCAGGCTTTCCTCAGGAGTCTTCTGTTTGTTCTAGCTGATGGACACCTGTATATTGTGATGGAATATTGTGACGGAGGGGACCTAATGCAGAAGATAAAGCATCAGAAAGGAAAGTTGTTTCCTGAAGATACAGTAAGAGAGGGGCTTCCACGATTTCTCTCAAGATTTAGAAGCAACTTTCCTCCCAAAATGGGTATAAGTTCACATGAAAGCATTATACGTGTGGTTACCTGATACACTTGTTAGAAGCAACTCGCTTCCCTATTGCTGCTCCTGTTTGTGTGTGGGAGGTGGCTGCCAGAGACATTTCCAGCAAGTTCAATAGATATGTTTATAAAATATCAAGGAATAAAACTTGTGTGTGTAGAAGAGTTTCAAAATTGTATTGCTCCTGTTTTGTCCTGTATATTTCAAATTATGAATTTTGTGGTACTGACATTGTAGAAGACAGAGTTATTTGGCATTACTTGATCATCAGAAGAACGAAGCCCAAATTCCTGGGTCATGGAAATACCTCCTCATGGGAATACCTATTGTCACACTTTTTCCTTTTACAATTTAGCATTTTCCTTTATGTCTAGTATTTCCTGCCTTTTTAAAGGAAAATTGTGTATTAAATATTATTAGAATGAATTGACTAAGGAAAATAGTTAAATAAACACCATGAATGGGACTTTGTCTGGTTTAGGGTATAACATGTTATGAAAGCATATTGGTATAAATATTTTTATTTAGCAGTTGTGTTGTTAAAAATATGGATTCCAGAGAAGGAGGTCAAACTTGGCTTCAAATGAATGAATCTCCATAGCAAAAAAGGAAAAAAAGTCAGTTTGACATTTAATTATAGGCTTAGAAATTCTGAATACTACTGACTCAGGATTTGTAAGAAGAAAATGCTGACTCACCGGATGGTTGACAACATAATGAAATCTTTTAATGTTAATAAATGAACACTCTGAAAAGGCAAATGAAAATCTGATGTAATGATTACAAAAAGTTGTAGCATACTCATTCCTTAGTGGTGAATTACCTTTATATATATATTTAAGAAATACTTTTATTTGGTTGAATTCAAGAAAACCATAGTGGGAGTTTTATTGAACTAAATTGCTGTTTAGATCATACGTAAGATGATGGAACATGGGATTCACAGTTTTTCTGAATTCTCCCAGGCAACGTTGAATCTTAATTGAACTAGGTAATTTTTAGGGTTCTGTATTAATATTACAGAAAATCCAGGTCAGCTAAGGCCTGGAGATGATTCTTTGGGATTTGGGGTTGACGCGAACCAGTTACTGCATGCCTTTTCCTTACAGATACTTAATTGGTTCACACAAATGTGCCTTGGAGTAAATCACATTCACAAGAAACGTGTGTTACACAGAGATATCAAGTCCAAGGTAAGTGAAATACCTTTTGGGGCCTCAACACAAAAACAGAAACAAAGACTATTTCACTCAGTCTTTTTTCTGTGTTCTTCTGTTTCCTTTTGGGACATTTTTATTTAGCCTAGAAGTCTTTGTCAACTTAATATTTATACGAGCCAAGGAAGGTACTACCTGAGAAAGATCATTTAATCTCTTTACTAGTGTATGTTAATAGGTTCCTAGCTCTCTTAGCGATTGCTAAGACTATCTTTCTCAAATGGAAAATGGTCAAGACCTGTGCCATGGAGTCCCCCTGACACGTTCCCAGGCGTTCCATCGGGCTCTGCTGATACGAGATTTTATTTATTTACTTGAGGGAGAGAGAGAGAAAACACACACACACACACAAGAGCAGGTGGAGGTGTAGAGGGAGAAGCATACTCCTCACTGAGCAGGGAGGCCCAATGCAGGCCTTGATCCCAGGACTCTGGGATCATGACCTGAGCTGAAGGCAGATGCTTAACCGACTGAGCCACCCAGGCTCCTGTCTACCGATAAAATCTTAAGCTCGCTTGTTTGATTTCTAAGCAGTGATCCTGAGTTCCCAAGCAGGGTAACGTGTATCTGTCAGAAGGGTATCTTATTTTGTGTTCCGCTCCAGAACTGATCTGTCAGCATCTCTGCCCTTAATCTCCATCACCAGCAGGCTTTGATAGACAGCTTCTCTGAGATCTCTGCCTTGCGGGTGAATGATGCAAGACATAATCTCAGCTCTTCTTTTTTATTTTTTTTTATTTTTAAAGATTTTATTTATTTATTTGACAGAGAGAGATCACAAGCAGGCAGAGAGGCAGGTAGAGAGAGAGGAGGAAGCAGGCTCCCTGCTGAGCAGAGAGCCCTATGCGGGGCTCGATCCCAGCCAGCTTTTCTTTTTTAATGCAGAACATCTTCCTCACCCAAAGTGGAAAAGTAAAACTGGGAGATTTTGGATCTGCCCGTCTTCTCTCCAAGTATGTATATCTGTTTTGTAGTAGTGACAGCAATCAAAATATCCCTTATTCAGGAATGCGCTGTAATCGTGCTTTGCCTTCTTATGGTTTTAGTCCTATGGCGTTTGCTTGTACATATGTGGGAACACCCTATTACGTGCCCCCAGAAATTTGGGAGAACATGCCTTACAACAATAAAAGGTAAGTAATGTTCTTGCTTGATACATTAAGTCCTGAGCTTGACCACTTGATGACAGGCATTGTAACCGACAAGGGAAGTTTGGTTTTTGAAAAATATATTTGAAAGCAATATAGAATCTAAATGCCCAGGCTTCTAGATGAAAGTCACAGTTTTCCAACTGTTTTAACCAGAGTTAAAAGGAGCCAAATGTAAATGCTAAAGGAAAGGCTAGTCATTTCTAGGGAACAGTATGAATGACATAATAGAATGAATGACATGACTGCTTTTCACACTCTACTGCTCTTGCTTTTAAAAGTCCCAAAGCTCAGGTTGCAGCTCTGCCAGTTACATCAGAATGTCAGGGGGTGAGAAGCGTACATCGGTAATTTTCCAGCATCACCAAATGATTCCAATGTGTGGCAAAATTTGGGAACTACTGGATTATGTCAATGAGTTCATATTGGCAGGACTGGATAATAAGTACTTGACTGATAGGTTAATTAATTAAAAGAAGATAGTCTTAAGACCTTACGATTTAAAACAGAATTTTTTTCTGAATATAAGTCATGACATGCCCACTGATGGAATGGGTGAACAGAGGAATATCGGAAATAGATATACAAGAAAGGATATGGCCATCACCTACTTTTTCACTGCTGTTAATAACATTTTGATGTTTTTTCCATCCATTCACTTCCTCCTGCCAAACCTAGTTTATGTATTCTATATACAACTTAGTATCCTCCTTTTTTTATTTTATTATATCATATTCATATCACCACATATTTAAGCTCTTCACAAATATTGTTGTTGGTCTAATGACATATTTCCAATTTTCAGTACCATAATCAGTGTCATGATTAATAGACCTGTTGTGAGTAAACAGATCAGTATTTTGTAACACATTCTTGGCATGAATTCCTAGAAGTAGAAAACCTACAGGCTCTTGTTACCTTCTGTCGAGTTGATTTCTGTAAAGAACATGGTGATCCATACTGAATAGTTTCTTTTAAGAGTAAAACTGAGTGCACTGGGGACAGAGCAGCTATGAAGAAACTTACTGGGCCAATTGGGGAGATTTGATTTTGGACAAATATTTGGTGATATGATTGACTTAAGGTTAAATTTCTTGGATGTGACAATGGTATTGTGTTTATGAGGAAGAGTACATGCTGACATGTTTGGGGATGAAGTCTTTGGTGTCTGCAGACTTTTTTTCAAGAGATTCAGATATATGTGGAACTAGGTGGTGAGAAGGATGGAGGAAATGGAGATGCTTAGAATGAAGAAGGGTGGGCGTATGGGGCAAACTATAGAACTCTTCTGATTTATGAAGAACTGTTTGGGGGAAGAATGAGTAGTCTTATTCTCTTGGTTTGGGAATGTAGAGCTAACACAGGGTGATAAGGGTATCCAGAAGACACATTTTGGCTTATGATAAAGAAGACCACTCTCCCTAGAGCCATTCAACAGGCTGTGCGCAAGGTAAAGAGCTATTTTTCAGGAGGTGTGGCCAAAAGGCCTGGGGTTGCGCACAGATGGTCTGGGTAGAAGCTATACTGCATGACTTCTAACCCTCCTTCCAACTATGCCAGTCTGAGTCCACAAATACTCCCTCCTGTACCGAATGCTCCTGAAATGATGTCTGAACAGCCTTGATTTGGAGGGTAGGGGCTCGGGAGCAGAGAGTTTTACTGAGAACATTACTGTGAGTAAGTATCTAAGTATTAAACCAAACTTACCAGGTATTGTATTTTAATAACTAGGAATTACTTATGATATTTATTCTTATTGAAGATAATTTTTCATTTTTCTTTTCTTTTATATTTCATATAATCACGCATAACCCATTTGTCATTCCATTGCTTCTTTATGCTTCCAGTGACATCTGGTCCTTGGGATGCATTCTCTATGAGCTCTGTACCCTTAAGCATCCAGTAAGTATGGTGTGTAAATTGGAAAAGGCAGCCTCTTGTCATATCTGGCTAAGTCCTTAGTAATGTACCAGGTTCCACTTGGCCGTGTGCTTCCCTTGGGCTCTGTAGGAGTGCCGACAGCATTGACTCTATCTTTGGCCTGCCATGTTGGCCCACAAGTGGTACCACAAGGGATAACTCCCTTGTGACCTCACCACCATGCTCCTCGCTCCAGGGAAGCTGGGGATTAAGGTCCACATAGTTGCCCTATAGAGAACAGGGCAGAGAATAGCTGCGTAGTGACCTGCATTCCCCTGCCCACCTTGCCCCCGTGCCCGTTGTCCCTGTCGGTAATTACTCTGCATAAAACTCTGGGTAAACGGTATGGAGTGGCTTGCTTTGTGTTTCAGTATTAAAATGCCTTCTTGGTCTGGATGATCCATGACTGACCCTCCTCTACTTTCTGACAGATGAATTCATACTCTTTCCTTGGGTGTCACCTTTGCCTTGAGTCCCTTTGGTAGCATATACTAATAGGAAATTTTCGTTATTTAGTTTCTGTAGTTTTATATTTAGCTTGCCTGCCTTCCTTCCTTTTTTCTTTCCGTCCCCTCCTCCATCCGTCCTTTCTTTTTTTCACTATTCTCAATTTTTTTTATGTTGGTAAAATACAATCTATATCATGAAATTAGCCTTTTTAACCGTTTTGTGTGGCATTGATTACTTTGCAGTATTGTGTAGTCATCTCTGGTACCTATTTGCCAAACTTGCCCAGCCCATGCTCCTAAACAGAAACTCTGTACCCATTAAACGATAACTTCTCATCCCCACCCCTCCCCACCAGCCCCTGGTAACCTCTAATCCACTTTCTGTCTCCAAGAACGTGTGTATTCTAGATATTTCCGGTAAGTGGAATTACGCAGTACTTTTCCCTTTGTGTCTGGCTTGTTTCATGTAGCATAATGTTGTAACATGGGTCACAATTTCATTCCTTTCTGTGATTGAATGATATTCCATTATGTATGTTTATATCTTATTTTGTTTATCCATTCATCTGTTGCTGGACATATGGGTTATTTTCTCCTTTTGGCTATTGTGAAAAAAATTATCTTTATATTTATTTTTTCAAGATATTTTAAAACACAATTTAACAAAAAAGAGGCTAAATAACTTGGCCGGCTTGTTTAGCAGTTACTATTACACAGAACTAACAATCATAGCACTTGTCCCTGTTAAGTCTTGGCTTTTCATAGAAATAAATGCTGCCCTTTGGGCACAGATTGAAACTTAGCTCTAACCAAGCATTTTTTCATTTTTTATTTTTTAAGTTTTAATTGAAATACGGTTGACATAGAGTGTCATGTTAGTTTCAGGTGCACAACATAGTGATCCAGCACTTGTAAATGCAGTATTGCTCACCGTACCCATAGTCACCATACGAAGTTACTATGATATTATTGGCTGTATTGCCTGTACTCTACTTTTCATCCCCGAAACTTAATTATTTTATACTTGGAAGTCTGTGCCTCTTACTGCCCTCTGCCTATTTCACCCATCCCCACCCACCCCTGGCAAGCATCTTTACAGATGTGCCTGAGAGGTATGAGAGTGAATGATGGAGGAACAGCCTTTGCCACCACTAAGAAAGCCCCTCACACTGAAACCACGTGCTGTCTTCCTCCAGTGTGCATGGTTTATAACGCCTGCTGCATCGTTACCACAACTTGGGAGACTTTACAAAATGGCGATACCTAGGCCCTTACTATAGTAATTGAATAGAAACCCCTGAGGGTGTCCTGGACAGTAGTGTTTTATAGAACAGGTGATTCTAGGGGTGCCTGGGTGGCTCACTTGGTTGAGGGCCTGACTCTTGGTTTCAGCGCAGGTCATGATCTAAGGGTCATGAGACTGAGCCCCGCGTGGGGCTCCCAGCTCAGCTAGGGCTCTGCTGGAGGTTCTCTTCCTCTCCCCCTGTTCACATCTGCTCTGTCTCTCTCTCTCTCTCCCTCTCTCAAACAAACAAATAAATAAATAAATCTTTAAAGCAGGTGATTCTAATGAGCAGCCCAAGTGGAGAGCCACTGTTTTATATAAAAAGGATTATTTTTAAAATACCAGTATTTTATTTATGATTATATTCTTTATTCCCCTGATTCTGTCTTTTGTGTGTGTAGGTGTGAACTTTCATATACATGTTCTTATTCCTTCTAGCAAGAATAAGAATTAAGGAGTATGGTACCCTGATATTTGACACACAATCTGTTTTCTCATCTGCTTTGAGGCAAAAGTAGTTCTCAAACCTTTAGGAAATGCAGAAACCTGGTATAATGGTTCAAAAGCTGGAGACAGAGCAGATTTAGTCTCATTTTTCACTACCTGAATTTTTCTCTTGTTATCTGTTGATTTTTTTTTTCTTTTTTCATATCTTCACTTGCATATTTTACTAATCGGGTACATTTTCAAGGCAGAATGCCAACATGTTCTTACATTAAGTATCACCAAGACTAACTAACATCTAGTGTTAATTTCAAAGTTTATTCTACAGTGAAGATTTTTTTAAAATGTTATGCTGGCATGTCATTCTGATTCCCATTCTATTGCTTGTCAAATTCTAATAGCTACTTTGATTATATGAAAGGTAAAAGGGATTTGGCAGTACACTTTTAAAGCTGGAATAGTCTGGAATGCGTATCACGAGGGGGCAGGCCTAGCAGGTTCTGGGGAGGAATGAACCTAAGGGATGTTACACTTATTATTGGCCTGTTAGGACCATTGACTTCTTAAGCTACATGTATGTGGGGCTTCTGGGTGGCTTAGTGGGTGAAGCCTCTGCCTTCGGCTCAGGCCATGATCTCAGGGTCCTGGGATCCAGCCCCACGTTGGGTTCCCTGCTCAGCAGGGGAGCGTGCTTCTCCCTCTGCCTCTGCCCCTCCCCCTGCTCCTGTGCTCTCTGTCTTGCTCTGTCTCTCAAATAAAATCTTTTTTAAAAAGCTACATGTATGTATTACCTTGATTTTTAACATATGTTAACAATGTGTATCTGCACACACATTGATTATGAGTGATAATGTACCCAAAGCTGGCATCAGTGCTCAGATTTTCCTCTAGATGGGCAAGTTTTGCCCTGTTTATGTTTACCTTCCCTCTGAACCCACCGTAAGATTTCAAATAGTACCTTAAGGATCCCTCTGGGAAGTAAAATGACCAGGCGGCATATACTTTTATAAAATTAAATTAGTTCATAAGGATTTCGTTGAGCTGGCAATTTCTTCCACTCCTGCCTTGTCTCTTCTCTTACATTCAGTTGTACTTTTTAGTTTCAGGCAAACAGCTGGAAAAGTCTTATTCTCAAAATATGTCAGGGGTCCCTGAGCCCACTGCCATCTCAGTACTCCTGTGAACTCCAGCTTCTGATCAAGCAGATGTTTAAAAGGAATCCCTCACATCGCCCTTCTGCTACAACACTTCTCTCCAGAGGCTCTTTGGCTCGGCTTGTCCGCAAGTGCTTACCCCCAGAGGTACGGTGGGTCGACTGTGAGTGGTTTTCAAGTATGGCTAAATGGTTTGTTATCTTTTAACACAACATATAGGACATGCTTGTAAAAATTCAAATAATGCAGAAGAGTATACAAAAAAGTAAAAACTTCCTTTCCCTCCTCCTCTCCCTTCCACAGTACTGTTCCCTGAGAATCCTCATAGGGAGAGTTTGCATAACCTTTCTGGTCTTTTTCTAGACCTGTAGCAATATCTGTATATGTGTCTAAATTATAGGCATTTTCTAAATGGCATTTTAGATGCCATAAATCATATGATTATGGGGAATATGTTTGTGGAGAATATGATTGTAGGGAATAATGTTGATAATTAAATGACATTATGGCAGTGTCTAAAGAAAAGTGTACCTCACATATTTAAAATTCTTTACTTGAAACTTTCAGATCATCACAGAATATGGCAATCAGGTATTAGAAGAAACCAAAAATTCTAAGCATAGTACACCAAGGAAAAAGGGTAAGAATTTTAGAAAGCTTGCCTTTTGTTCCATTTTCTTTTAAAATATAGTTTAACAAAAAAGAAAAAATACAGTTTTCAAGTTACTAGAGACAATTTCGGAGATCTCCTGAAATTAAAAAATTTTTATTGCTATTTCAGATGTAATTCTGTACTGACTTTTATGCTTTTAATTTTCCAGGGATCAAAAAGCCTAGTTTGGAGATTTTAATGATGTAAAGATCGTTCTCCATTTCATTATTAGTACCACGTTCCCTTCGGTCAGGTAGAAGGCTTCTGTGGCCTGGCCTAGGAATCTAACCATGAAAATACAGTGTTAATCTTATAGGAAATTATCCCCAAGTATCCAAAGAACCATCTGGTAAACAAAATTTTAAAAAGCAGAGCCATGGGACGCCTGGGTGGCTCAGTCAGTTAAGCGTCTTCCTTCAGCTCAGGTCATGGTCCCAGGGTCCTGGGATCAAGTCCCACATCAGGCTCCCTGCTCAGCGGGGAGCCTGCTTTTCCCTCTCCCTCAGCACTCCCCTTACTAGCTGTGGGACCTTGGGCCCAAGAGTGGAGGGTAGAAGAGTGAGTAGCCCCTGCAGTGATGGGCACATCCTTCTCCCTGGAAATTGTGGATATTAGGTTCCATGGCAAAGGGCAGTTAAGACTGCAGATGGAGGGGCGCCTGGGTGGCTTAGTGGGTTAAACCTCTGCCTTCGGCTCAGGTCATGATCCCAGGGTCCTGGAATTGAGCTCCGCATTGGGCTCTCTGCTCAGCAGGGCCTGCTTCCCCCTCTCTCTCTGCCTCCCTCTCTGCCTACTTGTGATCTCTGTCTATCAAATAAATAAAATCTTTCTTATTTTATTTATTTGACAGAGAGATAATAAAATAAGTAAATAAATAAATCAATAAAATTTTAAAAGATTTTATTTATTTGACAGAGAGATAATAAATAAAATTAAATTTAAAAAATTTTATTTATTTATATGACAGAGAGAGAGATAATAAATAAATAAAATATTTAGTTTATTTATTTGACAGACAGAAATCACAAGTAGGCAGAGAGGCAGGGAGAGAGAGAGGAGGAAGCAGGCTCCCTGCTGAGCAGAGAGCCCGATGAGGGGCTCAATTCCAGGACCCTGGGATCATGACCTGAGCCGAAGGCAGAGGTTTAACCCACTGAACCACCCAGGCGCCCCACCTGACAGTTCAATTTTAAATGTTATTTTTGTAGGAAGGTATATCCTTCTAGTGATGCAAACCCTTCAGTCTTATAATTCAGCCTTTTCTCCATTCCTCAAGGGGTAGCCAGTTACCTTTGTTTCCACAGTTTGCTTTAGTGTTCATTTTACCTTAGGTACTATTTTGTAGCTTTTCCCCTTCCCAGGGTATTGGGAAATTTGTTTTAAAATGCTGGGCAACAACAACAATAAAAGCCAGTCTAAGAAAAGTTTCGAGATAGTTTGGCCAAGTGTAGTCTTACTATTCCTAAATAAGAGGAATAAACCAGTGGAGAAGGGCCACCTTGGGAGACCGTGTGTCCGGTGGCATCTCCACCCGGCCAGTAGACAGCACCACCAGGGCAGTGAACGTTCCCCGTGATGGCTGGGGCTGTGTCTCATTCACTCCCAGTTGTAGCCTCAGCACCTTTCATCACAGATGCTCAGTAGCCATTTTTTACAATGTTGAATGAAAGAGGAACATGGGCAGCCGGGCTTTGTCAGGGCAAATCAGCCCCTCTTTCCAAAGTGATTGGATGCCCAAGTTCTTGCTGACTGCCACCGCTGCTGGTGCCTCGGGAGGGAACAAGCAGTTCCCTCCTTCCAAGGGATCCCTGTTCCACAGGCTCTCGTCACTGTTGGGGACAGCAGAGATTCCCTCGCTGTCCTGAGCTGGAGGTGATGGTGACCTCCCCGGGATGCGGAGGTTCTCACCTTCTAGAGCCTAAATGGGCTGGCAGAAGTGAATGGCGATGCCTTACCTTTCAGATGTTAGCATTAGGAATAAAACAGCAGAAACAGCCTCTGTTTAAATTACTGTGTGGTTGAAGCTTGATATCACTGTTCAGGCTAAGGTTTTGGCTCATGGACTTCAAAAACTTCGTTTGTCTTCATTTGCCTTTAGGGCTTTCTGCAGATCACCTGAGAAGCTTAATCATGTGATCTTCTGTGTGCTTTCTCTTCCTACCTTCTCTCTTCTTTTTAAGCAGACCCCAGCAGAAGCAAGATAGCTTTGGAAGATGAGGCAGCCACGATGGTAAGAGCTTGAAAATTACGTTTATGAAACACCCGTCTCCTAGGTACCATCCGGGGCTCTGAGATGTTGGTAAGACTGGGAACTGCTCCCTCCTGGCCAGCAGTTTTTCCACCTTTGGCATGTGAGGTAATTGGTGGCTGTCGTCCATACTGTCAGCTGAGCCACTGGAGATCACCGAGCATTTGGTTCACGTGCCTCATTTTGTCGTTTTTAATTATTGATGACCAATGGTGTCAATATAGACGTGAGAGAATTCTGTTCTGCTTTCAGTCATGAACATCTTATTTAAGCCTGGCTTTTAGTTTGTTTGTCATTGTGGTAAACCATATATAACATAGAATTTCCCATTCTAGCCATTTTTACGCATAGGATTCAGCAGCATTAATCACATTCACAGCGTTGGGTAACCATCACCACTGTTTCTAGTACTTTCTGATTACCCTGTTACAGAAACTCTGCCCTTGTATAATAGCTCCCCATTCCTTCCTGACCTGCACTGCCACCCCAAGCTCCTGGTGACCTCCAGCCTACCTTCTGTCTCTGCTGTGTGCCCATTCCAGAGATTTCACAGGAGTGGAATCATGTGACAGGTGTCCTTTTGTGTCTGGCTTCTTTTGCTTAGCATAGGGTTTTTGTTTGTTTGCTTTTGTTTTGTTTTGCTCTGTTCTGATTTTGCTTGGCATCGTATTTTTAAGGTTCATCCATGGATAGCCCGTTATCAGACTATTTTTATCCTTTTTATGCCTAAAGAATACTTAGATCTGTATTTTGATCTTGACATTTTTTTGTTCAGGAACTTTTAGTGCCTTCCCATTATCTGGCAAACCAAGCTGACATTTTTCAGCCTGGCATTCAAGGTCCTGTTTGTCTTGCTTTGCCCTGGGCAGCTATGAGCTCTTTTTTTTTTTTTTTTAAAGATTTTATTTATTTATTTGACAGAGAGAGAGATCACAAGTAGGCAGACAGGCAGGCAGTGGGGGGAGGGAAGCAGGCTCCCTGCTAAGCAGAAAGCCCAATGCGGGACTTGATCCCAGGACCCTGAGATCATGACCTGAGCCGAAGGCAGCGGCTTAACCTACTGAGCCACCCAGGCGCCCAGCTATGAGCTCTTTGACACGAGAGCTGCGGTAATGTCCTGAGGAGAACAGCAGATCCACTTCTCAGAGCTGCCAAACCCAACTTAGTAAATCATGCCCTACTCAGGATTTGTTTTTCTTTCTTTTAATTCCAAAAGAAATTCCAAATTTAATTCCAAAAAGAAAAAATGTTGTACTAACAACAAATCATTCTATTTATGGAATGTACTAGAATTTAAACGTGTCAAATTTTTTTCGAATGGAGATATGGCTGTAAATAAATAACAGCATCCCACCATTATGTTGCTACAAATGGAATAGATCCTGCCCCTGTACTTTTTTTTTATTCTTGTGAGAATATCTTTTTTTTCCCAGCTTTGTTGAGGCATAATTTATATGCAATGAAATTTACCCTTTAGTGTAGAGTCTGATGAATTTTGAAAAATTTTTAGTGTCATATAACCACCACCATAATCAAGATCTAGAAATCCCAAGCACCCCCCACCCCCGAGAAAGCTTCCTGAGGGCCCTTTGCAGACAATCCTGACTCCTGTCCCAGATGGTCACCACTGTCGTTTTAATACCATCTACAGTGGACACATCCATGTGTTCTCGCAAAATGAAAAGAGCAAAATGTAAGCAGAATGAAGAGAGAGCTGGAAAGGAAGTCAGAGAAGGGAAGAGCTGAGGTAGGAAGAAGGTCCCAGGCAAGCCGGCAAGGTGTGATGGCGTGAGGGCAGAGCCGAGTGGCGCCGAGCCAGGAGCACTGTTTGAGGCTGCTGTGTGTAGAGCAGTGACTGCCACTGGGGATGGAACATCAGAATCCCCTCAGGGCTTTTAAAAACTGCTCATCACCACTCCCTGCCAAGATTCTGACTTCTTTGTCTGGGTGGGGGCCCTTTGCCGGGTGGGGAGAGAAGTTTGAGAACCATCGATAGAAATAAGAACAAAGTCCCAGCTAGTCTACTGTTTATTTATTCATTCAACAAGTCATTGAGAACCCACATGCTGGAAACTGTTGAGGAATAGGAGATGTATTCTCAAAATATATGCAGATTTAGCAGCGTCTAGACAGTGTGTTACTCCTTTATTTCATGAAATCAGGAGCTTAGATAATTTGGAAAAATACCAAATTAAGTGGGAACATTTTAAAGATTTTATTTATTTATTTTTAGAGTGGGGGGGTACGCAGAGGGAGAGGAGGATGAGGGAGAATCTCAAGCAGACTCCCTGTCAATTGTGGAGCCCTACATGGGGCTCGATCTCACAACCCTGAGATCATGGCCTGAGCCGAAATCAAGAGATCAAGATGTTCAACTGACTGAGCCACTCAGGTGAAGTGGGAACATTTTGACCATATATAGCAACTTTATAAAATACCCCATTTTGATATTCCAGCATAAAAAGCCCAATACAGCAAACAATATTGAAATTTTTCATTACTCATTGCTTCTGTAAAGCCCTCTCAAATGCCTGTTGTTTTATATATCCTCTTCGTATTTGCAATGGTCGATATTAATGACTAGTAATATGGGGGCCCCTGGGTGGCTCAGTCGGTTAAGTGTCTGACCTTTGATTTCAGCTCAGCTCATGATCTCAGAGTTGTGAGATTGAGCCTTGTGTCGTGCTCTGTGTCAGCACAGAGCCTGCTTGGGACTCTGTCTCTCCCTCTCCCTCTGCCCCTCACTCTCTCTTTAAAAGAAATATAATGACTAGAAATATAGATGACTTTAAATACATATATGTATGTATATATATGGTTTTTAACTTACATATAAATATGTATGACATATAACATATATAATGTATAGGATTCTGTGGTTATGTTTTTTAATTCATTAATCTTTATTTAAAATTAAGATAGCTGACTTTGCATACTTTACCTTGTTTGTAGCATTTCAAGCTTTTTTAATCTGTATTTTTAATCCCTTTTAAAGCCAGGAGAAGAACAAGATAGAAAGTATAGCCACACTGATTTAGAAAACATTAATAAAAATTCAGTTGAAAGTGCACTGGGGACATTAAATAAAGAGAAAGGTAAGTTATTCAAATTTTAATGTTGTATAAGTGAGGAACTGGGGAATATGGAAGAAATATTAATTTTCATCTTACTAGGTTATAGGTATCATAAACATGGGAAGATTTTTGTTTGCTTATCCAGTGATTTATTTAATGGTACAGGAATCCTTTATTACTCTTAAAAAAGAAGAGAATAGTGTTATTAATAAGAGCCTGTAGGAAAAGATAGTATTTGTTGTACTATCTGTCATAGAAACCATGTACAGAAATATACAGCCTCTTGGGGCTTCATTCTTATACATTGTGTAAGTATAAATATATACGTATTTTTAAAAATTCACTTTAATGATTAGCTTTACCTTTTCATTTGGAGGTTTCTTTTTCTCATCTCCTTTACTGCTTAAACTCGAAAAACATTGTGAGTAGACGTGAGTTTGGAAGAGAAAAAGACTTCTTTCTCTGTAGTTGTTCGAGTATATGTGTGCATACAGATGATAAGTAATATGCTCAGCGATACTTTTTTACATTTTAAAATCAGATAATAAATCAGTCCATCCGAGGAAACGCAGTTCACCAAGTCCTGTCAGGAGACAGTGGGAGAAAAATGTCCCCAACACAGCTCTCATGGCTCTGGAAACTGCAGCCATACTCTCCTCCAGCTTAGCAGCCGGGGATGAGAGAGGTTAGTAGTCAGATTGAATGCTGTTACTATCGAACATTTTCTTTCTTCTTCAGGTGATTGATTGATTGATTGATTGATGAGAGAGCAAGTGTGAGTGGGGGGAGGGGCAGAGGGAGTGGGAGCCAGAGAGAGTCCTAAGCAGGCTCCACTCCCAGTGTGCAGCCTCACATGGGGGGTTGATCCCACAGCCCTGAGATCATGACCTGAGTCGAAATCAAGGGTCTGATACTTAACCATGTTAGCCACCCAGGGACCCACTATAGAACATTTTCTAATGGTTGTTTAATAGGCCGGAGGTGGTTCTTGTTGTTGTTTTTAATGTCACTCTGTAGAAGATATTAGGTGTCACGTATCAGAGCAGGGCCCATGTAGGTGAGTGAAACAGATTTGAGTAGCAAGTCAGATATAATTACCTTTGCTTAAAATATGGTCTGGAAGATATATGCTGAGAATCTTTTTTACGTGGCCCTGTCACCTTTTCACAACTAGGTGGTTCTGTAATAAAGTACAGTGAAAATAACACCCGTAAGCAGTGGCTCAAAGAGACTCCAGAAACTCTGATGAACATCCTTAAGAATGCGGATCTCAGCTTGGCCTTTCAAACATACACAATATATAGACCAGGTGACTCAAACCTATCATGTACCTATGGAAACACTTTGATTTTTAAAATATTTATTTATTTATTTGTTTATTAAAGATTTTATTTATTTACTTGAGAGAGAGTGAGAGAGTTCATGAGCAGGGGGGAGGGGCCGAGGGAGAGGGAGAAGCAGGCTTCCCACTGAGCAGAGAGCCTGATGTGGGGCTTGATCCCGGGACCCTGGGATCATGACTGGAGCCAAAGGCAGACGCTTAATGACTGAGTCCCCCAGGCACCCTGATAATTCAATTACTAAGCCATCTTGCTAACTTAAGAGCTAAGACAAATTATGCCAAGTAGAGCATGTAATGCTGTGGCAAGTCTTGACCCTATTTATTGTAACAGATTTAGTTGTCTTTGTTTATTTGGTCAGTATTTATTGAGTGCTAAATATGCTGGGTTAAGACTAAAAAAAAAAAAAAGAATAAAACACAGTTCCTTCCCTGGGTGAGCCCTCAAGGAGAGAGTTTTAGAGTGATATAGATGAATTTTTAGAGGTTTTCTGATAGAGCTGCGTGCAGATGGTCTTAGGAGCCCCGGCGGAAATGGGTGCATAGAGGGATGGTGTTGAGGAAGGTTAACAGTTGTGAATTTTGTTGTAGCAATTGTAGGTCCTGGATTTTGTTTCTGGTCCCTGTTCACTGTTCAAACCTATGTCATAGCTCTAGTATGAAAGGGTTTTATAAAGATTTAGCTCACATTTTTATATTAGGTTATTGTGTGAGCAAAAATCTGAAAACAGTTGCCATCTAGAAAATTCTTTGAAAGCATGCATGCGTGTGGTCTCCATTCCCTAATTTTTTATTCCCCATCATGGGGAAAAGTTGGGGGTGGAGAGCTCAGAGGAAAAACAACTGGAAGATGACGATCCAAAGATAACTTTAATATAGTTTCTTATATTTGAACGTTTTAATTATAATTTTCTAAATTTTTCTTTTGAAGAAAGTACTGTTTTTAAATTTTATACCCACCCTGATGCTTCATGGGCCTGTTTGATGCCAGAAGTCAGGCTGTGTAATGGGGGAGGCACTACAAAAGAAATATAGCATTGTCCTCAGTGAGCCAGCAAGCTTTTGGAGGATTTTAGTCCAACATTCACTAATTATGCAACTACTGTTAAAATTGGCATAATTTTCCTCTGAAGGTTCAGAAGAATTCTTGAAGGGCCCCCTGTCTGAAGAAACAGAAGCATCAGACAGTGTGGATGGTGGTCATGATTCTGTCATTTTGGACCCAGAGAGATTGGAACCTGGACTGGATGCAGAGGACACGTATGTTGGGATATACACACATGGTGCTAGTCATTGTGTGTGAAAATCAGACCTTAATTTCAGGTTTAGCAGGAGCTGGTTATATTACTCAACATCACAAATGAATATTCATATCTCAATCTTTTGTCTGGGATCAGTAATGTATTACGGTATTATTACGGAATTCCTGAGCCTAACTGTTCAGCTTGGACTTACTGTTTTTTATTTAATATATTGGGTTTTATTGGCAAATGTTTTAGAAACATGAAAGGAGTGCTCCTTTGGAAGAGCTAACAGTTTTTTTCCTCTGGTCAGTTGCTCAAAAATGTAAATATTTTGATGGTAGTGTTCTGCTTTGAGCCACCTAAAAATACTTACTGTGCCCTGATATGGAGGCTTAGTATCAAAATTGTTTCTTCACAGGGATTTTGAGGAGGATGACGACAGGCCTGACTGGGTGTCAGAACTGAAGCGGCGAGCTGGCTGGCAAGAAGCTTCGGATGGGTGACGCCCAAGGAAGCGCTCCGTAGTCAGATCGAGTAGATGTTGAAAATGAGGAATTAATGTTTGGATAATATCAGCTCACAGGCTTTATAGTTTTCTTTGGACACAAAACGAAGAAGGGGAAACTGTGAATATTTAAAATTGTTCCTGATTAGTACCACAAGGCTTAAAAAACCTGTAACTCTCATGAGTTGTTGAACTGAAAGGAGAAGGCGTAGAAGAATGGCTCTGAACTTCAGGCTTTCAGTCAGAAAAGAAATCGGAGGCTACTGCTTCCAGTTTGTGTGATTGTGGGAAATTATTGAAGCTCTTTGAGCCCCCGTTTCCCTGACTCTAAAACGAGGTGATAATGCCTTCCTCACAGGGATGCTGACCAAAGACCATGGCGGCAGCCCTTCACATTATTTCTGCACTGTTACAATTGGTGCTTAATTGCTGTGTAACTATTTTTACATTTCTGAAAGGCTTGAGGATCTAAATAAATTTAATTGGAATATAAAAATGTTGTGCAGTTTTCCAGTAAGTCCTATTTCTGGGTGGTGGTCCATGATCTTCAATGATCTTCGCCAGTGATCCGCCATCCTTAAATACAGCCCCTGTCAGGATGCACAGAAGGGCCCAGGTCAGAACATCAGCCGTGGGAAGGTGGGGAGGGGCACTACAGATCCTGTCAGAAGTTGGCAGTCTTGTGCAGGAGAAAGAAATAGGCCAAAGGTGGGATGTACTGGAAACTAGAGAGTGCTGTGGAACTAATGGGATGCCAACTTCTGTGGGTCACCCTGACACACATGTTCTGGGTCCTGTCGTTCCATACTGGGATGCCGTCGTGAGGTGACATATTGTACTCCAGAAGAAAGAGGCTCCTCCCCGAAGATCTCGTGGAGGCAAGTGTGCAAACAGCGGAAGCCTAAGCCAGTATGAGGAATGGTGCTTGAGTGAAGAACCAGGGGAAGTAGCTGAGTCTATGGCAGGATGGTTAATAAGGGTCTCCTGGAGTATGGAATACACACATCTTGTAGATTTAAACAATTTTTTTTTTTTTATCTTCAGTTAACAAAAACTGGTATAGACCTTCACCCCACCCTCTTCATCTTCCTTGAGACATCTTGTCATCCTTTGTCTCCTCTGTTCTCTCACGGTCTCTCCATCCGTCCTTATTTTTCAGGACCTTGACATTTTTGAGGAATACCAGTTAGGCATTTTGTAGCATGTCCCTCAGTGTTTTGTGTGGTGTTTTTCTCGTGATGAGGCTGAACTCAAGGGTTTGGGGAAGAATATCATGGAGGTGAGGTGCTCTTTCCGCCACATCTCATCAGGGAGTAAGCGATTTCAACATGATTTATTACTGTTGTTGTTAACTTTGGTCACTTGGTTAAGGCAGTGTCTGCCAGGATCTCCACTGTAAAATTACCAATTTTCCATTTTCGAGCACTGGGATACAAATTTCCCAACTAGAGGACGCAGTATATATACTGTCCTAGTGCCTCTAAGTGACTCACTCACTGGGTCCAGCTCGTCCTCAGCTCTACCTCCTGAAGGGGGCTATAATCCAATGCGAAGTTATTTGTTTTGTTCCTTCAATTGGTCTAGCTTTGGCTATTGGGAGTTTTCCAGTTGCCTCTGTGTTCCTCTGACATGCCCTCATTCTTTTGTGTTTTGAGAACCTCCTTCCTTCCTGAGAACCATCCTACAAGAAGATGGTCCAGACGCATCTTCAGCTTTCTCTGTTGCAGCTCCAGAATCAGCCATTTCTCCGAGGAGCCTTGGTTCCTTTCATCGGTTTGGAAACCAGGAGCTGGGGGCTGGGTGTGTTTGTTGCTGCTGGGCTGTCAATGCTTCTAGGCCCTCTTAGCAGACAGAGTGAGGAGATCCATATATGTTTGCTATCCTGTGCACATCCACACAGCTATAGTCATTTCTGTGTCTCTCCATCTCTTTGTGTGTTGAGCCGAGGGTGAGCTCATACTGATGTCTTGGACTCTGATCTAGTACTACAGGGTTCATTCTAGCCTTTCCCTCCTTGCTTTTCTAGCTTCTCTTCTGACAGTGAGAAACCTGGCTTCAGCCATCCATTATCTACTAGATTGCTCAACTCTAGGATACAGATGTTTCCAAATTATCAACCCATACTCCTGTGAGAAACAAATTTCCTAACTAGAGTACAGAGTTCATGTACTGTTCTAGTGCCTCTAGCCTTACAATTCCAATCAAAACACCATTTTCCAGAGTTACTTAGGTTAGGTTACCCCTGCCCTTTTTTTTCTTTTTTAATCACTCTCTTTTAGTGGGGATAGCTTTAAGGATAGTTCCAGATACCCAACTTCCATAAATACTGTATTCTGTACCTCTTAGTTATCTCAAACTTTAGCATTGCTCCAGGGGATAAATATTTCCAAACCACCAAACAATGGGAACTTGAAATTGTGTATAGTTATTGAGAGACTCAATGAGTCTTGATTGGATGACAGATCATTTCACAAGTCAGTTGGCTTGCAGAATTTTGCTTTTAATAACATTCCAGGATATTTAATGGATGATTAGGAGCTAGTTTTAGTGATAGATTATTATGATTCTTGACTTAAAACCAGGCAAGAATTGAGAGACACTTTTTTTTTTTTTAAGATTTTATTTATTTTTTTGACAGAGAGATCACAAGGAGGCAGAGAGAGAGGGGAAGCAGGCTCCCTGCTGAGCAGAGAGCCTGATGTGGGGCTCAATCCCAGGACCCTGAGACCACGACCTGAGCCAAAGGCAGAGGCTTAACCCACTGAGCCACCCAGGCGCTCCCCAAGGGACACTTTTAACAAAAATTCCAATTCCTATTTATTAACTGAATGAGTTTTCCCAGTACTTAATGGCTTGAAAGAAAGAAAGGATGAAAGAAAGAATAGAAAGAAGGAGAAAGAAAGAAAAGCAAGAGAATAATTTTTGAACCTTGTCTATTCCAGCAAAAAGTGAGCATTCATCTAGTGGATACTAATTGGGAGGGGGGAAAAAAGCCCATTGACATCTTTAAGTGATAAATTTCCAATCCAATTTTACTTTTTATGTTTAATGATTATTTATGAATACAATTCATTTTTTTACCAATTTCGTACCTACTAGTACTGTTAATAATTCAATCAAGAATGAAAGAAAGCCTATGATTAGGAAATATAAATTAATTTCCACTTATATGATAGTGATCAATAAAACTTCGAAGCAGAAAAACATTAGCTATAGGGATAGTTCAAGGAGAGAAAGGAATGATGTAAACTTTGTGATTCTCAAAAGAAGAGCTTACTTAAAAAAAGAATGATGGTTGGTTTCAAATTACCGTGGTTTTTAGATTACTTTGGATATGTTTTACTCGCGTCAGTATTTATAATTGCTGGAAATTACATCCTTTTCAACTATTTAGACATGTAACGGAACGTTTTAGACAGCAGCTTGATGTGCCTTCGCAAATGGGGCATGGGAAGGCGGGGGCGGGGATCGGCGGGGGGTGGCGCCGGTTTGCAGACCACTGGATTGCGGCCAGTTTGGTAAGGCCGCCAAGTGGAGACCGGTGTCTGTCCATCTCTTGATAGTACTTGAGCCTTGCACGAAAAACTCTTCCTGTCTCAATTTAGTTCATTTAGAAAACTGGATGACCGCTAGTTTGCTGGGTTGTTGCAAAGAACAGAGATAATTTCTGCAAAGCATCTGGTACGCCGTGTGCGACAAACAGGAGCGCTGTGCTGGTGGAGTGAGAGGCACCGGAGTCCCAACCCAAGACAGCAGAAGGTGGCGCGGCCGGGTGTCCAAACTCCCTGGCCTCGGACCGCTCTTCGGGGAGGACGGTGCAGACCAGTCCTCTCTCCGCCAGCGCCCCGCGCCCCGCCCCCCTTCCGCTGCGCGGCTCCACCCCCGCCGCCCGGAAGCGCAGCGGCGGGGGGGATCCCAGATTCCCCCTCAAGGAAGCTTCTCGCCCGGCGGAGCGGGCTCAACAGGTATGCTGCGGGCGGGCCGCCCGGGATCCTGACCCCGAGCTGCCCCCAAGGCTCCGGGATCCGCGGGGAAAGGGACCGAGTCCCCGACGGGTAGACAGGGGCTGGAGGGGAACTGCCCGAAGTCCCGGGCGGCGTCGGTCTCCGTGGCAACGCGCTACACGCCGAGCTGCGGCCGGGGCGCCAGCTCTGCAGCCCAGCCAGCGGCCGCCTCGCAGAATGCCCCTAGGGTAGAAGGCTTGTCCCGAGAGCTGGAGGCTTCTACCCCCTGGTGCCGCCGGGGCGGGACGGTCGCCGTCCCTCAGTTCCCGGGCTGGAGTCCTCGTGTTCCAATTCCGCAGCCGCCTCCCTTAAAACCAGGTCCTCGGGTGTCTCCGGCCTCCCCTGGCAGCGGAGCTGGTTCCCAGACTGATGCCACCTAGTTGTCCCCTTTCCTACCATGACACAAATGATCGAAAACCTGACCGGCCTGCTCACGCAAGTTTTAAAAGTGGGCATGATGTCCTAATTGTGGTGTAAAGAGGAAATACAAGGAAACGGTTTATAATAAAGTTTGCATTTCAGTCTGCAAATGCTTGGTACGACCACAGTCGAAGAAGTAGGGAAGTAGCCAAGGGCCCGCGCCTGGGCTAGGAGGCACCTGACCTTGACGGCCGCCCACTGTTAGGTCTCCTCTCGGCTAAGGCTACCTTGAGCAGCTCAGCCAGCGGGGGCGTGATTTTCCAAACCGGTGCACCGTTCTTGGTAATATTCCAAACACAACAAAGTACAACCAAGCCTTGATTTACATGCGGTTGCATTCCTCGAAAATTCAGTGTTCAGTAAAACTGCAAAAAATATTATGTATTTACGTGTAAAATGCAGTTTGGTGCTAGCTGCAGATCGTTATAAGTAGATTTTTCCATGCACATGAATGTGTGTGGGGACTTGCTAGGGTTGTAGGGCCGCGGGATACTTCTTCATTTTCAGGACTCGCATCTCAGGACATTAGTATTCCAGGCCCCAACCACTTCTAAATGCCATAGTGCTTTTCACTTATCTGCAAGGACCAGAAAAACCTCCGCAAATTCCCAAAATGTTCCCTAGGGGGCAGCACGTCCCCGTTGAGAAGGGCCCAACTGTAAAACCGCACCAGTATTAAGGACATTCCCGATTTACAGAGGAGCCAAGACCCCGGGTGTTGTATCTTAGATTCTCAGAACAATCTTGCAAAATCAGGTATTGTTATTTCCATTTTAGTAATTAGGAGAGTGAGGTTTTGAGGGATTAAGTGACTTCCCCAGGATCACAACACTACAGTTATCAAAACTGAGTCTGAGCTCAGATTACACCAAGAAACAATGTTTCCCCTTCGTTGTTGCCTGCCATCCCAAGGGAAGTTATTTGACTTTGTCTTGGTGAGGTTGGTAGGAAAGTTTTACCAAAAGAAGTTCCTTTACACTGCAGTGGTCAGTTGTGTGACTTTGTTCACGTTTATGAAAGGTGTGCAATAAAATTTCAGTGCTCTGATTTCAGGAACCACCGTGCATTGATACCATGGATAATTATGATGTGATTAAGGTCATTGGGGAAGGTGCCTTCGGGAAAGCATTCTTGGCTAACGGGAAATCAGATGGCAAGTACTGTGTTATTAAAGAGATCGATTTTGTGAAGGTAAAGTGAAGAAGTTCACATTCCTGTTCATTTTCAGTAATATATTCAGTTGGCTTTTAATTTAGTATGAAAAAGAAAGTCATTTTTTTGCTTGTTTTTATAGTATGAACATTAAGCCTCAGTTGACTAGGGGCACCTGGGTGGCTCAGTCGGTTAAGCATCTGTGGAACTGGAACTACGTTGAGTGTAGAGATTATTTAAAAATAAAATCTTTTAAAAAATCCCTTTAGTTAAAAAAAAAAAACCAAAATGTGTGCAAAATCTACTTGACAAGTTGCACAGTGTGAGTGTACTTAATGCCCCTGAACTGTACAGTTAAAAATGATTAAAATGGTATTTATTTTATGTTCTATATATTTTACCACAGTTTTTTAATGTTGCAAAGGAAAACAAAAGACCTTCCCAAACTTACACTAAAGCTCAGGTGTAGATGGTTAGCTTTGGAGAAAATGCTTTTTCTTTTTCTTTTTTTAAAAGATTTAATTTATTTATTTAACAGAGAGAGAGAGATTACAAGCAGGCAGAGCAGCAGGCAGAGAGGGGAGGAAGCAGGCTCCCTGCCAAGCAGAGAGCCCAATGCGGGGCTCGATCCCAGGATCTTAGCGAAGGCAGAGGCTTAACCCACTGAGCCACCCAGGTGCCCTGGAGAGAATGCTTTATTCACCAGTATAGGTCCTTTCTTGTGGCCCTGTGGCATCCTACTACTAGTGTCCTGTTATTCTAATGCGCTCTCAGAGCTTCCTTCCTCGACATTGTTCTGTTTGCTTTCCTTTGTTTATCTGGCTGCTCTCTCAGGTCTGTCTGCCCTCTCACCCCTTAGATGTCCCCCACCATCTGTTCTTTGTCGACTCTCTTCTCTTTCTCTGGGCAGTCACCTCACTCTTGTCTTTCCCAGTAAGCAGACCACTCTTAAAACTCTCTCCAGCCCTGGTCCCTCCCAGCCCCCGGTTCTGCATTTTATCTGCTCTGTGTTGCACTGTGTTCCTGGCATTAGTGTCCTTGTGAGATCCAGGCTCAAAACCATGGGATCACCTGTGAGTCTTTGTCTCCCTCCACGTCCGATTACTTGCCACATACTGTTGGCTCCTTCTCTCCTCTGAGTTTGTTTTATTTGTTTGGTCAGTGCCCTGGGCTGCTTCAGTATCTTTGCCAAGGCTCTGGCTTCTATGTAGAAAATTTTTGATAATGCTCCATCCTTGTCCCCAGACCTTCACTGGGACAGAAGTCGTCAAGGAAAGATGACTGGATGCATTGTCACTTTTGAGTACATAAAAACATAAAACTTCTGAATGACAAAAAAACACCATGAATAAATTGAGAGGAAGTTGACAGAATGCCAAAATATTTGCAAGTATTGATGAAAAAGTGCTAGCCTTTTATAAATGAATAAAAAGGAAAAAACCCATAACCAAAGACGTCATCATACAAAAACTTCAAACTCATGAGTAAAGTAAGAAATATATATCAATACATACAACTTTTTGCTTATACATTTGGGAAAGATAAGAAAGAATATAAAAGTGGGGAAGTGGGCACTCTTCCTCTGATGATGGGAAGGTAGATTGGTATCACCCTGAAGGGAATTCATTAGTATGTATCAAAACCTTAGAAGGATCCATGCCCTATTTGCATTATAGGTCCACAGTATGTTGTAAAGATGAAAAAAATCCGGCCACCAAAAGTTATGTATGTACGGTGTGTGTGTGATGTTAACAGTACCCACACACACACACACGCACACGCACACTAACAGTGATTATTGCTGAGTGATAGGATTTCGCCTGCACTACTCCTCTCTGCATTTTCAAAATTTTTAACATGGAGCATATATTCTTTTTTTTTTAATTATTAACCCTCTTTTTGTTTTTTTTTACATTTTTATTTATTTATTTGAGGGAGAATGAAAGCGAGAGAGATCACAGAGGGAGAGAGAGAAGCACACTCCCCACTGACCAGGGAGTCCAGCATGGGGCTTGATCCCAGGACCCTGAGATCATGACCTGAGCTAAAGCCAGACACTTAACCGACTGATCCACTCAGACGCCCCTGAATTGTATTATTTGTGTAGGCAGAAAAAGTTATCTTCGTTTTGAAAAAGACAGGGAAAAAAGTACACATCCCAGGATCTACTTTTGGGAGCGTACTCCAAGGAAATACCCGGAGACGTACAGTCAGAAAGCAACTTAAGTGTCGAACAGTAGGGTATTGGTTACTTCATTTATAAAAAAGGAAGCGGCTCTTAGAAATCATGTTGCAGGTGAAGTGTTGAGGTGAGAAATGACACAGCTTCTGCTAATTGAGAAAACAGTGTGTGTAGAACGAGGTACTCTTGGTAAAAATATGTATTCTCTTTCTCCAGGAATATAGATACCCGTGCATGTAGTCACATACATAAAAGGAAGATGTACTCGATTGTTGTTATGTAGGTGGAATGTGGGATTGTGAGTAATTTTTGCCTTGTACTTTTATATTGTTTTACTCTTCGGATTAGTTTTCACACTCTCTCTGGTTTGTTTTCCCAAATTCCATTTCCAGCTTCCCCTCCACATACCAGCTGTCTCTGTGCTCGCCCATGGGGCTCTTTTTTCAAGAAGGTCTTTGCCTGCACGTCTCCAAGCATTAAGATCCTACTTGCTTGGGGCTGAGCTCCAGGAGACTTTCCAGGACCTTCCCACTTGAAGTAATCTCTCTCTGTGTAAACTCATAGCTTTTTTCCTGTTCTGTTGCTATGGTACTGATTGTCCTCTTCTCTGATGGGCTTTGACTGTTTTTTGTGTGTGTGTCTGTGCCTTCTCCCCTTATTAAACTGTGTGTGCTATGCATGCAGAATGCCTACCTTATTTGTCTTGGCCTTCCACACAACGCCTAATAATGCTTTGCCCCTGTAGGTAGTCAATACATTTTTATAATTTATAAATAATTCAGTGGCTAGACACTTTCAGGCCTTCTAGCTCTGTTGTTAAGATGGTACATACTTAGGAATTACAACACCATTTTAATTCTAAGGAAAGAAGAAAGTATTTTGGGAGGTGAATTTTCTATAAGGATATATATTAATTCACTTGATAGCATCTCTCCCATTCTTAGTATACATAATAAAAAGTCAACCATATTTTTCTAATATAGCACTGATTTTTTTCATCCATTTTCTCATGAACCGCCCTGGCCTCCAGGCCATCACTAAGGAGAATGTCATATTAGGCCTTGTTCTTCTTGCTTTCCCATATCTCTTTATGTTATTAAATTTGCCTAGCAACGCCTGTGTCCCCGTATTAATAGGTATTGCTTCTTTCTTTCTTCCTTTCTACCCTAATGTAGTTTTTCATTACTTCTTATCTAGAGAAATCTACATTTCCTCACATTGCCAGTGTCTCTCCATGCTGTAAACTCTAAATACAAGAACCTGAGTGGCTTATTTCTTACAGGTACCAAAAAGCTACTGTTTTCTCTCTCATCATCCTGCTGTTATCAAGCATATTCTTTTGATTCTTATTTTTTTTTTTTTATGTAAGTTCTATCCCCAGTGTGGGCCTTGAACTCCCAATCCTGAGATCAAGAGTTGTGTGCTCTAGCAATGGAGCCAGCCAGCCGCCCCTATTCTTTTGATTCTTGCCTCCAAAATGTGTTGTATACTTTCTTGATTATAAAATGGAAGTGTTCATTACACAAATTTTTGAAAAGAACTGAAGGGGAAATAAGGCCATTTAGAGGAAAATACAATCACTTGTAACCTCTCTCTTTAAACATTATGGTACATTTTTTCTCCAGGCTATTTTTATTTTTTTTTAAAGATTTTATTTCTTTATTTGACAGAGACAGTGAGAGAGGGAATACAAGGAAGGGGAGTGGGAGAGGGAGAAGCAGGCTTCCCACTGATCAGGGAGACCGATGTGGAGCTCGATCCCAAGATCCTGGGATCATGACCTAAGCTGAAGGCAGACGCTTAATGACTGAGCCACCCAGGCGCCCCTCCAGGCTATTTTTAATGCATAAATACTTTATAAGATACTGGCATGACAGGTGCCATGATAGATATACTCTTCTATAGCATCTTTTTGTACTTAGCAATATGTCGTGAATATTTTCTCAAGTCATTCAGTGTTTTTATATAGTAAAATGTTCTTTGGGGCCCCTGGCTGGCTTAGTTGGAAGCGCATGTGACTCTTGATCTTGGGGTCGTGAGTTCAAGCCCCACGTTGGGTGTAGAGATTACTAAAAAAAAGTAAATAAATAAACTTAGAAAAATATTCTCATATAATAATATTAAATGTTCCCAATAATAAAGATAATGCTTACCACTTACTGGGTGCCTATTTTACTTCTGCCATCCCATGTGATTTACATATATCAATTTATTTAATCCTTGCAACAGCCCTGAAGATCTATCTCGTGGCTCATTGTATACATAAAAGAGCTGAGGCTCAAGGATGTTAAGTTATTTGTTCAATGATGCCCAATAGCCAATAGATCTCTCTCACTCTTCTATTGCTCTTTCTGCTATAACACTTTGCCTCCCTTGATTTTTGATGACTGCATAATATGACATCAGGTTACGAAACACCAGGGGCGCCTGGGTGGCTCAGTGGGTTAAGCCTCTGCCTTTGGCTCAGGTCATGATCCCAGGGTCCTGGGATCGAGCCCTGCATCAGGCTCTCTGCTCAGCGGGGAGCCTGCTCCCCCCACTACCCTGCCTGCCTCTCTGCCTACTTGTGATCTCTGTCAAGTAAATAAATAAATACATAAAAAGAAACACCGTGATTTAACTATTTTTATATTTTCAGACACTTATGTTTAATTTTTTAGGTATGATTAAATACCATGTAATAAGAATATAAGTCACTTTTGAAAGATTTTATTTATTTATTTGAGAGAGAGACAGGGAGAGTGAGCAGGAAGGAGAGGGAGAGAGAATCTGAAGCAGCCTTCCTGCTAAGCGCAAAGCCTGACACGGGACTCGATCCCACAACCATGAGATCATGACCTGAGCCAAAACCAAGAGTCGGACACTTAACTAACTGAGCCATCCAGGCGCCCCTAAGTCATTCTCATTAAACAAACTATGTACACATGTTTACCTCTGTGTGCATTAAATAAAAACATTTAGCAATTAGCAGCAATTACTCCTAAGGAATGGGAATTAATGGAATGGGTGGGGAGGACAAGGGGCAGTTTCACTTTCATCTTGTTCACTTCTGTCTGGCTTCAAATATTTTTTAAGATCACAAGTGTATATTATGACAGTAATTAAAAAACTAATAACAAAGCATGATAATGAAGGTTTTATATGAAAACACTTGGCACGTTTCTGATTATTTTCTTTCGATAAATTTCTAGAAGAGATAATAAGCCAAAAACAGGAGCAATTTAAAGTTTCTTAGTTCATGTTGTAAAATTGCTTTCCCCCCACATTTATATACCTATACCAGAAGTATATGAGTGCCGGTTTGCTGCTTTTTGGAAAATCCTAGGTATTAACATTCTTGTCTTTGTTTATATCATAGGTGAAACGTTACATCAAACTTCATTTCAGTCTTTGTTCTTTATTTTTTAAAAAATTTATTTATTTATTTGACACAGAGAGAGAGAGAGATCACAACCAGGCAGAGAGGCAGGCAGAGAGAGATGGAGAAGCAGGCTCCCCGCTGAGCAGAGAGCCTGATGCGGGGCTCGATCCCCAGACCCTGAGATCATGACCTGAGCCAAAGGCAGAGGCTTAACCCACTGAGCCACCCAGGCACCCCAGTCTTTGCTCTTTAGATTATTGAGTGGGGTTGGATATTTTTTTCTGTTTCTCATTTTTGTTTCTTTTCTTTTTTATGAGTTGCCCATCTGTGTATTTTGCCATATTTGTGTTAGCAGGTTTGCCCTTTTTGTCTTGTTAATTTGCCAGAACTCCTTATATGTTATAAATACTGAAATATTTGCCACATCTATTGCCAGTATTTTTACCTAGCTATAAAAATACAGTCACCTACCTACGTGTGCCTTTTGGTTTTGTGTATAATGTTCTTTTGAAAAACAGTAGTTAAAGTGGTTGAGTAGCCAAGTCTGTCAATCTCGTAGGAGTAATTCAGTTACTTGTGTTTTGAAACTCACATGGAGCAGCTGTTTTTACATTTAAATTGGGGTGGAAGAGACAGAAGCTGAGATTTAAATGATTTACAGAAGGATACATAGGTAGGAGGCAGTAAAGTTGGGATTGAGAACGTTAATGTTTAAAAAATGCTTAACTCTCAGTGAGGATGAGAAGTATGGGAACTCACACATCCCGCGTGGGCTGGTGTTGAAGACCGTTACAGAAGGAGCGGGGGAGAGGAGCAGGTGACCTGCGGGGGCTGGAAAGGTGGGGCAGCCAGGCCAGAAGTCGGGTGGAGATGACCAGTCAAGCAATCGCAAAGTGTCAAGAACGAGGAAGAAGGGGTGGGAGCGAAGCGTGGCCACTGCCACTGGCACCGAAACAATCGAAAAATACTTTCAGTAGATGATCTATCGAGTAATAAGAAAATGCGTCAAATCAAAACGAGGTCCCAAGAGACCATTTTTATTTGAAAATGAAAAATGTAGTAATCTTACTACAGAATTTTACCGGCCTGGTTGAGGTGATATATGACTCTTTTTTTTTTTTAATTTCATGTGTTTCTTCTCAGCAATGGTTGCTGCTGAAACATTGCCTTTTTATAAGGAATTTCTTTGTTGCTGAGAGATAAATATTAAAATAAGTTTCCTCCAGAGGCCTAAGTAATTAACAAGGTGCCACCAAAGCAACTGAACCTTTAATACAGCAGACCTTCACCAGAGATATTTATTTTCTTGTTTACGATTATCACCGACAAATCATTGATTCGCTATAGATCATGCTGTTAATTCTAGGAATGTCATTTCCTGCCATTGAACGATCAGTTTCAGAAGTGGCATTAGAAGCCAATGAAATCTTCGAGAGTTTTAGATGATAGCAGAAAGCATGTTCTTGAAAACAAATTATTGATAACTACTTAGATTACTTTATAGACAATACTATAGATAATAGTATCTTTATACTCTGTCTCTTAATGTAATTTAGATGCCCAACCAAGAAAAAGAAGCTTCAAAGAAAGAAGTAATTCTTCTGGCCAGAATGAAGCATCCCAACATTGTAACCTTCTTCAGTTCGTTTCAAGGTTTGGCTTTCTAATATTCTTCAAGTGCTTTAATAATAAAGTGTACGCACATAGACATCTAGAAAAGATTTTTGAGAACTGTGCATAAATTCATTTTTGTAAAAGGACTCATTTTCCCATTTACTTAAATCATAATTTGAGACACTGACTTTATTTCCTTGCTAGTGAGTTTTTGTAGAAAACTTCTAAGTGCTTAATTTTTCCCTCTCCTTAGTTCTTGCTGCCTCGATAGTTAATGCTGGTGTATTAGTTTTGCTACAGTAAGAACCCCTAAGTTGTGGCCTCCCAGTAATCCACATAGATTTCTCACATTACACCCTGGCTGTGAGCGGGCGGGGTCTGAAGTCTGGGGTCCAGGTGATGGAGCAGCCAAGACAGGGAGCATGCTGAGCGAGAGAATGAGACAAGACACAGAGCCTGCCACGCGATCACTCTCAGAGCCCTGTTAGGATGTGGCCTGTTCCTCACCTTTTGTCTGAGCTCCCGTTCCTGTTGGCAAAGCAGCCATGCAGCCAGCCCGGGTCATGTGGTGACAGGGATGGTGTACTCTGCCTCTGAGAGTTCTTGCATGTGCTGGGGCAATAGGTGGGCCCCCGATCCTCTTACAGCAAACAGCCATGCTCGAGGGGAAAAACATGCCCGAACACAACATCTCTTCTGCCTCCGTCTACAGTCGGCAAAACAGGCAGAAGTTCCTGGCCTGGCGGACTTACCTTCTATGGGGAAGAGACAGGCCATAAACACGTCTCCTGTAGGTCGGGTGCATATTAGGCTGTGATGCCCTGTGTCTGCCCACAGCTCACCACGGGGCATCCCCCTTTCAACCCCTGGCACTGGGCTGGGAGCTTGAATTCCCAGGTTGTAAGTAGTTAATGGAGCAGGAATGTCTTCAATGTCTTCAAGTGCCCTCGGGGGTATACAAATCAGGAGATAAATATGCAGAGCCACTATTTTTTGAGCTTTCACACTGTGTAGAGCACTTGGTTCCTTACAAACTAAAACGACTTCGTTCAGAGCAGTTCTCTGTATGGCCGTCTTTGACTGCTGGGTATTTAAGAGAGTTCTCAGGGCTCTTGTGTGGTCTTCCTGGGACTGGAGCAGTAGACGTGAGCAGGAAGTCGAGTTGTTTTGAACAACTTCTAAGGGGCAGCCACTGAATAAATTGCCCTCCTTTCCTATTCTTGGATTCCTAACAAAGCCAAAAGACTATCTTTCTTTTCTTCATTATTTGGGTTGTTGCTTGACTCCCTCTGGCTAACGTCTACTCATGCTCAGGCCTTCTCCGAGACTGTGGTTCCCATCATGGTGCCCTCTACTGACATTGCATGACACCTCTGCCCTTGTGCGCATGCCTCTGTTTGCAGGACCAAGTCCAAATTCCTTTCAGATAGTCGCATTAAGAATTCTTCTGTCACCACTTGATCCTCCACATCCAGCGTGAGGTAGGTGCTTAATCCCCAGTTGGCTGAGTGACTACATGGTCTGAGCCCCTTTCACAGAGTAGACTATGTCTTTATGCCAAATAGACATTTGAGGACCATGGACACAGGTGCTGTTATAAAATTAGGGGTCATTTGGACCACATAAATGACCTCCACTGAGTCTGTTTATATTGTAAGCTTGAACTTTCTTAGAACAGCTTATTTTTTGTTTTTGAAGTTCAGTGCCCCTGTGTTTAGGAAAGCCAGAGCTATGGGGATACCCCTGGGTTTGCCTGGCAGGTTTTCGGGACTTGAAACCTGGAGCTTATCAAGATAAAGGCTTTGTTTACTCTCAACAGCTTGTCTCGGAACAGAAGAACCGTTGCTCTAGTTCAGCAAATGTTTGTCTGTAGAAAGCATGAACTTTTTATAAGTTTGAAGCGATGTATGAAAAACAGGGCATGTAGTGAGATTTTCCTAAAGCTAAATTGATTCCACTTAAATTCCTTCAATAAATATTTATCAAGTCCTCTTACATGCTGGGTGTGTCCTGGGTTTCATCAGTGAACACAGGAGGCAGAAGCTCTCCCTGCACTGTTGTTTTCTGTTGCTGCGTAACAAACCATCACAAATTCAATGGCTCCAACCAACATCCATTTATCCTCTCCTGACCCCTCTAGATCACAGGTCTGGGTGTGGCTTAGCTGGATTCTCTGCTCAGGGCCCCACAGCTGGGTCTGCTCTCTCCATGGAGGTGCAGAGTGCCCTGCCCTGCTTACTTACATTGTTGGCAGAACTCGTCTACTAGGATCGTAAGAATGAGGGGTCTGCTTTCTTGCTAGCTGTTCACTGGGAGTGGTTATGGCCTTCTGGACGCCAACTGCCCTTCCATGCCCTATGGCCCTTTCAGTAGGCCTTCTTCCACTTGCAATCTCTCTCTTCCTCTGTCTCTGACCTCTAGACCTAGATCTCGATGGCTCTGGTGATTAGGTCAAGGCCCCCAGGTAAAATCTCCCATTTTATGAACTCAAAGTCAACTGACTTCAGCGATATCAGCAAAATCCCCTCTGCTGTATGTCGTGACATGACATCATCACGGGAGTGATAGCCCATTGTATCTACAGGTCCTACCCGCACTCCCAGGGAGGGAGCCCACACCGTGTATGCACTGGGGCTGTGGGTGGGGAGAGACAGACAATAAATGGAGGCATAACCAAGAACCACATTGTAGAGTATGTTAGAAGGTAGTAAATGCTGAGGCAACATAAAAGGGTGGGGCAGGAGTACAGAAACAATTTCCAGCAGGGTGGTCATTCGAGGAAAGACTGGAAGATCCACGCTCAGCTTTGCTGATGAACTTTCTGGGCCAGAGGACCAGCCACTGCAATGGCATGAGGACAAGAGCAGGCCTGGTAGGTTAAAGCACTGGCCAGGAGGCCTTTGGGAAGGGCTGTCTGCCATGGGCCCTGAGCATCTCTGCACATCTCTGCCGAACGTGCCAGGAGTGCGAAGTCCTGACTGCTGTCTCCCCAGGCTGTATCTCCAGATTGGGTTTGTGGTGAGGGACACTGAAAGGCAAGACATCTCCAAGGCAGAGCTGGCCTATTTGCTGCTCACTGGAAAGCGGCAGCTTCCTCCAGCTCAGGTTCCTCTCCTGTCACGTTGCCCATGGCAGGTGCACACGTCCGTCTAGGCTCATGTGTTTTACCTCCGTGGGATGAGTGCTAACGTGAAGCTCTGACACCTGCTTTTGCCAAGAGTAATAAAGTCCTTGGCCACTGGCCCAGGAGTCACATATCCTAGCATCCATGAAATAGTCAGAGGCTTGTAAGTGGGGGAGAGACACAGAGCCTTGTGGGATGTCCTTGTGAGTACAGTGCAATGGGCAAGAGAGAAGAGCAGAAGTACCTTCATTCTCTTTTTTTTTTTTTTTTAAGATTTTGTTTATTTATTTGACAGAGAGAGATCACAAGTAAATGGAGAGGGAGGCAGAGAGAGAGAGGGAAGCAGGCTCCCTGCTGAGCAGAGAGCCCGATTCGGGACCCGATCCCAGGACCCTGAGATCATGACCCGAGCCGAAGGCAGTGGCTTAACCCACTGAGCCACCCAGGCGCCCCAATACCTTCATTCTTGATGCTGACTCTGTGTCCCTCCTTGATTTGGGGCGCTAAAATGCTCTTATTTTATGGAATGATGGTGGTAGTGGGTGATACTTCATCAAATCTAGAGGCCATTGGTTACCAGATGCGCCATTACATGCTAATTCCGAGGAACAATACTGCCAACTTGACAAAACAATGTTCTTCCTTAACCCAATTTTTATTTTCTATGTATTAAAAGAGCTTTTTAAGACGTATTTACTATTCTTCTTGTACATACATAAAAAGGAAACTACAGGCGAATTAAATTGGTTAAGGGGTTCTAAAAATTATTCAAGCAGTGGTAACATCAAGACTGCTGGGTCCACAGCAACCAATTGAAAGATGCCAATGTCTGTAAGATGCCATCCTGATTTTTACAAAGTGCACTTAAGAATGAATTAATTACAATATTAATTAATTAATTTTTGCATGTTGGAATTTGACCGTAGAAAGGTTGGTTAATGTTAGTCCCTACTATGAGTGCCCCTTGGTAGTTTAGAAAGGTTAATGACCAGTGAGCTTCGTAATTCCAGAAGTTGCTGCCCTACAATGTGTCTTGCACTTCTTTTTTTAGAGCATCCTTTTCCTCCTTTCTGCATTTTCAAATATTATACATGCTTTAAGACCAAACACAGATCTGTCCCTTAATGAAAAGTGACCTCTCTCACTTCTGCTCTGAGAACCTCCAAACTTGTACTCACATGGCACATAATATGCTATATTATAATGCTAGTGTATAATCTTCATTTCCATCTGTGAGACTGGAGGCCATGAGGACAATAATTGTTTCTTATACCTCTTCCCCCTTCCCCTACAGTGCTTACTTTGCTTAAATAGATGGAGAATTTGAGAATATAAATGGTCTTTCCAGAAAGTTCTAAGCCCATCGCATACGAAATTAATGGTGGCTAGTGGGGGGGGGGGATATGCGTATTTAGAGGCAAATGATACTCATTGACCCAAATAGTTTCTTCAAGATGGCTCCGCCATGATTAATCCTGAAGCAGCCACTTAACTTCTGTCACAGAAAGCCAGTGTAAGGCAGAGTGAGTTGAAGGTTGGTGGCAAGGAAGTAAAATGGAACCCTTTCTCCTTAGTTTTCCTGATTTCAGCAGTCCCACTGCCATTCCTTCATCGCTGAAGTGGCCCTCTCAAGGACTAAGCTATGAGAAATAGCAGTTCTCCTAAAACTCATGCATTCCTAAAGATAATTTACCCCCTAAATAATTAGGGCATGTCCGGAAACACCTTCTTAAAACCTTCCTGGACTCTCCATGTCTGTCGTTCACTGTCTCGTCCTCATTGCCATCTAAGCCACAGACCTCTGCGGTGGCTCTTCTCACCTATGCTGACCGACTCCCCAACTAAACGGTCGCCTCCTCATGCAGGAAGGATAGCTTGTTTGCTTTTTATTCCCAGCACCTCATTCCTTGGCATGTCCTCAATAACGGTCTGTTGATGAATGAATGGATCTGTCCCCTTTAAGGAGGTGGGAGTCGAAGTGTTCTGTGAGAGGAGCCCTGAGTTTGTGAATTAGCCACAGCAGAGGGCAGACGCCATCAGGGTGCTCACAGCCTCCGGAGCTGGTTTAAGCTCCTTGAAAGAGAGAGGGAGCAAATGATAGCTCTTTGGCAAGAGATTCTGAAATTTAGTGGATACTCAACAACACGAGGCAAAACACGAGGAGGATTAATACTTGTTTTTAAGCCAGATTTTATGCCATTTTTTGTTGTGTTTCTTAGATGGTTTTATGAAACCACTTAACTGCCCTTCCTAAAGCCCCTTCCAGGTGGCAGTTCCCATGCCAGGTGCAGGGAAGACAAAAGAACAAAGTGGGGACTCTGTCTGCAGGGAACCCACAGAGGAGTGGGAGAAACGAGCAACAGAGGAGCCCTTTCCAGCAGGAGTCCAGCTGGCAGTTGGCTGGTTCTGGGGAAAAACTGGTTGAGCAGGAAATTGCACACACATATTTATTTTCATCTATAAATGCACAACCATTTGCCAAAGTTTTGATAGAAGACCAAGGCCTCATCTTTGATGATGAACACGTGGAATAGACTTCTGAAGACTCCTTCTTGGGCAGGCTACTCCCCTCGTTTCTGGCTTCCCATTTACTTTCCTTAGAGTGGAGTCAGAATTTACAGACAGTCTGGGTGCACAGTCTTTTTAAAGCTTTGTCAGTTATTTTCCACTTGTCTTACCCAACATGTAGGTCGAAGACACCCCTCTCTTTTTTATTTATTTATTTATTTATTTATTTATTTATTTTTTAAAGATTTTATTTATTTGTCAGAGAGAGTGAGCACAGGCAGACTAAGTGGCAGGCAGAGGCAGAGGGAGAAGCAGGCTCCCTGCTGAGCAAGGAGCCTGATGTGGGACTCGATCCCAGGATGCCGGGATCATGACCTGAGCCGAAAGCAGCCGCTTAACCAACTGAGCCACCCAGGCGTCCCCTCTTTTTTATTTTTAAAGCTACTTTCTTTTACTGAGTTCTCCACAGTAGTCAACATAGGTTTTGTAGAAATAACCACATCTGTCTTTTTTCCATTCATTTTTCATTAGTTTGTGCAATAATGGCAATAACAAGTGTAATTGGCTGAACAGATTTGGGGATGGACACCATGATCTTGGTGACAATTCATGGGAACAGAGGTACCTGAGTGTGCGGGAGAGTCTAGTAGGCTCCAGGGGTACCCCTGAGTGGGCAGCAGGAATGGTAATGACTCCAAAAAGTAGGTCAGGGAGAGGTTAGTTTAGAAGAGTGTCCATTGTGCTCAACAACATAGTTGAGTAAGTGCCATATAAATAAAAGATTACACCCAAGTTCAAAGGTCTATTAATGCTTCCTGGGGTTTGGGTTAAGATTCATGGCTGCCGTGTAACAGAAGATTTCTCATCTCCGGGAGGAATGTGTTCATAATTGTTGTTAACATTTATGGAACTCTCATTATATGCAGGCATTGTTGTGAGTCTCTGACACGGATTAACTCATTTAACCTTTGCGACAATCCTTAGAGGAGTTTCCATATTATTACCGCCACCTTACAGATGAGATTATGAGGCACAGAGAAATTTAAATAACTTGCCCAGAGTCAGAGAGCTAAGAATGTTAAGTGGCGAAGTGGGCCGAGAATCCAGTCCATGATTCTGCAGCCAGTGTTTTTAACTGTCGTATAATGCATTTTTCTGTATATTCTCCACTTTTTTTTTTTTTTTTATATTCTCCACTTTTGAGAGCACGAAAGGTAATGATGCCTTTTCTTACAGAGAACAACAGGTTGTTCATTGTGATGGAGTACTGTGACGGAGGGGATCTCATGAGAAGGATCCGTAGACAACGGGGAGTGTTATTTAGTGAAGATCAGGTAAAAATGCCTCCAGTTTGCCTTTTAATTTGTACCGGGGGGAATTAAATTCATAATGCCACAAGTACGAGGACGTGTATATATACAGCATGATTTCTGGCAGAGAAATTCAAACGTACAGTAGGGGATCAATATTGTTGATAGATTTAGTCCAGAACAGATCTGCAATTGAACTGAAATTGAATCTCTTTTTGAGAGTGAACCTTGCAAAGAAGATAGTGTTGTATTTTGGGGCAATCTCAAGTAGGATGCCCTTGAGATCAGTCTTCATGGCTAAAAAATTGTGAATGTGGATATTCCTCAGCCATTTTAAATGTGACATATTTATAGCTTCACTCTTCTTCCTTTTACCATTTAGTACGTTGTTATAAAATAGCTATCCCACTTTGCTAGGGAGCATAGAGGCCCTTCGTGGCAATGGCTATTTAGTTTCATTGATTATGAAGAGAGAGGAGAGAAAGGCCAAGAATAATGGCCTCGATTCCCATTCTCTCTTCACACAAACACATTTTTCTTCCACCCTCTGAGCGTCCTTTGGAACCCTCTTGGGAGCTGTGCCTGTGAAGGACACAGCAGGAATGTGTGTGTGTGGAAGGGAATCTGAATGGGGCCTGTGTGACAGGTGGGGCAGGCCGCTGCCTGGAGCAGCGCTCAGGAATGGCCCACCGCCATCTTTTGGCAGTTTGTTTCTGTGTCCTATTTTACTATTGAAAGACCTCATGCCTCTATCATTTCCTCCTAGAGCTAAAATGGAATAGTTTGAATGTACACATTTATCCCTAAAACTTTGTAAATTTGATCAACCATCCTTCCTATGCTCCTTCACATTATATATTAAATTCAGTATTTGTAGAAACCGTCCTTTCTTCCCCTCTAGGGATTATTTTGCCACATTTTTTTAAAAGTCTGCTTTTCTTTTCTTTCCTTTCCTTTCCTTTTTTTTAAGATTTTTATTTATTTATTTGACACACACAGAGAGGGAGAGATCACAAGTAGGCAGAGAGGCAGGCAGAGAGAGGGGGAAGCAGGCCCTGCTGAGCAGAGAGCCCGATGAGGGGCTCGATCCCAGGACCCTGGGATTATGACGTGAGCCGGAGGCAGAGGCTTTAACCCACTGAGCCATCCAGGTGCCCCTATTTTGCCACATTTAATAAAAACGCTCTTCACCACAAAATTTTGAATTACATTTCCCTTTGTTGGAAAAGAGCTAAAATTACAACTGAATCTTAGCATCTGGAGTATGGCTATTTTTTGCTTTTGTTGTCCCTTTTTTTGTGGAATCTGGTGGACAAGGAACCAATGACATTTTGGAAGTTTAAAGAATTCTTTATAAGCATAGAACACATTTTTAAAAAGAGGCTCATGGCCAGTTAAGATAAAATAAAATCATGACTAAGAAATGAAATTAAGTTCCAAAAATTTCAAAAGTAAAATACTTGTTTTTATATTATATACACATATATTGATAGTTCATTGAAAATTTTAATAAAGTCACAGATTCTCTGCTTACTCTTTCCCTCTCTGCCTTGGCAACCCCTTTCCATGGAATAGGAAACACCAATGGCACCAGGGTTATCAGGAAATGCTGCTTATCTGCTATCCTGATGGAGTCAGCAAACCAGTGTTAGAGAAAAAAAAAGCACAACTGACTCCCTCTTTCCTGTGCTTCTACGTCTCTTTTCTGTATGTGGAGTTCCCTTTGTTACCTGCACATTTAGATTGCCTTTGTGCACCTTCATTTTTTTTCTATAAAAAGAGAATTGTGTGATTAGATGATATATCTAAGATAGTTTCATTCACATAAATACATACACATAAATATGTTATTTCTCTCTTTTTGCATATTTTCATGAAGACATTTCAATGACCACCAGACTACTGATTGGCTTTGTTTTATGTTCCCTCTACAGATTCTGAGTTGGTTTGTACAGATTTCTCTAGGACTAAAATATATTCATGACAGGAAGATCTTACATAGAGACATAAAAGCTCAGGTAACAGCTTGGAGAGATCAAGACAGAACTGATCTTTCGTTTTCTTGAAATATCTCCAACAACATAGCATTTTCTCCATTTATAGAACATTTTTCTTTGCAAGAGTGGAATGGTTGCAAAGCTTGGGGACTTTGGTATAGCAAGAGTTCTGAACAAGTAAGTATTTTTTAAAAATCATTTTCTATTTATAACAGCCAAAATATGTATTTTTAGGTTATCATGAATTAAGATATTTAAAGTTTGGTTTCCAGATAATTTTAGAGAGCTATTTATATAAATTCACTAAATCATTCATTCATATGATGTTTTGCCTACGATTAAAATTTCCAAGATTAATCTTGGGATAATAGAAAGATAGTGGCAATGTTTTATAGTATGATATAAGTTTATCAAATGAGTTGTGACTGCATATGCGTAAAGCTGGTGAGAATTGAGTGCAACAGGCCAATTCGCACATGCTCTGGGCAATATATTGATGCAACTATTTTGGAAGACATTTTGGTGGTAATAAACATCAAGAGTTTTTTAAATGTTCTCTTTGTTCTAAAGGAATAGTTTGATATTTGGACTAATTTAAATGCCTAATAATTGGGAAATGGGTAAATTTTATAAAGCTTGGCACAAGCATGTACCTGAATGTTACATGGCCACTCACATTTATGATTTTGAAGACTTCTTGATAATGTGAGAACAAACTTTGTTATATTAAGACAAAAATGGAATTCTGAATTTTAAATACTCTGTGATCACACCTATATGGAAAATATGCATGGAAAAAAAAACAAGAAGGAAATATATCCAAATTTTAATAATAACTATTTTGGGATAGTAAGATTCTAGGTAATTTTTTTCTTCTTTATTCACTCCCATATTTTCCAAATTTTTAGTCATGTCTGCATTACTTTGGTAATTGGAAAGGGGGACCTCTTTCCACATCTATCAATCGTATTTCTTTGTGAAGCCTTTAACCATAAATATTTTTTTATGTGTAGATGTTGAGCTGGTGAAGTATAAGTTTAAAAATCAATTTATTTTACTACTCTGTTATTAATATGCAATATGTTGGCTTTATTTTAATATGTACATTCATCAAATTTTGTGTTACCCATTTTTATACTTTCTTCTTGCATGTCTGTGTCTTAAGCCTTTTCTTACTCCAATAACAAACCATGTTATTTTATTATTTAACATAACTTACTAGTTCCATGGAACTCGCTAGAACTTGTGTTGGAACACCATACTACCTATCCCCAGAGATCTGTCAGAATAAACCCTACAACAATAAAACGTGAGTTGCCGATGATTGGTTTGAAAGTCTCAATAAAGCGGGCGGATTCTTTCTCATGGTACTTTCATAATTTCATTTCCTTCACATGTGAAATGGGGATCGCAGTGACTGTCTCCAACCACCTCAGTGTCCCCTGAAGCTTTTGAACATATTTAGAAGAAAGACATTTCATCTGAAGACACAAGTGATAAAAAGACTAACATTGAAAATTGCAGTCTCTGTGATGTGCATCTGTTTGATTTTTCATACCTTCCAAACACTGTTTAGCCTAACACAGGAAAGTGTTGTGGAGGGGTCAGGGAGAAAGCAATGAGAGTACTGGATTAGGAGCTAGGAGCCTTGGCCCTGTCACCATGTTGACCCCGTCGATTGACCTCTGTAGGTCTCAGTTCCCCTAGCTGTTAGTTAGGCAATTGTTAAGGTATTTCCAGCTTTAAAACCCAACTAGTTTTGTGTATGAGATACCAGAGCCTACCATTCCGGAATAATATTAATATACACAATAGTAAAAGGTGAACATGAGGTAGTTTTTATTTCCATATAAGGAGATGCAGAAAAAAAATCACTTTTCAAAGCTGCCGGTTGAACTAGTTGGTTTAGCAGGAAGACTGAATTCCTTCTAGGGGTTAATTTTGCATTTGTTTTGGAAAGTACTCAAGGGAAGTTTGGCTGTTTGACTTTGCAAGAGATAAGTGGAGGGCAGAGCCCAGATGGTAGAGATTTCTAAAAAGAGTAGAAAATATTTCTCTGCATAATAGAAAAACAAGCTTTTTTTTTTTTTTTTTTGTTTTTTTTTTTTTTTTTTTTTTTTTTTTTTTTTTTTTTTTTTCCCCTGGAATAGCCTAGAATAATACCAAGAAGGGGTTTGGCCTCCAGTTGGGCAGGAATGCAGCTAGTATAGCCTGGGTGGAAAGGGGGACTGTCCAGAGAACACCCTGGATCATTTGCATTGTTTTGTACTGCTTTTTACAATACTTGAGTCAACATTTTAATATGCTGACTTGGTGCTTTTGTTAATTGGAAGACCTTAGCAATAATCAGCTGGGTAGCTGCTGCCCCGTGGATCAGGAAACCAGTCCCTGGCTCACCGTAGCCCCCACCACACGTAGGGCATAGGAGACTTGTAGAAGTTTCCACCTAGTGCCAGAGTGGCTGTATTCCCCGCTGGACCACACTGGCTGGTATAGAGGGCGCTCTGGGACAGGGGAGGGTGTGGGCCTAGGGAAGACCCGGTGATTATAAAATTCTGTGTGGTCGTGGGAAGTAGTCTGTGAGTTTCTAGAAACTCTTAGGAAAACACTAGAAAGCAGTTGGAAATTGTTTCCTACCTATTCTGTAATAGCTCTTCATTTCCTCAAGCCTTCAGGATGTCTCCCTCTGCTCCTGCCTACACTCAGAGGAAATGTGGCTAAACAGAGGTGCCGTTTTCCTCACTTTACAGAATCCTTGTTTTCATTGTTTCATTTCTCACTGTATTTTCTTTGGTTTTTTAGATTTAATGATGCCTTTTTTATAAGATAACTCCTTATTACACCAATCACATAAAAGCACTAAATACTGAAGAGCAAGCCTCTGGTCATATGTTACAAGCACAATTTTCAATTTATTGAGTGCCAGATACTATGTTGTCTCTCTCTTTTTTTTTTTTTTAAATAAACATATAATGTATTATTAGCCCCAGGGATACAGGTCTGTGAATCGCGAGGTTTACACACTTCACAGCACTCACCATAGCACATTCTGTCCCCAGTGTCCATAACCCCACCACCCTCTCCCTATCCTCCCTCCCTATTGCCCACCCCACCCCCCAACTGTCAGTTTGTTTTGTGAGATTAAGAGTCTTTTATTGTTTGTCACTATGTTGTCTCTTAATAGAGCTTTGGTTCTGTCAGTGGCTTTAAGAAGAATATACCTTCCTAAATCAACCAAATTTTACCCTTTGAATCAAAACAAATCCATGTTTGAGTCTTGCTAGCTTCCTCCAAATTGTTCAGAATTCCTTACATACACACATTTCCTCCGAGCACATGAAGCTGAGGTAAACACTGAGCCCTCAGATTGTAGCAAAGTTAGTATATCTTTTCTCTGCTAGGATTCTCACAAACTGTGCCTTGTTTCGATGTGACCTCTTACCTTAGTAGGACAAAGAATTGAAAAAGTAAGGATAAAACCTGTAAAATTGTAAGGATACAAAAATATCAGTCACTGTAAGGATAAAGACTTTAATTGAGAATTATGGATATTTCTTGGCATGTGATCTCTTATCTTCCCCAGGGATATTTGGTCTCTTGGCTGTGTCTTATATGAGCTTTGCGCACTCAAGCATCCTGTAAGTATGTTAATCATCAGAGTAATCTTGAATTATTAAAACTATAAAAGTGAAATTAACTTTTGAGAGGGAAAAGGTTAATGTTTGGAGTTATTAGGTTGTTAAAAATCACATGGACAAGCTATTAAGATGAGTGATCAATCCATATATACAGACATGGAAAAATGTGCAACTTGTACAGTAAAAAACCTAAGCTACACAGCATATTTTCCTTAAAAATCAACTGCACGTGAATATATAATCAGCAAAGGGAAAAGGTGCGTGGGGTGAAGTCTGTAGGAAACCAGACACAAGCTTCTAAGACCCTCTCCCAATGGAGTCACACAGGAGTCATGCTACTTTCTCCAGCAACAAGTAGTGACAGCACGTGTGAAAGGTTCGCACCCAGGGAAGCTCCTTAGAGACCCAGTGCTCAGGGTTTTGATGTGGAACTGGTCATGGAGGTACCCTATGCCTGGCAGGTACCACGCTTCCAGACTCCCAGGAAGAAGTGGGTGTTTAGCATCAACCATATTGTTTGCACCATCAGTGTAGGCAAAGAGAGCCACTCTGAACACTGAGGGAGCAGTGGGAACTCTCCAGAAATGTGAGTTCCCAGAAGCCAGCCAAGGGCCAATGTGGTAAGGAGGCCTGTCTTTTTTTTTTTTTCTTCCTTTTCTTTTTTTTTTTTTTTTTAAGATTTTTTTTATTCTTTTGACACAGAGAGAGAGAGATCACAAGTAGGCAGAGAGACAGGCAGAGAGAGGGGGGGAAGCAGGCTCCCCACTGAGCAGAGAGCCAATGCGGGGCTCAATCCCAGGACCCCAAGATCATGACCTGAGCCGAAGGCAGAGGCTTAACCCACTGAGTCACCCAGGCACCCCAGGGGGGCCTTTCTAAGGAAAGCAGTCTTAAACCTGCTGTGTGAACACTTTCTACACAGCTGTTATTATTGTTATTTATTATTACTACTATTATTATTGTCAAAGGTCAGACAGCTAGTAATAGCCTGATTAAACCTGATCTTTATTGTGTCATCGAACGTTATGCTTATGTGTAAACCCATGGCCTCATACAATGGAAGATTCTCTGGTTAACGAAGAATTTTTTTTTTTTAAAGAAAGATCAGAAAGTAGTTTAACTTTTTTAAAAAAGATTTTATTTATTTATTTGACAGGCAGAGCAGCAGGCAGAGAGAGGGGGAAGCAGGCTCCCTGCTGAGCAGAGAGCCCGATGTGAGGCTTGATTCCAGGACCCTGGGATCATGACCGGAGCTGAAGGCAGAGGCTTTAACCCACTGAGCCACCCAGGTGTCCCTGGTTAATGAAGAATTTTTGAGGAAATGTTTTTGCTTTGTTAATTTAGAAAGCAAGGTGTAAACTTTCATATTGTTATGACTTCAACTCTGTAAAGTAAACATTATTTTACTTTTTTCAAAATGTAAGCTCTGTGCCCAATGTGGGGTTTGAACTCACAACCCTGAGATCAAGCGTCACATGCTCTCTGCACTGAGCCAACCAGGCACCCCAGTAAACATTGTTTTAAAAGACTAGAAGGAAATATATCCTTGGCTGACAAAATTATACATATTTGCCCTGTCTGTAGCTTCCTCTTGCTTCCAGTTTTTCATAATGAATAAATATTATTTTGATAAGAAAAAATTAAAACTAAGAAAAGCTTGTTTTATATAACATGGCATCACATTGTGTAACTGCCTATAATATCTACTCATCAAATATTAGTTGATGAAAACCATTTAGGGTGGACCATAGTACTTCTAACTAAAGCCTTATAATGTATTTCGGTTTCGCTTTGTTTTAAGATTCAATGTCCACTTTTTTAATTTATAAAGTCCAGCTTGAGCAAAAGCAAAAGGATTGCTTCCCCAGGGTCCCTCAGCTGGATCAGGGAAGGGTGGTCAGTATGAGCCCCCCCACCCCAGTCCTGGGTGCAGGAATCTGAGGGTGACAGGCACAGACCCCCACCCCCAGTGCAGGGGTGTGTTTCTGCCACAGGCCTGCCTGCGTGGGGGCCCTTCTGTTGAGCACCGGCTGGAAACATTGTTTTGTTCCTTGATATTACTTTACAAACTAGTATTCAACATTTTCTCTGATTTAGTATCACCGTTCCTTGTCCTTTCAGTTTGAGGGTCACAACTTACACCAGTTGGTTCTGAAGATTTGTCAAGCGCATTTTGCCCCGATACCCACAACGTTCTCCCGTGACCTGCAAGCCTTGATATCTCAACTCTTTGAAGTATCTCCCCGAGATCGGCCGTCTATTAATTCCATTTTGAAAAGGCCCTTTTTAGAGAACCTTATTGCCAAATACTTGACTCCCGAGGTGAGCTTGGAGATGATTCCGTGTGGATTTTGGCAGAGATTTTGGTTAGCAGGTCCTTGACACATGTGTTCCATCTTAGGTCATTCGGGAGGACTTTAGCCACAGCCTCACACATAAAGCAAGACGGTTGGCTTCTCAACCTGCACGGAAGGAGGTCCAAGGTAAGAACGATTTGACCACCTGATCAAAAATCATTTCTTACGTGTGTCACACACGGTGAGTTTTAATATATGGCTGACAACATTAGCAGGGAAATTCCACTAAATACACTGAACATGGACATTTAAAATATATGTGCAATGTTGGGGTGCCTGGGTGGCTCAGTCGGTTAAGCATCCAACTTTTGATCTCAGCTCAGGTCTTGATCCCAGTCATGAGTTCAAGCCCAGCCTTGGGCTCCACACTGGGTGTAGAGCCTGCTTTAAAAAAGAAAAATTATATATATGTATACACACACACACACACACACACACACACACACACATTTTTCTTATATATATATATGACAGTTTTTTTCATATATCTATTTTTTCCTATATATTTTTCTTATATATATTTTTCATATTTAAATAAGTATATGTAGTATTCACTAAGTATATATATATTCAGTAAATATATTGAATACTATTGAATACTATTCAGTAATACTGAATACTATTCAATAAATATATATAGTATTTCAATAAGTCTAGCTGAGAGAGTATTTCATATATATATACATATATATATATGAAAAATCATCCTTTCGAATGGTGACTAGTGTGTCTGCCTGTATATCTAGTTCACATCTGCTCTGAATGACTCCTATCCTCTCTTCCATTAGTCAGGAAACTTCAGGAAGCAGTGGATTTACTAATGAAGATACTTGACAAGGTAGAATCCTAACTTAACTTTTGTGTAGGGAAGAGACAGAGAGTTGGAGAAGGTTCACAGACAGACCCGGGATGATGAGATGAAGCTAATTTTTTACAGGGAGGAGGGACTGGTGGTTCAGAGTTCTCCTGCAAAGGCCTCATGGAGCTGCAGTTAGTATCTCGGACCTAATCGGTGACTGTGATCACTATTTTAGGGCCCCTGAGCGAAGCAGGGGATACTTTAATGATCAATAGAGAAGCAGTTTTAGTGGCGTGTTCAGGATCAGCTGATGACATGCCCCATGCATGTGTGTGCATGTGAGAGACACAGTAAAGAAGACAAATTACTAATTCCACTGATATTGTGAAATAAGTGCAGCGTGGACTTAGTCATAAGCCAATATCTGAACTGAAAGGATGAGGAGGAGTAGAACATCTCTCCAGGAAGGCAGTGACAGGGAAATCTATCTACTGTCATAGAGACACTAGGCTTGAGGTAAGTCGTCAAGGGAAGAAGAGCGACTGAGTCCCTCTGCCATGTGTGATTTGGTTTGCTGTTGTTATACATGGGTTTAGATTGAGAATGTTTCAAAGTAGGTAAGTAGAGGGTGAGAGAAGGCACACTGTCCACATTTCTAACAGAGGAAGAAAAGGAAAACAGGAACAAAGCCTGATGGTGGCAAACACAGAGATGTACTTCATGGGGGCACCTGCATGGCGCAGTCAGTGAAGCATCCAGCTCTTGATTTTGGCTCAGGTCATGATCTCAGAGTCCTGAGATCAAGGCCTGGGTGGGGCTTGGCACTCAGCAGGGAGTCTACTTAAGATTCTCTCTCTCTCCCTCTCAAAAAAAAAAAAAAAAAATCCTGCTCACACATTTCACACAAGAGTGTGGTGTGAGCGACATGGCCGGTAGCCCAAGCAATGATGACTACATGTAATTACTTATGCCATTATCCAATGCATCCTTTTTCTGTAAATGTTAGCGTTAACCCCTAATTTTTTGAAAGCGCTGTTAAATATACTAGAAATATGTGAGGGAACCCTGGATAAAATGGTTTTCTCCATTAAAAGACAATGCAGACTAGTTTTCCATATGGACTTCTCTCATTGGGTCTAAACATCTCATGCTAAAGCGACCTTCCTGGGTCATGAAAGGTCCCTTATATTCACACTCTCATGAGCACTGATGTTAAGATGTTGCCATTTTAAAGAAACTGAAGTTGGTTTGTTTTTTTTTTTTTGGTTCAATAAGATTCTATGATACAGAAAGCAAGATTCCAGGGAAAGTGTCTACCAAGATCAAGGCTATCAGAGCCATTTAAAAGGAAGGAGATATTGTATAGAAATGAAAAGAGACCCCCAGCTGGAGCTCAGAAGCCTGTATCTGTAAGTTGTACTAACCCCTTCCTCTGGTTTGTTAGCAGGTGTCATGTCCTACAGACTTACATGCACATGTTCCTAGGATACAAGTCCATTGCTTTGGAGAACACTTGTTTTGTCCTTATGATCAAAATCATTGTGCACTGAGCATTAAAGGGGTACTCCATTGGATAACTCCTAGTTGTATTTCCTTGGAAGTATCCTATGTTCTAGTTTTAGTTTTCCTACAACTCAAAACCTTTTGATTTCTTTAAAGAAATAAGGTTTTTCTAAATAGAATAAGTGAGTCACATTGCAGCAGAAAACGGGCTGCATTTCATTCCCTTAATTCTAACGTGTTATATATAATTGAGAAATTTTTAGTATATAGTCAGGGTGATTTTTTTCCTAGAGATTCTCTAGGCTTAGTTATCTGAATCCACGTCAACAGATCATAGAACCTCTTAGTTCATGCTAGAGGGATGCTTCTGGTATATAAATGATAAAATGGCTATTGTCTCTTCATTGAATTGTATTTTTAAAGAAGGTTATGAATGTATGATTAGAGGGCTATTTGGAGGTATGTTAACTAAGTGTTTACTTGCTACATAGACATTTTAGAAAATGTGGAGGTGTATAGACAGATTTTGAAACTATGAGTTAAATTATTGCTCTTTGTTTGATAGACTGTGGTTTCACTTACATTAAAGAAATGTGAAAGTCAGAGAACCTGGCTGGCTCAATTGGAAGAGCATGGGAGTCTTGATCTCAGGGTTGTGAGTTCGAGCCCCAGGTTGGGTCTAAAGATTACTATAAAAATAAATAAATAAGTAAACTTAAAAAAACTTAAAAGTATGTTGTGATTTAGAATAGTCTGTAGCAGACTGGTAGGAGAGAAAAGAACACCTAAAAGATTCCAGGATGGATTAAGTTACAAGAATAAGTCTGATGTTCTCATTACCACTTGGGATTTTAAGGAAAATCCTAAAGGAGCTGTTAATTTCCTTCCAATACTTTTCTCTATTTCTAGCCATTTTCAACAATTAGTTAATAGTACCTTGTTTGGGGTTGTATATATGTAAAATTGCGAAACTAAGAAAGATACATCACACTTTAAAATATTTTAAAAAATAAATATATAATTTTTGTCTAGATTAAGAGATCAAATTTTATACATTTACTTTAATGTTTAAAGAAAACTATATGAAGTTGCCCATTTAAAAAAAAAAGATTTTATTTATTTATTTATTTATTTATTTATTTAGAGAGCACGAGCAGAAGGCGGGGAGAAGGGAGGATAGAGTGGACTCCCTGTTAAGCACAGGGATCAGATCTCAGAACTTGATGTTCTTGATCTCAGAACCCTGAGATCATGACCTGAACTTAAACCAATCTGAGTCAAATGTTTAACCGACGGAGCCACCCAGGTGCCCTGAAGGTGACATTTTTTTAACTTAAAAATGATCCAATATCTACAATTCCATAGGGTTCCTCTAACATATGTAGGAACCACACAGCATTAAAAAGAACAGAGAACATAGTGTGTTACTTCTTCACAGTGAGGAAACCTCAGGTTAAACCGTTTGGTTATTTATATTTCCAGCCACCAGTTCTAGGCCTTTCCAGTGGTTTGAACTTCTTTTTTTCTTTTGTTATGTAGGCAGTTGTTCTGGCTGTTGTTGAATTGGCCCTAGTTTGCTAGTTAGCAAACAGGCTCTTGGCTGGTTTTCATCTGTTAAGTTGGTCTGGTTCTTATCTCATAACTCAGTGGCCTCACTTAACTCTGAGACAATTGTTTGTTTCTGATTCTCCTCCTGTCATTCTGTTCTGGTTGGGAAGGGTGATGAGGTGTAGCTTGGGGCCATAGCTAATATGCCATCATAGCTGTTAGATGACTTTCCGTGTGTTTACTTGGGAAGAATGACTGAATGAATCAGCATCGTCTTTCCTTCAAGTCATGATGACATCTCGTATTTAGTTCATCAGCACCTAAAAATGTTACGAATCCCCAAATTTGTGACTTGTGCAATAACATTTATTCTCCCATAAAGTACAGCAAGATGTAAAGAAGTTTACAAAAATAGAAAATAATAATGCTGAGTTTAGTTTCAGAACTTGGGTTGAGTATGCACACTTCCTGGCTAAGCATTTTTGGTAGACCAACCATGAAGTATGCAGGATTCCTCTTCACACCGTAGTAAAATTGTAAACTACTATGCTGCAGTAGGACTTGCACTTCTAAAATATTTTCCAGTTCTAGGATTTGGGGATTCTAAGATTATTTACTTTGAAAAATGAGTCTAGAGCAAAAATGACAAAAACACACAGTGCCTTGTTTTAGCTGTGGTCACTATCACACTGTTAGTTATTATGGATTTTAATTTTGTGTCTTCAAAATCTCTCCTCTTCTTTTTGATCCTTCAGATAAAAATGGTAGAAAGGCCCAAATTTGCTGCAATGCGTGGACATTATGACTATTATTATGCCCAACTTGATGTGTTGAGGAAGAGAGTGCACAAACCAATTTACCACTGTGTTCCTCAAAAAGATTCTGGAGTTGAGGAGAATTATAATCAGGAAGAAAGCCATAGTCCGTCACCAGGTCAATGGTAATGTTAGAGTCTAACTTGAACTTTGGTCCTCTGAAAATATTTTGATATATCAACATTTATTCCAAAGCCCTCCCAATTCTCCTAAAACAAATAATCCAAGAAGAACTTCCAACTCTTCATCTTGAATACCAATTCACAGTTCCCTTGACACTGTGTCATCTCAAATCTGATGTAGCTTATCTTCTTATTCATGGAGCCATTGAACCGTGAGCAGAAATTCATACTCCTGAATTTTTCCTGGTTTTTTTTCTTCCTTCTAGTAAGTTCCACCATCTGGGAGGAAGAAAATAGTGGTATATATATCATTTTCCAAAGAAATTATTAATATTAATCCATAATAATTGAATTGCAATCAAGTTATTTAAGACATATTGAAATGTGAAATATCTTTCATTCAGTATCTATTTTCTTAGGATTTTGCATTTGTGTACCAGTGTGAGGACCAGAGGTAAAGGAATGGGTGCCATCTTGCTCTCAAGGAGCTCAGAGCACAGTTTATAAAATGGACAAGCAACTGGGGTGGCGAGGCCATTGATCAGATACCTGCCCGAAGTGTGAGAAGAACCTGGCATAGGTTTTTCTTTTTCCCTCCAACACATTGTAGACCATCCTGTCTACAGAATGGACTGATCCTGTCCTGAAGGAAAAATCACCGCATCAGAATATTTTTCTGTTTGATCCTCTCCTGTATCCCCAATTGGTACAGTTCTCTTTGCTTCCTTTCTTTCTGATTCCTAAGTACGCATTCTGTAACTGTGAACTACTTCTTGAATTTGGAATTTTCAAGCCACCGGTGAACTGTGAATCTCATTAATAAATTTCACAAATAAATAAAATCCACTTCTCAAATTAGTGCCTATGACTAGTAAAAATTCCTACTCCAGCTGAACATTTTTATTTTCTAAGGCCTGCGGAATACCTTCAGAGGAAATGTGAAGCCCAACAATATAAGCTGAAAGTGGAAAAGCAGTTGGTAAGTAAAATTCCACTTCCGAGGGGCAATCAGGAATTTCCTGCTCACAAATACTCATGGGTCCTTCCTTAAGTCAAAGTGCATTCCACATAGAGGGTCAAGACCACCCTCCACCTTCTCCAGTTTTTAATAGCTAAATAGGAGTAATGGAAATGTGCTTGAATCAGGGTGTTGGAAGCCTGGTTTCTTCCCGGGCTCTATCACTTGCTGTGTGACGTTGGGCAGGTCATACGACCTCTCTGAACCTCAGTTTGCTTTTTATAAATGACAGTTTGGAAGTAGATGAGCTTCTGAGGGTCCCCTTCAGTGTTAAAATTCCTTAATTCTATTTTAGTAGAATTTCATACATTTCTTAAAGGTGACTATTGTATTTTATTTGAAATGAAATTTACCCTTTAAGTGTAGTGTCAGAGTTCTGGGGCTGAAGGAGGCCAGATGTGCATCCTATTTCTCTTTCTCTGGTTTTGGACTGCTCAAAAGCTCTAGTTCTATTCCCCTACTTAACCTGATGCCCTAGGGCAGCTCAACTTTTATAGAACTTCAATTTCACAAATTATAGTTCAGTAGTTCAGAAAATGAATAGAGGTGTCTCACATGGTAAACATGATAAACAACACAAAGGGTTTTACTAATGTTCTTTGCTTTTTAAACATGTCATACTGAAATTAAGAAAATTCTACTGCCCGCTCCCCAACAGTGAATCTGATTCACGATACAATTCTTATTTAAAGGAAAGGATCCAAGGTGAAGCGAGAAAGCATTTCTAAAAGGCCAGTATGCTTTATAAATCATTTCGTTCCATTGACAGGGTCTCCGTCCATCTTCTCCTGAACCGAATCACCACCGAAGACAAAAGCGAAGAAATGATGGAGAAGAGCCTCGATTCCAGGAGCTGCAGATCAGGAGAAACGAAGTGAAGGAACAGGTTAGAAACAGTCTGATTCCAGGTCTGCTAGGGACCCTGCACCGTTGTCTCTCACGCTGCGTGGGATATTACTCGTAGCGCTATGCCTGAGGGAGGGCCCTCTTGCACAGTCCTCGGACACACTCGTGGGAAGCTCCTTCCTGGGAGTTTCTGGGGATACAGAGATGTGGAGTTCACTTCCTCAGAGAACGCAGCAGAGCGAGGGTCATAAAGCTTTTGGCCTCGGGTTGTTAAAGTAACTGTCCACCATCACTGTCTTTGAAATTTGTATTCGTGTCCGAGGGTCGCCTTAAGAAAATTTAACAAACCAGGTGGTTTAAAACACCACAGAAAAAAAACACAGAAATGTATTGTCTCCCAGTTCTGGGGGCCAGAAGTCCAAAATGAAGGCATCAGCAGAGCCCTGTTCCCTCTGAAACCCGGAGGGGAATCATTTGCTTCTTGCCAATCTTTGACAATCCTTGGCTTGCAGCTGTGTGACTCCGCTTGCTGTCATCCCATGGCTGTCTTCCTCTAGGGACACCCGTGGTGTTGGATTAGGGTCCCATTTGACTCCAGTGTGACCACATCTTAGCTCAACTAGCTGCATTTGCAATGATAGTGTCTCCAAATAAGGTCATGTTCCGAGGTACCAGGGGTTAGGATTCCAGCATATCTTTTTTAAGGGGGGCACCAAGTTCAACCCGTGAAAGTGGAATATATAAAGGAATTGTATGTCATGGAAACATTTTGGGTTTTATATAAAAGTGAGATCACCGAAAGCCCCTGTCACTCCCAGGGAGGGAAGGACCGCAGCTGAAATGTAAGGCAGGTTATCATCTTTAGGGACACTGGGTTTTCTAATTCTTACTGTTGATCACACAGTCTTTAAATTCATAGGCTGTGTAGAGATTACTCAGCTCAGTTGTTCACCAGCATTTAAAATTTTTGGACTGGGATTATCTTCCAGGAATATTGGAAGCAGTTAGAGGAAATACGCCAACAGTACCACAACGACATGAAGGAAATTAGAAAGAAGATGGGGAGTGAACTGGAGGTGAATACATTTTTCTCCTAAAGGAAACTTGATTCTACTGACTGAGAGCTAACTAAACTTGTAATAGGAAAGCTAACATTTAATTGAAGTTTTTATCATGGCTTACTTGAGACTACCCACACTGGTGAGGACATCTGAGACTCTCATTTGGGAATGAGTATTATTAAAAATATTCATTGTCTCCCTTGTGAATCAGTCAGTGCTCACTGACAGAGCAGTTGCTTTACGCCAGAACCAGATTAGAGGCAGAGAGTAAGTCTGTGCCCATAAGGGAGGGGACAGGATGAACATTTACTGAATTCAGCTATATTGGAGAAGCCTCATATGCAGGGGTAAGGTTCAAAAGTCTGGATAATGCCACATTTGAGTGCAGTCGACTTGACTGATTCTTGAAAATTCTTTAAAGTCACCACATTGGAAACTCATTCTTCCATCTCTCAGATCACCGCTTTTCCAGTAGAGCTCCAGACGAGATAGCTGGCCTGTGTCTGTAGACCATGTTGCGTGAAAAACGCACGAATGTTTGACCATAGAAGCACCATCCTGGAACGCTCCTCCTATGAGAGGCCAGTGGTTCCGAGGCCTGCCGAGGACACGGATGGCCCCCAGCTCACATGCATGCTGTGGAATTGCCCACACCGCTGGACTTGATTTCTTTCTCCTTCTCCCCCACCCCTGAGGGCACATAGATGAATGAATATGGGTGAGGGGAGCGTAGGGAACAATTCAACTGTACGTACTTGGGCTTTGAAGCAGAGTCTTCACACACATTATCTCCTTTTACTCCCCGTGATAGGGAAGGTTAATAACTCATCCAGAGCCACTTTGATATTATGAGGTGGAGTAAATGCCTGATTCTGAAAACTCTACTTTTCTAACATACTCACTTCTACTCACAAAGAGTTGGAAAGACATGACACACACGTATGAGCGATGATTGAGTGAGAGTGAATATAATTAAGCTCTGTACGTGCCCAGGAGTAAGGATGAGCCAGAAGAGTGTTTTCATGGTCTAATCTGGCCTGAGAAGAGGAGCGGAATTTGGGGAGGCAGAGCTGAGGGGGAAGGCATTCTGCAGGAACCACGCAGAGGTCCACATGGGACTGGAGGCACTGGAGGGGGAAAGTTGGAGATGGTTCTCTCCAGAGCACAGGTTGGTTAATGGTGAGGAGCCTCAGCCTTCTTTTTAAGGCACATCTGTGATGGGAAACCCGAGTCCAGGAAGGATGGATAGCAGACTTTTCTAGAGAGAACAGGAAAGATGGATGTGGGGGATTGCCGAGGGCAGCCACAGGGGAAAGGACCCGGAAGGAGGGTGCTGTTCCAGCCACTTTCAATGATGGTGCCTGGGCAGTGGGAGGAGAGCATTTCCTCACTAGATGCCACTCAAAACTGGCCACGGTCCACAATGTGGACTTCAGAACCCAAAAAGAATTAATCCAATTGACTGTGTATATTTTGTACTTTTAGGAGGACTCAAAAATAAGTCATAAAACCTATTTAGTGAAGAAAAGCGACCTGCCCATCCACCAAGAGGCACCTGAGGAAGGAGCTTGTATGCAGGTGATGGTTATAATGAGGGGATAATGCGTTTCCCAGTGAGCTGCCTCTGGCCCAGAGGTTCTCAGCCCTCACTGTGCAGGGGAGCTGTGGGCGAGAAGGTTCTTAAAAGTTCAGATGCCTGGGCTCCAGCCCAGATGGTCTGGGGGTGGGGCCCTGGCACCCTGTTTGCAGCAGCTGGCTAGGCGATTCGGGGTGTAGCCAAGTTTGAAACCTGCTCTCGGGCGTGTATGAGAGCTCAGCATTCTGGATAGTGTTCAAGTCAGGGTCAGACACATTGGTCAGAAGTCTGATGGTTAACGTCTTTCCACTTCAACCTTGTGTTTTTGATAGGAGGAGAGAATTGGGCAGAGATGAACTATCCCATGGCTCTCCAGAAGCTTTTTGGTTTTTCCCTTCTGGGAGGTCTTTCACCTTTATCTTCAAGGTGCCACAAAGGCTTGGTGAAGGGCAGATGAGGAGGACCCACGTTGATTGATGACCAAAAGTGTCTTGCCTTGTGAAAAACCTTGGGACCTCCCATGATGTGATGCTGGGGAGCTCACAGTGGACTGAGTAGGGAGGATGGGGTTCAGGAGTCTAAGATGGTTGTATTTTAAGGAAAGTAGAGAAATAGGACACTTCTTCTACAATTGAGACAACCAGACTACACAATCCAGACAGCCAACCTCAAAAAGAAAGTAAGATACAAAATCACAGTCCTCTTTCATAGTTCAGGATCTTGCAAGGCAGAAAAATAGCCTTCCCAGGCTTGTGGGGCAAACGGGTAATAGTGAGTCAAGGCAACACATCTTGTATGTGAAGTACCTACCGACGAGGCAGCGATTACTTCTCAAGGAGAGATGATGGAGACCTTCTGTAAAATAGTGGCGAGAAGACAGCATTAAAACACACGCACGCGCACACACACACACACACCAAGGAGACTCATGCTTCTGGCTGGAGAGGGGTCATACCATTTACTAAAGACTGGGAAGAGTGGGGAGCAAGCTTGCTGTGGGGGGCAGTCAAGAGTTCCACTTCGGACATCAGTTGAGTGAGAGAAAGTCTGAGGGCTTCAAGGCCTATTCAGGGTGCCGATTTCACTGCCCCCCAGCTCAGAACACGCTTTCCCCAGACCTTCATATACGCACGGTACAACAGCATCCCAGGGGTCACGCCGAATACCGAGATAGGCTTTTCCCGCGTTACTCTCAACCTGTGCTCATCTTCTATGCTATTACCCTATTTTATTTCCTTTTATCACCTAGTACTTTCTGAAGTTATGTTGTTAATTTACCTCATGGATTACCCATTTTATTCCAATAAAATGTAAGTTCCATGTCATCAGGGACCTTTGGTCACCTTTGCTGCACTAATGCCCTGTGGAGGACAGTGTCTGGCCCATGGTGGGTGCTCATTGTGGGTTTGTGGAATGAATGTCAGAATAAAGATGTTGCTAAGTATGTGGCTGAGTATGTGAGCCTGCAGCTTGTGGCGGGGGCAGGGGGGGTTTGCGGCAAAGAGCAAACCCGGAGACAACTATTTCAGAGTCCTCGCATAAAGGTGGGGCTTCTCTCCACAGGAATGGCTGAGATGGTGCACTGAGGAAGAGAAGGGCAAAGGGCCCAGGACGGGACCCTGAGAAAGCTCAGAACTTATAGCTCCTTTGACATTCTTGTCATCCACCCGCAGTCTTCTCTTCTTTGAAATTGCCTGTCAATTTTTAGAGCCTTCACCTTCCTTTTTACTATTATGAGCTGTGCACTTTTCTTGTTTTCCTGATCACCATCATAAACCTCTTAAGGAAGGGCTCCTGTAGACAAAATTACATTCTTAAATACATAAAATCTTTTTTAAAGTGGTCAGGGGGATGCCAGAGTGGCTCAGTCGGTGAAGTGTCAGCCTTCAGCTCAGGTAATGGTCTCCTGGTCTTGGGACAGAGCCCCGCATCGGGCTCCCTGCTCAGTGGGGAGGCTGCTCTTCCCTTTGCCCCATCTGCCTCCCTCTCTCTCTCAACTAAATACGTAAAATCTTCAAAGCGTCCTTGAATTAGCTTAGATTGTACTGGACCAGAGTGACAAGCACTGTCACATTATGGAGTTTTCCCCATTGCAATGCCCCTGTTCAGTGTATTAATATTTCAAGTTAATGGGTGCTGTGTCCAAGTTTTTAGTGAATTATTATTAACTTTCCTTTACAAAGGCATGTTTTTAGTCTCAAATTAATCATCAGATTCAACCCAGAAGTCAAATAATATAAATAGACCATGCTGTGAATTCAGGGATTGTGAAACTATAATTGTTTGATCAGTATTAAATGCTAGATATTAATTTTTTTCTAAACTTGCAGGACATTGAAAGAGACTTGAAACAAATGAGAGTTCAGAACATAAAGGAAAGTTTAGTTCTAGAACAAAACTGTAAAGCTAAGGTAATAATCATTTTGTCTTATGGTGTTATATTAAACGGCTTGCTGGAGGGTCCCCACCTTGCAATCTGGGTTGCCTACAGGATTCTCCCCCCTACTATTTTATGGAATTGCCTAATTCCGTGATGTTTGACTAATGGCTTTAAGTATGCGTAATACCAAATAGGAGTTGTGATTTTAACATTTTTATTGGATTGCTAAACTAACATTATTTTCCTTGCTTTCTTCTAGAGAGGGGTGAAGTTTGAAATTAGTTTAAACCAATGTATTTCTGATGAAAACACCCTCCAAGAGGAAGAGGTATGCCATTAAGTATTTATTTCCATTAACAGGTATAAGAAAAATGAGTGTCTTAATAGCACATTTAATGAAAATTTCCGTAGGATATAGGGAGAATTTTCTTTAATCTTCCTAGAAGGATCTCTAGTGTTCAAACCAGTCTTCCAAAATGCCTTTTTATCTTCCCATTATCTTTTCATTGAGATTATTCCCTTAGATGGATTATTCCAATTTAATTTACTTTTCTCTTATAAAGGAATTATTTCCCTCATAATACTAACTTTCTTGCCATTGCCAAATTAAAATAAGAGACTTAATTGTAGTCAACAACTAATATACTTACCTAAAAAACTGAGCAGATATCCTGAAACCATGCACATTTATTTAGGTCTTAATTAGTTATTGATAACTTTGTGCTAGTCTTTGGGTGAATCTCAATTATGCACTTGGGCTCTCATTGACACAGTGATAAAACACACACGTATAGTAAACTCAAACCTCATTTTATTACTTGCATTCAACATCGTTTTTAATCCCACTTTTTACCAGACCTGCTAACAAATATCAAGATCAACTGATTTGTGTTTCCATTTCACCTTCTCTAACTTTGCTTTTTAAATGACCAAAAGTTATGTGTGTGGATGTAATAGGTTCTGTATCACATCTGATACTCAATTTCTTTCTTTCATGTTCTTCATTAGCACAAAAATGTTTAATGTTATCATTTCTTTCTGATTTTTTGTTTTGAATAGATTTCACATTTTAGAGCAGTTTTGAGTTCATGGCAAAAAGGAGCACAAGGTGCAGAGATTTCCCATCTATTCCTGGTCCCCTCATATGCACAGTCTCCCCTCACTGGGGTGGAACATTTGTTACGACTGATGGGCTCAGATGGACACATCATAATCAACCAAGTCCACAGTTCACATTGGGGTTCATTCTTGGTGCTATACTTTCTATGGGTTTTGACGTAACAACCCGTATCCATCATTATAGTACCACACAGAATAGTTTCACTGCCCTAAGAATCCTCTGTGCTCTACTTACCTTTGAGATTTTTTCTACCATTTTGCCACATAGGGACTTCTCAGAGTGGTGACTGTGAACTCTCACTTCTTTGAGCATTCAGCATCTTGGTGTCCCAGAACCAGGAGGATCAAAGGAGGCCTATTTCTGGGTTGGAGCCACAGTGCTCCCATGAAGCCAGGAGCTGAGGTTGGCCTGGTGGTATAAAGGGATGGAGTCAACAGTTTTATCTTCCAGGATGTTCACCCTTTGTTACTCGATGCTTTGGTGTGCTTTAAACAGAGTGATCATTTTAGTATTGATCAGGGAGTGTCAGGAGGAGTTTTAGGGACCCATATTGGGAATGTTGTGCACCTGAAGCAGGGCGTGGACAAGACAACCTTGAGAGTTCTGTAGGATGGAACCTCAGGAGAATTATATTGAAGGCAGCAAGTCTGGATAAAATCAAGTTGCCACATGATCAGTGCTTGTCACTGTCGACAAGTAGAAGAAATAAACACACTCCTGTTTCTATCTTGTTCCAACATAGTTCCAGTTTTAAAGTGTTATAACTTGGGGTGCCTGGGTGGCTCAGTGGGTTAAAGCCTCTGCCTTCCGCTCAGGTCATGATCCCAGGGTCCTGGGATCGAGTCCGCATCGGGCTCTCTGCTCTGCAGGGAGCCTGCTTCCTCCTCTCTCTCTCTGTCTCTCTCTCTGCCTGCCTCTCTGCCTACTTGTGACCTCTGTCTGTCAAATAAATAAATAAAAATCTTTAAAAAAAATAAAGTGCTATAACTTATTGGTTTAATATACATATACTGAATACTTACCATATGCCTTAGGAAATGTCATTACTGGAAACACGCAAAAAATTTTTAACATACTTCTTTTCTCAAAAATATGGCTTGTCATGAAACACTGTGGCCTTGCTTTAGGCAATGGATGTGTGCAATAAAACTGTGACCTTTGACGATGGCATGAAGCTTAAGGAATATAAATGTGTGAAGGAGTATGAAGAGTATACAGACAAAGCATTTGAAGAACTCTGTGGCCCAGAAGCAGGTATGTGTCGTGGCCCTTGGAAGCCAGAGATGAGAAGGGATATTTTACCAGCAGTCCATCACAGTCCCTGTCCTCACTCACCTGCAACATCACTGTCCCTTTGCTGGGCAGAGCCCCTGGTCCTCTGTCACCTGAGACCCAGGTCTTGCTCTGTGCTGTCCCCAGCCAGCAGCTCCATGCCATCCTTTTTCCTCATTATCTGCTGGAAGGCTCCATGGACAAGTCCCACTGGCCTCGCACACTTTGCATTTGTCCACTTGAATTTCAGAGCTCTTCCTTCCCGATGATCTTTTATTTCGGGTACAGCCAGCAGCAGCCTGGCAGTACCTGCTGTTCAGCTGGGGTGGGCTCTGCCCTCAGATGTCTCTGGAGTTTTCCTCCTTCGTTCCCTCTGCCAGTGGTTTTGGGCCCTGTCACCTCTCAGCAGCGTGGTGAGGTAGAAAGTGGTAGAAAGTGAGTGCATGGACTTTGGAGACAGACGGGAGTTTGGAAGCTGGCGCTGCCACTTTCTGACCAGGTGACCTTCCACAAGTGACTGCAGTGCTCTGAATCTCAGCTTCCTCTAGGAATGGGGATAACAGGACTTGCCACACAGGTTTATTGGGGGACGAAAGTGAAATTTCATTTATAAACACCTGGCACATAGTGGGTGCTTAATAAATACTATTTCTAATTTGCTCTTTTCTTGCTTTCACCATACTGCCTTGTTCTCCTATGTGTTTTCTTTTCTCTAGTATCTCCCCCTTCATTCTCTAAATGGCTGCTGGAGTTAGCTTGTTATATTAGTCTTCTACTTCAATTTTTTTGGGTAATGCCAGCAGGATTCCCCATTGTCCATTCCACATATTATCTTATTTAACGCTGTGGAGCCTGATCCTGTGGTGACCCTCCTTTCCTGCCCCAGCACCCCCCTTTCTTCCCACTGATGATGGGATCCAGACAGCCTCCCGGAGCACCCCTCTCTCTTAGAGCTGTGTGAGCATTTACACACCCTGGCTTGGCTCAGGTTCTTCTTCCTGGAATAATCCACCTCACCTCATTTCCATCTGGAAAAACCTTCATTCAGTTCAGCAGGCATCTTACGGAGATTCTCCCATGTGCACAGACTGTACTAGGTGGTGGGGATCTCAAAGATGAATGAAAACTGGGTCCGCCTTCAACATCACTGTGGGGTTGTGAGCCAAAGAAAGGAGGCACAAAACATGTTTGCTGAGCCCAAATCCTAATCATCGTTAGAGCACCAGCTGGCTAAAGTCAGGGAGGTACCCACTCCTACAGAGCCTGGCCTGCTAAGGAGCTTGGGCTCTACCCTGTGTGCTGACCTTTGGACAACAGAAATTAACTCCTATCTGTGATGGAGAAAGATCGTGCTGGCCGCAGTGTCAGGAGGGTGTGGGGTGGCAGGACTAACGGCAGGAGGATAGCAGTCCAGGTGGGACATGACAGGTGCGTACGGCAGAGCAGTGTGGTGAGAATAGACACTAAGTGCAGACCACTGAGTATGGGGGTTGAGGAAGAGAAGGAGGTCAAAGACCCTCTTGTTTTCTAATCCAGATGGATGAAGCTGTCACCAACCAAACAGGCACACACATCATGCAGAGGAAGGTGAGGGGACATAGTTTAACACTCTAGATTTGGGACATATTGGTGTTTAGGTCTTTACGAGCCTCAGATGGAGATGCCTAGAAGATGCTAGCTATGTGAGACCGAAGCTCTGGGGCAAATCAGGGTTTCCTTAGCATACACAAGGTATTATCATAATTGCCTTAGCGATAGTTGAAAATACCTAGGCAGAGGGACTAGAGTGAGAAGGAAACGGAGCTTAGGACAGACCTTAGCAATGTTTAGACAAGGCTTGGGGAAATCCGGAGAGAGCGAAGCCCAAGGAGGAGAGGAAGTTCTAGAAGAAGGTGCAGGGTTGGCAGCATTAACTAGAAGAGAAAGGCCAAATGAGGTGGGTTGAATAACAGCCAACGTTTTGGCCACCAGGATCCCTTAGTGGCCTGAGCGAAAGTTCCAGTGAAAGTGATGAATTCCAGAGTTATTCTTTGTGTAAGTTTGCTGGGAAGAGGAGATCACGAGTTATAGGTCTCAAAAGAGATAGCTGCCCCCCCCCTTTTTTTTAATTAAAATGATCTCCATTTCATACTGAAAATTGTCTTTTAACTTGTCTACATTCTTATAATTCAGGTTGAAAATAATTTTCCATAGGATTTGGTCATCTTATGTCTCTTGTGAATTATGGGCTCTTAACTTTCATCCCTTTATCCACTGAAAATGGCATTTATTTTTTTTTTCCTTTATAAGACTCTTCAAGTTAAAGCTTTACCTGTAATATGTATTGCAAATATTTTTGCCATTTGGTTTTCAGATCTCATCTCCAATAACAGCAGCAAATGTGTGTGTGTACATATATAATTTAGGAATAAACTTTATAAGGATTATGTAGAGCATGTGAAGAATACTATGAAAACTTACTGAAGTATTTACAGATCACGTGAATAAATGGGGATACATACATTGTCATGTATCAGAAATATTCTTTTCAAATAAATATATGGAATTTTGTCATTTTCAATCAAAATCATCAAAGGCACAAAAAAATGGAGACATCTTGGCATATTGGAGAATCTTGGAGACTATTAAGCAGACATTTAGAAAAGAAGAGCAGTGAAGGGGCACATACACTTTCAAATATCAAAATATATTCTATAAATTTTAAAACAATATGACACTAGCACCAGAAAATCAGTGAGAAGAAGAAATAGTTTAGAAACAAACCCTAAGATGGATAGTTATTTGGTGTATGTTGAAAGTTACATCAAAGTCAATGGGAAAGAAAGGCTCAGTCAGATAAATGCTGCTAGGCCAGCTGGTTAACAATTTGGGAAAAATTGTGAAATCAGACCTTATATAATGATACAACAAAATACATTTTTAAAGAACCAAAGAGTTTATATATAAAAATAAAGTTATATATTAGAAAATGAATTAAAAGAACAATCAAACTCAAATGGCAACCTAGGGAATGGGAGAAGATATTTGCAAATGACGTATCTGATAAAGGGTTAGTTTCCAAAATATATAAAGAACTTAAAAATCTCAACCCTCCACCAAAATGAAAAATCAAATTTAAAAATGGGCAGAATGGGGCACCTGGGTGGCTCAGTGGGTTAAAGCCTCTGCCTTCAGCTCAGGTCATGATTCCAGGGTCCTGGGATCGAGCCCCGTGTTGGGCTCTTGGCTCAGCAGGGAGCCTGCTTCCACCTCTCTCTCTGCCTGCCTCTCTGCCTACTTGTGATCTCTGTCTGTCAAATAAATGAATAAAATCTTTTTTAAAAATGGGCAGAAGACATTAATAGATATTTTCCCAAAGCAGACAGACAGATGGCTAATAGATACATAAAAAGATGCTCAGCATCACTGGTCATCAGGAAATGCAAATCAAAACTACAATGGATGTCACCTTACACCTGTCAGAATGGCTAAAACCAACAAGAAGAGAAATAACAGGTGTTGGCAAAGATGTGGAGAAAGGAGAACCCTCTTGCACTGTTGGTGGGAATGCAAACTGGTATAGTCACTTTGGAGAACAGTATGGAGATTTCTCAAGAAGTTAAAAATAGAGCTATTCTATGATCCAGCAATCGTACTACTAGGAATTTACCCAAAGGATACAAAAATACTAATTCAAAGGGAGACATGCAATGCTTATAACAATGCTTATAACAGCATTATCTATAATAGCCAAACTATGGAAACGGCCCAAGTCCATAGACTTAGGAATGGATAAAGATGTGGTATATTTATATATACAGTGGAATATCAGCCATCAGAAAGAATGAGATCTTGCCATTTGCAATGACATGGGTGGAGCTAGAGAGTATTATGCTAAATGAAATAAGTCAGTCAGAGAAAGACACATGTCATATGTTCTCACTCATATGTGGAACTTAAAAAATAAAACAAATGAACGAAGGGGACAAAAAGAGTGAGAGAGAGAGAAGTAAACCAGGACACAGAACCAAGAAACTATAGAGAACACACTGATGGTTACCAGACGGGAGGTGGGTGGGGGGTGGGTGAAATAGGGGATGGGGATTAAGGAGGGCTTAATGGTATGAGCACTGGGTGTGTAACTGATGAATTGCCATATTGCACACCTGAAACGAATATTACACTGTATGTTAACTAACTGGGATTTAAATAAAAACTTTTAAAAAAAAAGAAAATGAAGTAAAAGAAAATCTGGGTGAGTTTGTTTTTGTGGGGGTTTTTGTTTTGTTTTGTTTTGTCTTTTGGATAAGGAAGAACTAGCTATTCAAAATACATGGAGCACAATCATGAACAAATTAGTAATAGATTCCACTTAAGCAGGGAAAAGCTTTGGTGAAGCAATTAATACTATCACCTTCAATAGTTTTATCTAGAGTAAAAATCATGAGAGTCCATAAACATTTAGCTGCAGTGATTTCATTTATAGTATTATTTATAATAGTGAAAAATGGCTAGAAAACAAAACACCCAACCATGAAAAATTAAATTATAATACGCTCATGAAACAGAATACTGTATTTGCTTTAAAATGGTTGTATAGGGGGCACCTGGGTGGCTCAGTGGACTAAGCCTCTGCGTTCGGCTCAGGTCATGATCTCTGGGTCCTGGGATCGAGCCCCGCATCAGGCTCTCTGCTTAGCAAGGAGCCTGCTTCCCCCCTGCCCCCCCCACTGCCTGCCTCTCTCCCTACTTGTGATCTCTCTGTCAAATAAATAAAAATCTTAAAATAAAATGGTTGTAAAGAACAGTGGTTAATAAGGTGGGTATGATAATGTTGCTCATTGGAAAGAGCAAGTTATGAAAGTTGCACATGGTGTGAGGTCCATTTTTTGTTTCAAAACAAACTATATTCAAGGGGAAAGTTTCGAAATTTTCATGGTCTCTAGATGGTGAGATTATGGGTGATTTTCAGATGTCCTATATTGAGACATTGTAATAAATAAAGAAAAAGATTTTTAAAATTAAGATAACAGAACTCAGGGTGTCTTGGTTGTACAGTCAGTTGAGTGGCCAACTGAGTTTCCTGGCTCAGATCTGATCTCAGGGTCATGAGACCCAGTCTTGTGCTCAGCGTGGAGTCTGGGTTTCTCTCTCCCTCTCCTTCTGCCACCCCCCAACCCCTGACTCTCACTCTGTCTCTCAAATAAATAAATAAAACTTAAAAAGGAAAAGGTAACAATTGATTGCATTTCTATGGAAACTGAAGTAAAATGCTCAGAGATGCCTCACGGAATGTGTCCATTCTTGTTACTAATACTTGTTTGCATTTAGATATATTACCTGGTTACTCAAATGTTAATAATAAAAGTGAAACAATTTTTAAACCTGTTGATAATTTTAGTCTTGTAAGTTATAGTCTGTCTTAGTCCGTTTGGGCTGCTTTACAAAATGCCATTAACTCTGTGACTTATAAACAACAAATATTTATTTCTCATAGTTCTGGAAGCTAGAAAGTCCAAGAGCATAGTGCTGACAGATTTGGTGTCTGGTGAGGGCCCACTGCCATGTTTTTGCTATGTCCTCACTTAGCAGAAAGGGTGAGGAGCTCTGTGGGGGGTCTCTCTCTCTTTTTTTTTTTTTTTAATATTTATTCATTTATTTGTTTGACAGAGGTCACAAGTAGGCAGAGAGGCAGGCAGAAGAGAGAGAGGAAGGGAAGCAGGCTCCTTGCCGAGCAGAGATGTGGGGTTTGATCCCAGGACCCTGGGATCATGACCTGAGCTGAAGGCAGAGGCTTTAACCCACTGAGCCACCCAGGTGCCCCGTGTGGGGTCTCTTTTATAAGAGCACGAAGCCCATTCCTGAGGGTTCCACCCTCAAGGCCTCATCACCCCCCCAAAGACCCCACCACCTCCTAAGGTTTCAACATAGGAATTTGGGGAGAGGTTGGACACAGCATTCAGTCCGTAACAATGTATATTAGAATAAGTTGATAATTTCTGTTTTTGAGGGTACCCACAGGTGAACGACTTCTGGATTTCCTAAGAACTCTTTGGTGCAATTAGTTGTGCTTTGACTGCTTTTAAATTAATGAATTATTTTCTCATACCCAGAGTTGTTCATTCAAGACCCCGGCGCTGCTGCAGAGAGCAGGAGACGGTGGGACGCACAAGCTCCTCAGACTCTGCTGGAGATGATGACAGCAGGTGACGTACCCTCCACCTGCTCCACTGGGCCTGAGGGTGAATCCACACCCTAACTCCATAGTTCTCTTTTCAGTACAATCCCTATAGATTTGATATCAAATATCTTCCAAAGATAATGTTTTGGTATCTCCCTCACCTCCTGAGAAACTTGCCTGCTAAGTATCCTAGACAACTGACCACCCCAGATATGAGAATATAAAGGAGGAAAGATCTAGAATCCCACCTCCCTTGAAGTTGAGGGAGATGGTCTAAGGAGGAGTGGTTGGCTTGACCTGTCTTCCATGCTAGCCCAATTATTTCCTTGGAATTTCTTTTCTTTTTTTTTTTTTTTTTAAAGATTTTATTTATTTATTTGACAGAGAGATCACAAGCAGGCAGAGAGGCAGGCAGAGAGAGAGGAGGAAGCAGGCTCCCTGCTGAGCAGAGAGCCCCGATGCGGGGCTCGATCCCAGGACCCTGAGATCATGACCTGAGCCGAAGGCAGCGGCTTAACCCACTGAGCCACCCAGGCACCCCTTCCTTGGAATTTCTTGGAGGGGTTGTTTTTTTCCATCAATAAAATCCGAATTAAGATAATAGCTATCCCACAAGGTTTAGAGTTAGCAGTACAAAAATACATATAAAGTTGCTTTGTATGCCAATGTGCTATTTAAATGTTAAGAGTGTTTAGAATATGATGATATTTCCCACCGAAATTCCTCCATTTACATTTGAGCTTCTGGCATAGTCTTTGCATAAGAGAAGTTCACAGCAACATCTGGGTGTTCTTTTTACAGATGGTAAGGACTTTTATTACTTATTTCTTATGTTTCTCTTGATAACATGGGGCTGGGGGAGAACTAAAATTTATACCCCTTTTATAAATTGGAAAATGCAAGTGTGTCACACTGACATTTATAAGTGTGTGAACTGACTTACATTTGTACCATTACAAAACACTGAAGGCCTCAAACTTGCAAGAAAGGGCTTGCAAATGTAGCAATTTAATCCACTCTAAGCCGGTGAGACCAGTTTAAAATAGGTAGAATAGAAAATTTGACACACTAAAGTGTTTGCAAAGCAAGGGACTTTCATGCCCATCAGCCGTGTGACGTAAGTCACTAAAATATTCTCTATCTCCATTTTCTTACTGGTAACACGAGGGGTGGGATCAAGCTACCTCCAAGGTTCTCACGTTCTGTGATTTTATAAGAAGCCAGATGAAGCATTTTTATTTCCAGTAACACAGTCTCCTCCTCAGGTGGCCAAGGGATGGTGACCTCAGGCATTCCAGAAAACAGGAGACGGTGGCGGCATGAAGCGCCTGGAGCTTTAATGAGCGCTTGGGCTGCAGCACGTCTGACAAGTAGCTCGTTTTCTGCCCACGAAGGCAAATGGGGTACGCAGTTTATTTTTAAGAACATAACCAATCCCCTAATACTGTTATCAGAGCCCTGTGAATTCAGACAGGGGGTAAAAATACCTTCAGCCTGGACAGAGAACTGGAAAGGGCTCAGCCTCTTCAGAAGTTGATTTGCCTTGTCCAAGTCTGTTCCAAATGCCACCAACCCAAGACTGGAGCTTCCCAGAAGAATGGGGTAATTTACTTTAACGGATCATTTGACAACTGATGAAAGTGAATAGGGCAAGTGGCTTTGTAGGTGGTAAGCGGGTACTGCTTAGCTCTACCTGGCAGTATGTTTCTGACAGCAACTCGACAGGCTCAAATTGCTATTCTATAGGCAATGAAAATACATCGTCATATAGTTTCTGGGCTTCGGGGAAGGTTTTGTTTTGTTTTATCTCTGACTTTTTGCAAGATGATGCTGGTGTTTATGGGAAGCCAACCATCCTTTCCCAAGGTTGAGGGAATTCATGTCGTGGGGATTTTGTCTTGGGAAGGCGTGCAGGTGTGCGGCGCTTAGGGACCCATGCTTCAGGAACGCGAGATTGAGGCGATGAGGAGGCAGAGATACAAACTAGGCGTAATGGAGGCTGTTAAGTACTTACAAAGTTAAGGAACAATACAAAAATATGTACCACCCTGAGGATAATGTAAGAGAAGTATGATTGCCCAAGAGTGGGTTTGCCGGCTTGTGAAGCCTAAACTCCACAATCTTTGGGAAATCTGTGTAAAAGTCTTCCAAGAATGTCCAGAAGGATGAATGTGTTGGGAGGGGAGGACTTGCAGATACACAGGCCTGTGGCAGACTCTGAGAAAACCGGTTGGACTGAAATCTAGGAGCAGGCAAGGGGCCCAGGGTCCCTGAGTATATAAAGTCCTTCGAAATCCTTCGCTCTTACGACTTGTATCAGTTATCATGCTGTTGCTTAAAAGTTAAGGGGAGAGAGAGGAAGAAAGAAAGAAACTGCCCTTGGGACCCTCTTTCTACTACATTCAAATTATAAGCAGCCGTGGTTTTTTTTTTTTAAGATTTTATTTATTTATTTGACAGAGATCACAAGTAGGCAGAGAGAGAAAGGAGGGGAAGCAGGCTCCCCGCTGAGCAGAGAGCCCGATGGGCTCAATCCCAGGACCCTGGGATCATGACCTGAGCCGAAGGCAGAGGCTTTAACCCACTGAGGCACCCAGGTGCCCCAAGAAGCCGTGTTTTGTCTGTTTGCTTCCTTCCCTTCCATCCTGGGATACAAGCCTTGTCCCTAAGGATGGGGCTGGAGGCGGTGAGGAGGAACTTTTGGGCTGACCTGGCTTGGCCTGGAAGCCAAGGGCTGGAACCCTAGGGCAGGTGTGAAGGATGACATTCATTTCTCAAGACACTGAGATGGGGACATACTTGGTGGCTTTGATGTTTTTTCTTGAATTTGTTCCTGTGTGTCTTAGAAAGAGTCAAAGGAAAGTCTTCATTTGGTCTGTCATGCCAAATTAATTCATTCATGAACTTCTGTATCTTTATATGGATGATTTTACATTGGGCATATATGAGCAATTTATCTGTCAAGTGAAATTGGAAATAGGAATGTGCCTCCCAAGGTGCATTCAAAGCAGGGTACAGATGTTTTCTTTCACAGCCTGCTAGGGTGCTGCGCTCCCCCAACTCCAGCTGTGCTCTGCGTCTAACTATGGTTGGCCTCTTGACTTCCTGTCCCTCGTCATCTTTTCTTACTTTAGCTCTACCCTTTGCAGCCTTGCTGGATAATCTACCTAAAATGGACCAAATCTCCTTTCAGCTTAAAATCCTGCCAAAGATGCCCTCTTACCCTCAGGATAAAATCAATCTCTTGAAGACTCTGAAGACTGGCATGGCCCTTTGCAATGTTAGGCTTGCTAGTTTTTCTCCCTCAGCAGATGCTCCTCCCTTGGCTTAGAATGCCAGCCTCCTTTTGCCAGAATAATTCCTCCTGCAAGATTTCCCTCTGGTGAACCTCCTCCCATTTCTGTCACTATGTGTCATAGTGGGTGGTGAGGTGGTGAAGTGTGGGTATCCTTCTCTCCCTGGTTTTCCCTGTACTACCTGATGGGGCTTTGTAAAGGGGTCTGGAAAGACATAGATCCTTAAGTGCTCTTTTTTGCATGAGTGAGTGGAAGACCCTGTCACCGTATTAATATACTTCTCTTCAACCCAAAAAAATTCTAGGAAGTCTTCAAGTTTGTCTAGTCTCTCCCTGCCTTTTTCTTTTCTTTTTTAAATTTTATTTATTTGCCAGAGAGAGAGAGAGAGAGAGAGAGCAAGCACAAGCAGGGGGAGTGGTAGGCAAAGGGAGAAGCAGGATCCCTGCTGAGCAAGGAGCCCAAGGTAGAACTTGATCCTAGGACCTGGGATCATGACCTGAGCCAAAGACAGATGCTCAACCGACTGAGCCACCCAGGCATCCCTTCCTGCCTTTTCTGTCAGCTGCTTCTCACAATTTCATAGTCATTCAGTCTCATACTCAAATTTTTCATATTCAAATATTTTTGTTAAATGCATGAAATAGTGACATTTCATCACTATATTTATCTTTTAAATTCAGGTCATAAAAGGATGCAGTATTTTTATTTGAATTTTTAGTGATTGTATGAAAAACCTGGATCTCAAACTATTTCCTGTGTTCCACGGATGGGGAGCCACTGTTTTAAATGATTAAGAAAGATCTGAGCAAGCTTCCCTTGCATCACTGTAGGCTTGGCTTTGCTGCTTAATACCCCACAAGACACTGTAATTCTCTGATCATAAAAATAATGTTCACTTTAATTTCTGATTCTTATTATCTTTCTTCCCCACTAGACCCTAAGCTTACAAGAGCTTTGTCTTGATTACCACACTGTTTCATCTCTCTCTGTCCCTAGTGCCTAGAACTTAGCAGGTGGCCATCATCTTTATGAATGAACATAAAACCATAGCACGTTTTTAGTATTACTTTATGCAAAGGCATGTGATTACTAATAGTCGTATTGCCGTTAAGTTGGATAGGGAAATTATAATGTGAAAAATAATTCTTACAACTGTGTAGACTTTTCATGAAGACTTCCTGCGTGTGTAAGTTTTAATAACTTTGCAGGAATAACAGACACAGTGAATAAAGGTTTTCAAGGATTAGCTATTGGTCATACATTTAAGCATTATTCATAGATTCTCCATCACTGTTTAGCTTAAACTTCCAACTCCTTGAAAATAAATTGCTTTCATGTTTCAAGCCCTGCATTCCGTTAAAAGTGGAACTTTATCAACTACCTATTTAATTTATCCTAACTTTAAGTTTAAGATAGGAAGACTTTGTAAAATCCTCTTCAATGATTTTTACTAGTAAAAACTACATTCTTACTATAAGGACAAGCTTTTTTTTTTTTTTTAATGTGTGCATAATTAATTCAGGTCAGTAAGTTTGTTTACAGTTTAACCACTCCAAGGGGATCCTTGGTGGGAAGGTAACCTCCATTTTTCTTGTGTAAGTTTTCAGGCCACATGGTTGCCTTGGTAATATCATAGATGCATACCCCAATAACAGCTGATTTACATTTCTATAGTTAGCCATTCATTCTTTCTTCTATCCTGTTAAACAAAAAATAAAAGCCTCCTAAAATTGTCTTCCTAAAACAGAAAAACAAAAACTATGATTCCCACACCAACTAGAGTACTCAAGCTGCTATTAAGCAGCCAGACTCCCTCATAGATGAGATACATCAGTCAACTCATTTATTTTATAATGCAGTGTAGGAAATAATATAGGCTATGATTCGGGATGACACATATTATTAGAAATAGGGAAATATTTAAGTACAGTGTGGTAAAATTTCTACTTATAGTTTGTCCATGAAGAGTCAGCTTACCAAAAAAAATAGGCACACTTTAAATTTTTTAATTTCATCTTTGGAGAAAAGTTCCTATTTCTAATCCCACTTGTTAGCAGTGGGTAGGGATTTTTTGTTTTGTTTTGTTTTTTTCCTGGAGACTAACGTGAAACGCAGTTTAGCCCGGTAGGAACCAGATGGTTGCAGAGTGCAGGTGGGGGAGGCAGATTCTGGTAGGTGACCAAAATGAGCACATGCTTTGCTCTTCCCTGTATCCCTGCCCTTTGCAACATGACTTTGCAGCTCCTCCAGCATTAAATGGCTTCTTTCCCCTCTGCTTGGATCTCAACTGGCTTTTGTGATTTGTGTGCCTGAGAAGAAAGGAATAGAAGCAGTGGTGTGCCAAATCTGAGTATTCAAGGAGCTTTTGCCTTTTTTTTTTTTTTTTTTTTTTTGGAAACCTGTCTATCTCTCAGCTAGCTCCAGTTGGCCTGCTGGAAAATGAGAGACAAGTGGAAAAGAGAGACAAGCCATCCTAAGAGAGGCCATAGCAGGCCAGCCAGCCTTCCTCCAGCTGCTCTGGCAAGTGACTGCACATGGGTGACTGGGTCCAACAGAGACTGGAAGGAGCCAGCCAGCTAAGCCCAGCCCAGACTGCCTAATGGCAGAATAGAGACCTCCATAAATGGTTACGGTTTTAAACTACCAAGTTACCTGGTGGTTTATTCCGGAAAAGCCAACTAATATAGACATGCATAGCAAAATTCCCAAAGTGGGGGTTGAAAGTAGGCTAGACATAGACTATGCTGACAAAGTTTTGAAGCCAGCATTTTTAATTCTTCTATGAACTCTTTTAGCTTTTGAGATTTTAGGAAAATCTGTCTCTACATTGCTCTTGACTGCTGCGAGGTTGAAGTTATGTAGGAAAAAACCTGACATCATCTCTGTTTTAATGGAAACAATTTGAAGGTTTACCTTCATGGGTGATGTCCAGTACAGGTTTTGGGATATATACCCCACATCGTGTACATAGGCTGGGAGACTTTAATCTCTCTGTTATTTTTTTAACAGTGGGAACATTAGAACAAAGGCTTCCTAAAGAAGATGAGGGGAATATGGAAATGGCCTCTGGCATTGAAGTAGATGAGGAACAACCAAGATCTGACGATGATGATACGTAAGTAGGTCCTGTCTGGATACCTGAATGAAGCACTGGTGGAAAGTTAAAATGCTATTGCTGAGATATGGACAATAGTCTCAGACCTAGCTGAGGAGACCAAGTTTCACTCACACAAGGATTTGTTTCTGGGCTCTCTGTTCTTTCCCAATGACATTGTTTCCTATCTCAGCATGAGTGATATTCCATCTTAAATTACTGTGCCTTTACCATATCTTTTGGTATCTGGTAGGCCTAGTCCCATACCTGCTTCTAGTCTCCATTTCTTTTTCTTCAAAATTATCTTAGCTGTTGTTGCCCTTTACTTACCACATTATCTTTGCATTTTCTTGTAAAGTGTCATGAGAAACTTTGTTGGGATTCTGAAAATGGGATTACATTTGTTGATTAATTTATAGGATTTGACATCTTGACAATCATAAATCGGAACATCCATGAATGTAGTATAGCTCAGCGTCTCTTTATGTCTTTTCTTAAAATATCCTTTGGCATTTTTGTAATTTTATTCACAACAGAGGTACCACTTAACTTGGTTGTTGTTGCTGTTGTCATTATTGATGGAGCTATTTTTCTTTCACTGTGTTTCAACTTGGCTACTACTAGCATATGGAACATTATTGATGTTGTATTTTGTAACCTTACTGAACTCTTTTATTAGTTCTAAAATTTGGAATCCTTTGAATTTTAAAAATTTTATAATTTACTTTTTAAATAGGTAATACCCTCACATAGCTTCAAATTCAGAAGTTATACTCTTTTCATAGTCTTCTTGCTATCTCTTTACCTCAGGCACACAATTCCCCTTCTAGAATCAACCAATCGGATAAGCCTCCTGTGTACATTTCTCCTGAGGAATTCCATTAAACTGTAAGCCAATATGTAGATCTTTATATGTATGTATTTTTTCTTTTTTTATAGAAACAGTTTCCTAACATACATGCTATCCTGCAATTTTCTTCTATCACTTACCACTGTAGCCTGAATACCTATCATGATATACAAATAGTAGTATACATGCAGTTTAAATACCCAGGAAAGTCAAGTATGAGGTCGAATAATATGGATGTTTGTAATTGGCTATTGTCAAGTTGTCCTTCACAGAGGTTACACCTACGGACACTTCCACTGAAGAGTATGGAAGTGCCTGCCTACTTGCACGTTTTCTTGCTTAGTGTGTTACCAAACTTATGGATCATTGCACAATTGATAGGTTCAAAATGAGGTTTCAGGTTAGTTTTAATTAGCATTTCTTTTTTGAGTAAGGTTGTCTTTCCATATGCTTAATATCCATCTTTACTTCCTCATTGGGGAAAATTTATTCATAGCCTTAACTGTTTAAAAAATTAGGTAACTGGGGCACCTCAGTGGCTCAGTTGTTAAGCGTCTGCCTTTGGTTCAGGTCTTGATCCCAGGGTCCTGAGATCAAGCCTTGTGTTGGGCTGCCTGTTCAGCGGGAAGCCTGCTTCTCCCTCTTCCACTTCTCCTGCTTGTGTTCCCTCTCTCACTGTGTCTCTGTCAAATAAAAAAATAAAATCTTTAAAAAATTAGACTATTAACATTTAAAAAAATATATTTTATTTATTTACTTGTCAGAGAGAAGGAGAGAGAGGGGGAGCACACAAGCAGGAAGAGAGGCAGGCAGAGGCAGAGAGAGAAGCAGGCTCCCTGCAGAGCAAGAAGCCCATGCAGGACTCGATCCCAGGACTCTGGGATCATGACCCGAGCTGAAGGCAGTGGCTTAACCTACTGAGCCACCTAGGCATCCCTAGACTATTAACATTTTGTTGATTTGGGGAAACTTTTGCATTTTAGGGAAATTGATCTTTTATCTATAATATGACTCTAGAATATTTTCCCCAGCTTTTTGTTTGCCTTTTGATTTTATTTATAGTGGCTTGTGCCATGTAGAAATTTCTCATTTTTACCTAGTTAGGTTTACCAATTATAAGAAATGATACCAGTATTTTTTAGTACTTTTATGATTTAGTTTTTAGTTAGTTAAATAATATGTTCCTCTTGAATTTCACTTATACTACACTGCAAAGTATGGCTCCAGCTTTACTTTTTTCTAAATAACTCCTTACTTATTCCAACAACATTTATTGAAAATCTTCATTTCTCTAACAACTTGAAATGTCATTTCTATGATATACTACATTTTTATATATACTTGCATCCAACTCATTCTTTCTAGTGCAATTATTGTATTTTAAACATGTTGTTTATAATATGAATTGTTATTTTGGAAGGACAGTTCCCTTAAATGCTCTCCTTTTCCAGTATTTTTCTATCTAGTCTTACTTGTTTATTTTTCCATAAGCAACCTGCCTAGCAAATAAAGAAGGGAAAGAAGGAAGGGAGGAGAGGATTTTCTCAACCTGCTTCCTGCCTGTAGAATTTTGGAGTCCAGCAGGCTCTTTTCAGTTAGGATTGTCTGTGTCCCTTTGGGTCCAAACTGGTTATGTTTCTGCATAAATATTTCTTTTGAAAATCTGGAGGGCTCCACAAATCTTACTGCTATTCACTTTATTTGACAAAAGCCAAATCCACAAATCTTTTTTAGGTTTCCCTGGAAACCCTACTCTTCGATAATAATTTTGAGATTCATCCAAATCAATAGGTATCAATAGGTCATTCCTCTTTATTGCTATGTAGTATTCCTTATATAGATATACCACAATTTATTTATATATTCATCTATTGACTGATGTTTGGGTTGTTTCTAGTCTTTGGTTATTATAAATAAAGCTGCTATGAATATTTATGTACATGTCTTTGTGTGGACATAAATTTCATTTCTCATGAGTAAAACCATAGGAATAGAATGCCTGAGTTGTGTGGTAGGTGAATGTTTAGTTTTTTAAAAAACTGCCAAGCTATTTCCCAAAGTTATTGGGCCATTTTATATCCCCCAAAATAGTGCCTAAGTGTTCTAGTTGTTCTACATCTTTACCAACACTTGGAATGGTCTCTTTTTAAAAATTTAGCCAATCTAATGGGTGTATGTGGTGTCTTGGTAGTTTTTGAGTCATAGGCATTATTTATATATCCTTGCCACCAGTTCTTTGTTAGATATCTATATTTTGTCAATTATTTTCTCACTGTCTGGGTTTTCTTATTCATTTTCTTAATGGTATGAGTCAAATTTGAAGTTTCTGACTAATGAATTTTTTAATCACTTTCTAAAATCAGAATTTCCAATTTACTTGTACTTTGGACAGAGACCATCAACTGAATTTTAGTGATTTAAAAAAGTTAATTGGTACTCCCTTTGTTATTCAGTACAGGGTCAATTTTATGATTGTTACACATGTACTTGAAAATATGCATATTCTTATTATTCCGGGGGCACATATGTTCTATATAATTATCAAGCTTAAAACATTTTTTTTGTGAAACTGCTCTATAGCCTCCCCCACCCCTTATCACTTCTGAATGGAAGTACATTAAAATCTTCAACTGGGTTTGTGGCTATGATTATTTCTCCTCAAATTTCTATCTCATTTTGATGTACTTGAAATACATAGAAACTATGATTGTTCTATCAGTTTGGTAGCATACTCCTCCCTTTTTACATTATGTGTTTTAATTTTTGTCCCTATTAAAACTGTTTGTCTGAAATTCTATTTTGTTGGATACTGACATTGCTATTACAACTTTTCAATTATTTTGTATTTTTTAGGATTTTGCTAATGTGTATTTTTAAATTTTATTTTCATTATTTCTGTGTGGTTTCATTATAATGTGTTTCTTATAAAATGCATGTAGCTGGTTGTTATGCTTCTTGTCCTGTGATAACCTCTGCCTCCTAATTAGTTTAATATAATAAATGTCATTATTGACATATTTGGCTTTATGTTTTAGCTTGATTTTGTGTTTTTTGTTTGCTTTCATTTGTCATTTCCTTCCCCTCTTCCTTTCTAACCTTTTGTTACATTGACAAACTTTTCTATATTACTCTAGTCTCCTCTATACTAGTTTTGAAGATACAGATTATATTTTTATTCTTTTAATAGCTAGTTTTTATGTACTTCCTATGGATTGATATAACTAATTCAGAACTTGTCCAGTGTTTTTTTTTTTTCCTCACGAATACGACAAACATATCTAACCACTAAAACCCTTCCGTCCTGATATTGTTACCTAGAGTTATAATTTTACTTAAAAAACATCTTTTATTGTGGAAAACTTTAAACATAGTAAAAGTAGAGTGAACAGCGTAATGAAACCTTATGTATCCATCATACAGCTTAATAATGATCAGCGTTGTCTTTACTGCCCACCCTGCCCCTACACCCTTTTTTAAAGGTTAGAACATTCTACGTTTGAGACATCAAATTATATAATCCTATTTTACCTTTTTTTAAAATAAAAAATAACATTTTTTTATTCTCAAACTTAATTTGCTATTGTAGTTTATCATTTTCTGAACTTGCCATGTTTTTTTTTTTTCTAGTCTGTGGTCTTCCTTTGGTTTCAGTTTTCTCGCTGTTGTATATCCTCTAATAATTCTTTAAGATAGTTTAGTGGCTGGTAAACATTCTTATTGTTTGCATATCCAAATCTTTTTTATTGTTTTAATTGTAATTTAGTTGGGTATACAATTTTAGGTTGACAATGATTGTTCTCCTGATCTTTATCACTGTTGATGAGAACAATGCTAATTGTTTTCCCTCTATAGATATGCTAACTTTATCCCCAGCACATCTGTAATGTTCTTTTTGTCTTTATGTTCTTATGTTTCACTGTTGTATGTATGGTCTGGACTTCTCTTTTATCCTGCTTGGCTCGCTTTCTTCTGAGACCCATGACTGTCTTGAGTTCTGGAAAATTTTTACCCATTACTTTTCCAGGTGTTGCTTTTCTTATTTTGCTCATTTTGGTACTCTAAGTAGATATGTTTTGGAGCTTCTCAATCTTCTCAAGCTTCTCAATGTCCCCAGTAACACCTAATTATACTTTCATATTTTTTATTTATCTCTTTGTTCCATTCTAGGTGACTTCATAAATACTATTTTCAAAACTATCTGGGTATCATCTATTAAGTTTTTAATTTAAATGATTATATATCTCCTAAGAATTATATTTGTTTGTTCATATTTTTATATGCTCTTCTTTCATTACTGCATAATTATTTACCCTAATTTGAAAATATTTAAAAATGGATGCTGTTCTTTACCTTTTTGAGCATACTTAAAGAGTGTTTAGGAGTGTCTGTGTCTCTTTGGGTCCAAACTGCTAAAGAGTGTTATCAAAATTCTCCCTAAGAGTAATTCCATCTAGACCTTGTTCCTGGTCCCACTTAAATTTTTTTCTTTTTGTTTATTTTTCTCTTACCATTATATTTATTCACATGTTTTGGAATTTTAGTTTACAGGATCATTTTGTTTTAGAAGTTTTGTGTTTTGTTTTTAAATTTTCTTCCTTCCCTTTCTATCTCTGTGCACCTCCTGCATATCTAACAGGTTTTGTTTTCTTCAGTGTGTTCCCTTACATTCTTGCTAGCTGGAGCCCTTGAAGAGCTACACTTCAGTGCAAGGGAAAGTGCAAAGGAAAAAAATCTCAGTAATATAGCTTGTCTGTTTGGTCTTAATCTCTGGGAGAAGAATTCACTTGGATTTAGAGTTTGAATTTACAATACTTGGCTGTCTGGAAACATGTATATTGAGAAATCAACATTAAAATTAATAGTAAGAAATCATAATACTCTGGGATCTCTAGAAGAAATAAATACGAAACATTCTGGAGGGGTATAACTTCAACCCAGGCTACACTGAAGTTTCTCACTAAGGCACTGCTGAACATGAGTTCACAACTAAAAATAGAATCCACTATGAGAGACAGCAAGCACAAAAAAATAGCTGAATTAGACCATAAAGAACTTCAGATAATATAACTATCCTATGAATATTTAATATTTACATAATAATTAAAACTGCATTTTAAAAATTAATCAAAGTAAGGAATGGAAACGTAAGAAAAAAAGCAGATCTATCAGAAGGGAGCAGGAATATCTGATTAGCCAAACAGAACTTCTAGAAATGAAAAAAATCCACTAATAAAAATCAAATGACAGTTTAAACATAGAATGGGTACAGTTAATGAGGGACTTAAGAACTGCAAGACAGACCTGAAGTAAAACATGATGGAAAATGTGAAGGAGGAGTTAAGAGTCATGAAGATCCAACATACATCTAAAAGGAGTTTCAGAAGAAGAGAATCAGAGAAAAGCAATATTCAAAGCAATTATAGCTGTGAACTTTTTACAGTCACTGAAAGCCTTAAATTGTGATATCTGGGAAGTAAAACAATAACCAAGTAGGAACAATGAAAAGAAATTCACATCTAGACACATCATACTTTAAACTACAAAGGAATGAAGATAAAGGGAGGATCTCATGTAAGCATGCATCTCAGGAATGATAGCTTCACAGTGGGAGCTCTAGTTGCTGGTCTACCCCGAATTTATGATCTCTAATTTTAGTGAAGTCCTCTGTGGTATCTGGCAATCCTATGCCTGGTTTGCTTCCTTCCAAACCCTCCACCCAGTAAGCTAACCCCCATCTACCTCACTCTCATCATGTGACCATGCCTCCTACTTCATAGAGATAATACGTGGTTTGTAAGTGGAATGGTCTTGTCTAGTTTCGTAACTTCTCTCTATCCACATGAGTCCTCATTGCCTTCTCTTTCCCTATTTTCCTTCTGAGACAAAAAACTGTCTTCTTTCCTGCTGAAAGCACATCCTGACACAGGTGCCCTGAATCCCAGCCTTTCTTAGAAAATGTGTTCCTATCTATTATCTGTCCTTTTCCTATATTTTTAACATCTATTACCTACTTCCTCTCAGGATATACACATGCCCAAATCTGTCCCTTCTTGAGACACACCAAAAAATCACTGCTGTCATCTTCTTGAGTTAACACCATCTGTTCAGAGCCAGGCTCACCTCAAAGGAGTTTAAGCTCCTTGTCACTGCTTGCTTACCTCCTACTGCTTTCTTGATCCCCTGATGGTTCCTGCCACATAGCACACTGAAATGTTCTTGCAAAGGTCATCTATTACCTTGAAATTGCCAGGTCCAACTGTCATTTCTGACTTACTCTTATTTGGCTGATCCCTATCTGGAAATTCTCTGCCTCCTTGGTGTCCATAATTAACACTTTCTTGGCTCCTACCAGATCTTCCTCAGCCTCTTTATTTGCCATGTAAATATTAGGGATCATTGAGATGGTTTTCTTGGTCTCCTGCCTTCTCCCCTTCGAAGCATATCCATGCTGAGGTCTTAGATACAATTTTGATTCCTAGTCCTACTGTTCAGTATCTGAGACCTTGGGCAAGTTTCATTAACCTCTCTGAGCCTCAGCTTCATTATAAATTGATGGTGAGAATGTCTACCTCAAAGTGTTGCATTAGATGAAATATCGTATGCGTAAAGTGCTTTAGGGCAGTTGCTGGTGTATGATAAGGCACACTGTTTGGCAGCTGTTTTTTTTTTTTTTTTAAGATTTTATTTATTTGACAGACAGATCACAAGTAGGCAGAGAGATAGGCAGAGAGAGAGAGGGGGAAGCAGGCTCCCCGCCGAGCAGAGAGCCCGATGTGGGGCTCGATCCCAGGACCCTGGGATCATGACCTGAGCCGAAGGCAGAGGCTTTAACCCACTGAGCCACCCAGGCGCCCCTATGGCAGCTGTTTTATTCTTCTCTCTTCCTCTCCTTTTAAGAGTAGATGGGTATTAACAAATATAATAAAGGTTGTTGAACACAAGTCCAAGTAAACAGAATACTGATTATCCCAATATTGGCTTTTTTTTTAGTCCGTCTGGAAAGCCAGACTGATATAATAAATAATTCATTACCTGGGTGAAAATGCAACTATTAAATTGCTTCAGTGGGGGTGGGAAGTGAGATGGAAAACACTTTCATATGTATTTTTCATTGTTTTGATATCATAAAGTTGATTTTTACCTCTTATTTTCAGAAATTTTGAAGAATCTGAAGATGAGTTGAGAAATGAAGTAGTAGAATCTCTGGGAAAACCTGCTCCTCCCAAAGAGGAAGAAAAAAGAGAAGAGATTCCTGGTTTCTCTAAGGGTGCTGAAAAATTAGGAGGAGAGAAGATAAGCACCCAGAAATATACAGAATTAAATGAAGATTTAGAGAATATTTCTACTCGAGCTGACGACAAAATATGCATTGCAGGTGAAAACCAAGAAACATCAACAACCCATCAAAATATACAAGTGTGATTATTGCAGTTTTTCTTAAGTGATAAGTTAGTATCTATTAACTGTAGTATCTGGTTGGGTCCAAGTCATAAACATTCATTTTGTAAGAGTTTTCTAATAATCCCAGGGATTTATTGTTTTTTTTTTAATTGGGTTATATTAGTTAGCATACAGTATATCACTAGTTTTTGATGTAGTAGTGTTCCATGATTCATTGTTTGCCTATAACACCCTGTACTCCATGCAATCTGTGCCCTTGATACCCATCACTAGGCTAGACCTTGAGACTGACCAATTTGAGTGTAGAAATTAATATTTTACTTTAAAATTTCTATCAGGAAATCTTTGGGACAATATATGTGGTAGGCAGACAGTGTAATGTGTCTCTCTTCCTGCCACCCTCCCTCCCAGTACACCCAACAATGTGAATATATTGTTACATGGCAAAGGGGAATTAAAGTTGCAGGTAAAATTAAGGCTGCTAATCAGATGACCTTCAAAGAGGGGAAGGCTTTTCTTTCACTATACAGGTGGATCCAATGTAATCACAGGGCTATTTAACAGTGGAAGAGGGAGGCAAAGAGAGAACAGGAAGATGTCAGCGAGAGAGGGGCTCAGCCTGGTGCTGCTAGCTTTGAAGACGGAGGAAGGGGCCAGAGGCCAAGGAATCCAAGCAGCTTCCAGAAGCTGGGAAAGGCCAGGCGATAGACTTTCCCCAGAAGTCTGCAGAAGGAACACAGTCTTGCTGACATCTTGAATTTAGCTTTATGAAATCCACTTTAGACTGCTGCCCTGCAGAACTGTAAGATAATAAATGTGTGTTGTTTTAACTAAGTTTGATAATTTGTTAAGACAAGGAAAGAAAACCAATACAGTGTACAAAGTAATTCACTTAGAATAATGAATGTACCATTTTTGAAAACCATGACACTGAAATTTCTTAACTTCTATTGAATACTTTTTTGAAGCAGGTGTTGACTCTTAAGGGAGTAGGTTAACTGAGCACAGAGGATCAAGGCATGTCATGTTAATTATGCACCAAGTAATCATCTTACTATGTTTTATTGAATTAATTTCTAACAGCTTCAAATGTGTAGATTATAAATTACTTAAGGGCAGGGACTCTACCTGGTCGTTGTATCTTATGCTGGTCTTTTTACATATGGGGCTTAGCAGAGTGCCACATTATAACAATCCCAGTATTGAACATGTGCCTGGGGCTTAACAGACATTTGTTGATTTATTGTGTTGTTGCTATGAAGGACAGAGACTTTACATTTCTAAGTGGTAGAATTCTGCCTAAAATATATGCTCTGTAATAAAAATATAACTAAAATTGCACATTGATCCATTGCTGAGCCAAGAAAACAATGAGGAAGGGTTGGTCGGATTATTTCTAAGGTCTGCTTAGTGTTTACATTTGATATAACTTCATTAAATGTTGGGAAAGTATCAGGATTCACCTGTGGGATGAATTCTACATGATGTGTCTTTTATGCCTGTATTTTCCTGGTGATGTTGGAGGTACTGTTCTTTCAACTTGGGTGTTTTGGGTTATAATCTACTCTTTTCTGGAGTGCTCAGCATGATCACATCATGAGGCTCAGAATATTTAAAAATTTCTCACCACTGTGTTAATGTCAATCTTGGTAACGCACGACGTTGAGAGATTGGAGCATCATTAATTCTAGAAGTCTTTTAGTGGTCAGTGTATACATGTTTAATTTACTTTCAAAACATTATGTGGTTCAGACATACTAAATCTGTTGGTGTGCTAAACAAATACTAAGCAGTGCTTGAATGCATGGAAAATGAAACATGGTTCCTGAAAATCCCAAAGATCCAAAGACTATTCAGTTATATGTGGGGCGGGGGGTGGGGTGGGGAGGAATGAATGTTTAAGGTCAATATTTAAGAATAAGCCTATCGAGTCTGCTCCAATGACAAAATGCTTGCTGAAGTTTCTAGCTAAAAGCTGCCAAGCCTTATTCATTCTAAGATTTTGAGTTCTCTGCTGTAAAGTAAGAAGTATTCATTGTGATAAGTATACATACATGCAAGGTTTTTCAACCTACTTCAGCCCCTAATTCATCTTACCCATCTTACGTATACCATTACCTAAATCATGTTCTTGAGGCACAATCGATTATTTTATTCTTGATTTACGTTTAGCTCCATGTGTTAAGTTGAAACTATTGATCAGATTTGAATGTGTTTTTAGAATAAATTTAAGAATTTTTAAAAAATTTATTTGACAGAGAGACAGCCAGAAAGGGAACATAAATAAGCAGGGGGAGTGGGAGAGGGAGAAGCAGGCCTCCCACTGAGCAGAGTGCCTGATGTGGGGCTCAATCCCAGGACCCTCAGATCATGACCTGAGCTGAAGGCAGACGCTTAACGACTGAACTACCCAGGCGCCCCTAGAATAAATTTTATTAAAAATTATACATCTTGGTAACTACGTATCATAGCCATCAAACTGATCATTCTTTAAATGGTGTATCAACTCTTAACTTCCTTCCTAAGTACCTTGTAACATGTACAGTCCAAGTGAGCATAAAGCCCTCAACTATTAGAACTGATGCGTCTTTAAAGTCAATGGTGGCCTCAGAGTTAGGGTGGGGACAGAGAAGAAAATCAGCTGAGGAACAGTGGGAGAGGGAAAATTACAAGCCTGTAATTTGATTTTAGTAATTTGCACAACTTCTTGTTGTGGGTAACTTTTTTGTTGTACCCAAATCTATTGAAAGATTTAGCAGACACTCTATATTATATCATAGTCCTGGAGTCTAGGGTACATTTACATAATTAAACACAAGTATTCTGAAACATTTATAATTACCTGACCACTCTCTCATAATTTTGTCTGTAAGATGACTTTGTAAAAAACCCTGAAAATTATTAAAATAAAGTGTAGGAAGCTCTGCAGTGTTTTGTAGGTCTGAAATATTTGTTAAAAGAAAAATGTCTATTAAACCTGACAACCTATTTTTCTTGGGTATCAGAGGCAAGACAATTTTACCTTTAAATTCTTTCTCTTTTTTTCCCTTTCCTTTCCTTTTTCCTTTCCTTCCTTTCCTCCCTCCCTTCCTTCCTTCATGGCACACGGAGCTTAAGAAATATTAGTAGTAGGTAACAATTCAGCATTGGGAGACCGCATGGAGGTGCATATGTACTATATGGAGGAAAGTATCCAAGATAATGAAAATTACTTTCTATCACAAACACATTTTGTATCTATTAAATCAAAATCCTATTAGACACAAAGAGATTACTATGCAAAGAACATGTAACATGTATTTTATTATGTACAACCCAAATAAGAATGTGAATCCCCACTGCTGGGGGTTCAAAATATACCACGTTTGGACCACTCAAAAACGTTTTATCGGAATGAACAGTCACTCAGAAGTTCTCCAGACAGACAGTAGTTGACACATTGTTTTGACACTTCATGGTTATCAGTCATTCTGGAAAAAAGACACATAATAACCACACTAGCAATAGGGAAAGTGAACAGATATGCGAAGTATGTTTCCAGTGATGGGTGTGACAAAAATAATTTTGAAGAAACAAGATTAAAAAATGCTCTATGGCATTTCAGAATCCTTTTTTCCTATATTGCATCCTTTCCTTCTGCTTAGTCCACTTCGATTTTTTAATCCTATGGTTTTCTGAGGGTAGAAGGGTAGACTGCGGGTACAGTGGCACAAATCTTGCCCCAAGACTAGCTACAAGATAAGAAAATGAACTGGGCTGGAGTCAGAGCACCCACTATAATCCTGATTTTGTCCTTAAACAGCTTTGTGAGACTGGAGTCTTAAGGTCTTTAAAGTGTTCTTGTCTGTAAAACTGAAAATGAGAAACTGGACCCGAGGATTTGTAGGGTGCCTTCCAGCTCCAGTGTCCAACCGTCTTCTTTTTCTAAACTGAATCATCTCCACCCAAAGCTGTGTTATGTCCCACCATCCTGGGACTCTGTTTTGCTGCTTTTCCAACTGATGACAGAGGTGGCCCGCAGACGAGTCAACAGTGTAACTGGGAGCAGATGATGAAGCTGGCGGCGTCCCTGACTGGATGAAGAGTTTCCCAGGCCCCTTACACACACACATATCAGACTGTGCAAGAGGTCCATTCACTGAACTAGAAGGAGCTAATTATGTATGCAGAAAACACCAAGTGTTGTAGGTCTCTCGAGCCCTATCTGCATATCCACATACTTTTAAGCACTGCTAGTGATTCAGCACAGTAGTCCTAGCTACCGACTTAGTAACCATGAGTCTCCCTTGAGTCTTCACGCATTAATAAGGAGGACTGATTACAAGAGACATCTACTATATATTGTTACTTTTAATGAAATTACTTTATAAAGATACCTTAAAAAAAAAAACTTAGTTCTGGTTTTCAAGGTCTTTTCACATACTTTCCAAATCAGAGTCACTGAGAGGTAATGAGGACAGGTATTACCATCTACAGATTATAGGTGAAGAATTGGAATTTCAAAAAGATTTAAGAAGCAGCTTCGGTTTTAGGAGGTCTGATGTTTGTAAATGAAGATGCTGGAGTCTGGAGTGCTTTTCTAAAAGCCACCTCATCATCTCCCAAGGCACGATGCTGCCAACAGAGACCTGAGAGGACGGAGCCCATTCGTCCATCGTCACTATGAGAAGAGCATCTTGGCACGATGTTCTCACTCCGACCTTCTGAACAGCTTCAAGCAGACTTGCAGCTCCCGAGATGTGGAACTGTGATGGGATACCAGGGTAGCCCTTTCCATCAGCACAAATGTACTGGGAGCACTAAACAAAAAGCTACTCTAGTGAACCCCAAGCTACAGAAAGACTCTGTGCCTCTGCCCCTGACAAACGCCTGCGGACATTTACTGTCCGTCTGTCTTTACGCCCGCAGGGCAGTCACTGTCCCTCTGTCTTTTTGCTGTGTGCTTTTAGAACGGGATGACGCCTGCTTCAAGTGTCTTTTCTCTTTAAGGAAAACCGTCAGATATATTCAAGAAGGTCATCCACAGTAACATTTAGAATTTAAATATACCAGAATTTTTCTGTGTTCCCAAGATGTCAGGACAGTTCTAAAGTACTGATCTAATCGTCAGTTCTCCATTTTCCTTTCCACATTTCCTATATTCTAAAGGGAAATTCTCTTTCCTGGGTTCTAACGGACAGTGATTGGACAAACAGGATCTGAAAAATAGGGATTATACCAACATTACAACTGTTCATTTTTTCTTTCAGATCCACATTTTTCAGAATTTGGGACAGAATACTAATCTAAAATCTTTTCATTTAAACTATTTGGTAATTTTGCCTTTTTTTCATTTTCATTGAAATAAATATCCCATCTCTCTATATATTGCTGAGAGCACTATTTAGGCTGACTTCATTATAATACACAAAACGTTCAGGAAAGTACTAACATATGAAGGTATTTAGCCGTTTTATATAAATCATCTTTAATTTGTACAAATATGGCATTATTTAAGTAAGTTCTCCACAGATGACAGGAACGCTAGTTCAAACTCCTGATCAGAGAATCTGCTTACAGATGCCCGAGCATTGCTGCGGATTTGGAGTCTCTTTTCCTCAGACATGGAAAGAATATGAGCCATGGTCTCAGCGTAGCCTTCCTCGCTTTCTGCCAGAAATCCAGTTATCTCTCCCTGGTGAGGAACGACAATGTCAAGCTTCGGGCCCCCTGAATTGTGGGCAAGGATAATCGTGCCAGCAGCCATACACTCAACCACTCCTGAGAAACAAACAAAAACCGTGTAGTCTTTTAACATTTGAGAGCTTTCATAACAAGGATGAGCAGAAGTCTCCACAGATTTTAAGACACTCATGAGAAATTTAAGTAAATGTCTGTTGTGTTTATAAATATGCTCACTAAACTTCCACGGTACCAAATAATTCTATGTTTTTTCGTTTTTAAGTCTCATAATAATGCTGCTTTGCTCTTCATTGAAACAGACAAGCAGGTGAAAGAACAGTCTATAAAAAACAGACACACTGCAGGTTATAAAATAAGGTAGAAGACTACAGAATGTTAGCAAGATGACAGATAATGGTTACTGAAAGGTAAAAGGTGTAAAAAGGTATCATGAGCGAAATTTCAGGAGTTCAAACAACAGCATTAGGAAGTTTCCCTCCTCTCTTTACTTCTTTTCTCCTTTGTTGGCAACTCTTCTTCTACCCACTTGCAAACCGTTCTTGTTTTCAGCATTTTATACCAGGGCCCTCCTCTCACTGGGCACACTTTCCTTAGGCAATTCTACCTTCATCCATGGACCTTCCGGAATGAGGCAGTCAGTGATGCCAACTCCTCAGTCTGTGTTCCCAGGTCAGATCCCTCACCTGCGCTGCAGACTCGTGTAGACAAGTGCCCAATGGACACATACACACTCCCGTATCCCATGGATCATTCTTAGTCTACATATGGGAAACCTGGCTCGTCAACTGCCTCTCCTCTTGGAGCCATCTCTAGGGGAAAGCCATCCACCATTCACACAGCTGTCCAAACTCAAAGCCCCAGGAGGGCCTCTCTGATTCTTCTTTCTCCTTTATTTAACAAATCCAGTTCATCACCAAGTCCTGTTCAGTAGTGCTTCAGAATCTCCCTTGAGCGAGTTTGCCTATCACCTTCAGACGCAGCACCTCATAAGGCTGCCCAACACATCCTCCTGCCTCCCTTGTTTGGCTCTCCCTGCTCCTCACCAGCACCCCCGCCACGGCAACCACAGTGAACTTGAGGGAACAGAAAGCTTTAAAATCCAACACTTAGAATCAGTCTCTCTTTTCCCACTGGCTTCATGTGGCCATGTGATCTGGCCCCAGCTCCCCTCTCCTCGGGCGTGCTGTTCCTCCTGCAGGTTCTGGCCAGAAATCTTAGCACCTTAAGTGTGCCCACTAATGCTCCTTTTGTCACATGGGTCACAACGCCACTCCCTCTGCTAGACATCCTTTCTCCTGCAAGGCTAACTTCAAATACTGTTCAGGCCCGTTTCCATGGCACATTATTTCCTTGGGCAATTGTTCTGTGACCTCACACATCTGTGTCAGGTGTTTCTCTTGGGTGCTTTCATGTCGCCCTGCCCTTGCCCTGGGCACAGCTCTTAGGACCCTGTCCAGCAAAGTGCTACTCAACTGGTCATTAGCACACACAGAACTGCAAGTACCTGAACACCAGCTCCTGCCTCCCATATCCCCCAGCACAGTTAATGGTCACTACGTCTCCGTGCAGGGAGGCGCAGAAGTCAGACTGCGCAGAAGGGCCGAATCAGAAAGTTCTGGCTGTATGTCTGGGTTTCGTCGGGTGCTACCAACCAAGGAGAGACAAGAGTATAAGATAAACTATAGCCTTAGTATAGGAAACTTCACTTTTATGTTCTTCCCTTTCCCTTGTAACACCTGGCAGTGTGACGCACAAAGCAGCCTCTTGAGAAATACATCTTGAACCACATTAGACACAAACCAGTACTTGATTTTACATCAGAATGTATGCCTAATGGGGAATCAGGGGTAGAGAGAGCAATTTGTGCTAGAAAAAACAAGGGAGGCTAAATTAAAGGCCAAGGAGATTAAAGTCTGACACTTATAATGGGATTTGGCAGAAAGAGGAGAGGCCATTCCAGTAATGAGTAGGAAATCAGTAGAAGAACCAACAGAATCACTGTGAGGAGCCCAATGGACTCAGGTTTTGGTGCCCAACAAATCACCTGAGGGGCTTTACCAAAATACATCTACCTGGGCCTCACCCAGAGATTCGGATCTGGCCCTTCAGGGAGATGAGGTCAGGAACCTATCCCAGTCTGCAGATAGGGTAGGTGGGGCAGAGAAACTGTGGCAGGTATGAGCAGGGGCTCTCTGAATGAGGATCCAAGCTCTACCTCTTACTGTGATCAGACAAGGGCAGGTTCAAAACCTCTCTGTGCCCGAGTTTCTTTATTTGTAAGATGGGAATAAGAACTTATATGAAGCAGGGTTTAAGAGTGGATTAAGTCAAGTAATAATTGCAAAGATCTCAGCAGTGACCTACATGCACTAAGCTGTCAGTAAATATCAGCTATTATTAGTGACTACCTCCTGTCACGTCCTGCAGGGTCGCAAATGAATAAAGCTGACATGGTGACTGGGAGAAAAGCATTAAAACTGGATAAGAACTGTGGAAGGATAACTTCCACAGTGCTATCATTTTATCAAGAGAACCTAGAATGTACATCTCATGGCACCAAATGAGTCACTTAAAGGAAGACTCACCAATCCCAAAATGCTCATTCCACATGGTGTGCAGACCAATTGTTGCTTCAGACAAGTAATTCTTCAACTCATCAAATGGAATGTTTATTTTAAATTCCACATCTTCTTGAATTCCTAGCTCCTCAGCAAGCCTTCTCAGTTGGTTTACCCTCAGCTCATCATCTTCGTTTCGACAACCCCCAATGAGGATAAGTTTAAGGGAAGGCAGTGACTCAGCCACCTTCTTATTCAGCAATTTAGCAAAGGCTTTGATCTGCAAAGGATGGTTCTTTTCAGGCCGGAATTGGCCGATGGAAACCAGTAAATGTCCTGGGGTTTTCTTTTTGTCCAGTAAGGGAATGTCCAGAAATGTCTGCACGTCACAAGGCGGATAAACAATGTTAGTGCAATTTCCAACCTTCCATAGGGAAAGAATGTGGTTTAGTGTCCAAGAAGAATTGACCATCACGACATCACTGCAAGAACCAACAAGTCCATAGATAAAAGCAAATAAATAATAATAGATGAGCTTTACTTTGCTAAGAAAAGGATTCCTGGTAATGAAAGCTGCGTTGTTAAATCCAACATTTTGATTCTTCACTACAGAGAGCATGTCAGTGCTGATCGTGGGATAATGAACATAGCTTCCAATGCGACAACCGCCTAAATACTTAAACAGAGGAAGTGTGAACGCGTATCCCATCGAATCGATGTAGACGTCGGGAACACACTGCATTAGAGCTTCCCAGCCAAGAAGAATGGACCCTAGACTTTGGCCCAGCAGTGTGAAGTGAGGGTAGAGTGAATCTTCCACAAGATAGCGTTTCCTTAAAAAAACAAACTTCACTGGGTGAGTGAGTCTGATGTTAAATCTTTGGAAAGCACCTTCTAGTATCTGTTGACCACTGATGTTAACATCACCAGTATAAACGACATAAACTGCTTCAGGATGCCTAAAATAGAATGTAATAGTTAAGGTTTTCATTAGCAAAAAGTTGTAGATAATTATTTTCTCACAATCGTAAAGAGGGTTATTTTTAGATTGGAAAAAAATGTCTTCCACTGATTTTTCATTCATTATACTTGGTCTACTGATGCTCCTCTTTGAGTCTTCTGCTGCCCTGCTAGTGAAATGTTAGTCCTCCAAATGAGACCTTTAGTTCTTTGCTATTTACTCTTTTAAGAGTTTTGCACAGGGACGCCTGGGTGGCTCAGTGGGTTAAAGCCTCTGCCTTCGGCTCAGGTCATGATCTCGGGGTCCTGGGATTGAGCCCCACATTGGGCTCTCTGCCCAGCGGGGAGACTGCTTCTCCCTCTCTCTCTGCCTGCCTCTCTGCCTACTTGTGATCTCGGTCTGTCAAATTAAAAAAAAAAAAAAAAAGGAGTTTTGCATAGAGCAGACATCAACAAAAATTGCTGATTCTGTTTTTAAGAAATATTCAGAAACTTAATTTTGACAACTCTCTCAATATAAAATGGTAACAAAATACTAATAACAATCACAAACAAGAATTAAAACTTACTAAATGTATCTTTAGATAGGACCGTAGGTACTAAAGCATTACTCAGTGTTTTTATCTGGGAGATGCAATAAGATTCTAAAAGCTAGATCTGGTGCCTGCCATCAAAATTAGATCTGATAGAATTATAATGGAAATACGTAAAACTACACTCTTCTATTTATGCTTTTGGCATTTGTTCTGTGTTTCTAGTTATTCTTTGAGTCATCAAACATTTATTTAGTGTCTACTATGAGCTACTTGGTTCTGGGGATTCAGAGATTAGAGTCTTTACCCTCAAGGAGCTGAGTCCAGTGGGGGAAAGAGAGATACAAACCGAAAACTGCACAACTCTGTGGAATGTGTTGATAGAGATAGCCACAGGGTGTTGTGCAGACCTAAAGGACGAGCACGGAACAGCACCTCCCAGCAGCCAGAATCATCCTTATAAAATGTGAAAGGGATTATCATCTGATGAGGTGGCCACAAATTCTTTGACACTTATCAAGGGGAGGAATCTATGTCCCCTCCCCTGGAATCATAGCAGGCTCTGTGACTCCTTTTACCATCAGACTATGTCAAAGGTGACATTTTGGCAGTCTCTAGACCCAGGCTCTAAGAGAATGGCAACTTTTACCTTGCTCTAGAGAAGTCAGCTGCCATATAAGGAGTCTGGCTGCCGTGTTCTGTGCAAACCCAAGGCTGTCATGTGGAGAGGCTGTGGGGTGACAGAGATGCCTGACCCACGCCTCCCACCCTCAGCCACTATAGCTGTTGCCATCGTCCCAGCCCAGGAAGCAGACATGTTAATAGAGGCCTTCAGATGACTCGGCCCCAGCTGCCACATAGTTGCAGCCGCTTGGCATGAGGGATTCCCAACAGGACCTGTTGGTCCCCAGACTATTAGAAACAATGATACATTGTTTTAGCCATTATATTTTGGGGTGGATATGCAACAACAGATAAGCAGAATGTCATCTCTCTGTTTGAAATCCTCACAGGGTTTTCCAGAGCACTTAGAATAAAATCTAAACTCCTTACCCTATTCACTCAAGCCCTGTGTAATGTGGGCCCTGCCTCCACTCTCACATGCCCACAGGGTCAGCCAAACTGGGTTCCTTTCTGTGAACAAGCCAAGCTCCTTCTGGGTCCCAGGGGACTTGCAGGAGCTGTTCCCTCTGCTTTGAATTCTCTTTTCTCATCTTCACTGTCTCTTCCTGAGGCAGACAGTATGGTCTGTGGTTTATAATATGGACTCTGGTAACTCCATTTCCTCGTCAGTCAAATGAAGGTAACAGTAAAAACCTCATAAGGTTGTTCTGAGAATTTAGTAAGCTAACACCTGTAAAGCACTTCAAACAATGCTTGGCATAGAGTAAATGCTCAGTAAATGTCGGCTGCTTTTGTCATTTAGACTTCAGGTATTACCTCCTTGGAGATTTTCCCTAATTACTCAGTCTAAAATATGGACTCACAAATTATGCTGTTTGTATTTCTCACATAGCATTTCTCACCATTTGATATTTTTCTACTTTGCTTATTATCTTGTCTGTCTCCCTCAGCTAAAATCTAGGGTCCATACCTGGTAGAGCTATCACAAAACTTTACCAATGCCCTCAAAAGCTAGATAATCCAGTTAGACAAGTTAATGTGGAGTTATGTGAAGCAAAGAACTGGAGGGATTAGAGTAGGAGTAGGGAAGGCCTCAAGGAGATGGATAGTAAGCTGAGATTAAAGAAAGTGTTTTGAACCCAGGCAGTTATGGAAGATGGCAGAGGTAATACAGGGGTGGTGGCTGGAAGCCAGGATGAGCCGAGAATATAGAAATGTAGAGTGGAGGGAATTCTGGGTGAAGGCTCTGGATCTGGATGAAGGGTGAGTGCCAGGAAGTAGTGTAACCATGGAGGAATAATAGTTTTCCTCCTATGATACATCCATCAATGGAACTTCGACTTTACTGTTTGTTCCTCCTCTACAAGGGGATCGTAAACATTTCTGGGGTGAGGATGGGAGTGCAGGTAGGGAGAACAAAGCCTAAAACTTTAAATGACCCTTTTTAACGGCATACTCTTTCTAACATGGTAACTTAAGACTATCTAACTGGTAATGACCTCAACATCAGAATCAAATAGATGCGTTCATACAGATGATTTCCTCTGTGCCACTACTACTAAAAGTATTCAGTTTAAAGCACTCCTTATGAATTGGTGTATTTGTTTATTATTCAAGCTCTTCTCTACATATTCTTCCAAGGTGACAGTTATCCCCACTAAATTTTACAATCAAAGGGCAGGCATTTTCCCTTTCTTTCTTTCATTCTTTTAAAAAGATTTTATTTATTTGAGAGAGAATAAGCGAGAGAGAGCATGAGAGTGGGAAGGGTCAGAGGGAGAAGCAGACTCCCTGCTGAGCAAGGAGCCAACGTGGGACTTGATCCCGGGACTCCAGGATCATGACCTGAGCCGAAGGCAGTCGCTTAACCAACAGAGCCACCCAGTTGCCCTCCCTTTCTATTTCTTTATCATATCAACTAAAATTCCACAGGATCTTGTATGGTGGGTTGGCATGTAACAGAAGTATTTCCTTATTGAAGACAGTTAATTCCTGGCTATGAATAAGGTACTAGAGAAAGGTAAATATCTGGATAATGATTTTTTTAAAAAATAGTAATAATAAAGTAAATTAGCTAAGAAAGATGCATACCTACTTTTTCTGCAGGGCCCTTAAGGCACACCACAAAACTCTTTCTCCTCCTCCGCCAGCATTGCAGTAAGGATGAAAAAATGCAACTACCATCTGCTTTTTCCCATTTTTGCTAGTTGATACTAATGCTTTCTTTCTCTGTAGCAGCAGTCTGATTCCCCAGAGGATAATAAACAGACATACGCATAAAGTTCCACAGACTGCCAGCCCAGGGAGGAATAATGAATAAAAAAATCTGAAACAAAAAGGAAAATGTAAAAATCAACACAATGCCTATTCAAAAGAAACTACAAATTAAAGTCTACTTTTATATACCCGCTTTCTATATTAATAATGAAGACAAAATTTTTATAGCTGGAAGTCTGCTAACAAAATACTCAATTTTTAATATTCTAACACATATAAAATGTCCAATATCAAAAGGCAAATCCTTTTTAATTCCAATCGCCCCAGAATGCTAGCAATTCAACATAACTTTTCTTTTTAATTGACAGTGAAAATCAATGATGAGCCACCTTTCTCCTAACAGTGTATTTGTTAAAGGATTAAAAACAAATTTAATTACTAAGCTAAACAAGACATGTAGGAATGGCATCTGACCCTCAGAATTATCACACAGAACCCAAGCAATATGTCTTTGAATGATTAATAATGAACTTTTAATTTGTTAAAAGTCTGATGATATAGTAAATCATTTTCATTCTCTCGCTGCACCTCAAATAGAACAATTTCTGGGGCAAAAGGAACTTAGATACTTCCATTTCTATTACAAGTTCTGCATTTGATCTGTTTCTATGATCCAAAAATCACCGCCTTCTTTCATGTGCCTCTAAATGAGTTGCCAAAAATGCACCAACAATCTACTTCACGCACATTAGTGAACTCACTCCCACATGGCTGCTAAAAGGCTCTCTTACTGCCAGGCTGACTACGGCTCTGCAAACACAAGGAAGACCCAGGCTTGCTCACCACTGGATGCCAATGCCTAGCATAATACCTGGCACAAAGAAGGCATCCACTAAATATTTGTTGACTGAATACAAAATCTTATTACCTCCTCAGATATCTCTTAGATTGTGCTAAAATAATTTTTCAAAGTATGTTTTTCTGTTAGGGGTTGAGCAATATATCCTGCCTACGCTTTGGAAGGAGAAGGAGCTTGTAAGGCATAAAAATACCAAAATACTAAACTCAAATACTGAAATTCAAGACAAGGGGAAACAGAGTTAAAGTATTTGGTGGGGAGGGGTGACAGGTGGGGGACAAAGATATGGAAGGTCTAAGTTTGTGCATAGTAGTGAATAGCAGATTGGGCTCTGAAAGGCTTAATGATCCCAAGCATATATGGGGATATTTTGTATAGTTACAAAGTTCTCATTGTCCATAAGTAGAAAACACATAAATTCTTCAGAGAAATAAGTATCTCATTCATATTTAGTTTGGAAACAATTTCTCATGTGTAATTTCTTATTGTGAGTAAGTTTATACCTGAAGAGGTATTTGACTTATTAAAGTGATTTGGTCTCCAGATAACTTAACCTCTTAAAAATAACTGAAGACCATACAGCTTTTGTTTCTATCAGGATTTCCCAACCTTGGCACTACTGACATTTTGGACCACATAGTTCTTTGTTGCTGAGGCTATCCTATGCATGAAAGGATGTTTGGCTCCGTTCCTGGCCTCAACCCACTGGAGCCCAAAGTTCTGTCCCAGTTATAGCCATAAGAATTATCTCCAGATATTGCTAAACATCACCCCTTGTTGAGAATTACTCATTTACATTGATTATATCTACCAATATTGAGCATATGAGAAATGAACCTGAGGAATTAAAAACATGAATTATCCTAAAAAGAAATGACAAATCTATTACATGTTAATATATAATTTTTACTAAAAACAAAAACAAAAACCCTGTATTTTCCAAACCAAAAAAAAAAATAAATAAATTCAGTATGAAGACTAACACTATTTTGTATTTTTGCAAGATTCTTTACTGTCTGGCTTAAAAGAAGACAGTGGCTTTTCACATCTGCTTCTGCATTCAATCTTAGTGCTATGTTGTTTTACACGAAGTATATGAAGGCAATCCAGGCTCACTCAGAAATGTAGTAGGAAAAGGGAGTATGTTTAAATAGTCTTTTCAGATACAGTATTTTTCTGTGATATTATACCAAATTAGACAAGTGGCAATTTCTTTTTTTTTTTTTTTTAAAGATTTTATTTATTTATTTGACAGACAGAGATCACAAGTAGGCAAAGAGGCAGGCAGAGAGAGAGGAGGAAGCAGGCTCTCCGCCGAGCAGAGAGCCCGATGTGGGGCTCGATCCCAGGACCCTGGGATCATGACCTGAACCGAAGGCAGAGGCTTTAACCCACTGAGCCACCCAGGCGCCTCTACAAGTGGCAATTTCTTAATGGCCAGGTACAACATGGAATATGAAACCCAGTCAATGACCTTTTCATACTGTTATACTGAAATCTATTGGCCTATCTTGCACTTTGAATGGGTCTTTTACTTATACATGATTTTATAACATCAAGACTTGATTATTTGGAAACTATTGGTTCACGACTCATGGTGACTTCCCAAATGTGGGCACATTTCATCGAACAATATCCCCAAATCACATTTGTTAATATCACTACCCATCTTATCAAGGAAATCTTTTAATTACTGGAAAGTGGTCAAGCTCTGAATGGCAGATAAAAATTTTCCGAAGTTCTAATTTTCTTTTTTTAAGAAGATTTTTATTTATTTATTTATTTGACAGACAGAGATCACAAGTAGGCAGAGAGGCAGGCAGAGAGAGAGAGGGGGAGGGAAGCAGGCTCCCTGCTGAGCAGAAAGCCCATTGCGGGAGCTCCATCCCAGGACCCCAAGATCATGACCTGAGCCGAAGGCAGAGGCTTAACCCACTGAGCCACCCAGGTGCCCCATGAAAGTTCCGATTTTCACCTGAAAGTTTAAACTTTACTATTAGCAACAAATTCTGTCACTTGTTTTCTCTGAAGTGAGAGGATCACTTCATTCATTTTCAAATACCCAAGTCAGAAGAACCATAGTTTATCTGTTGGTAATTCTTTCAAGTAAAAACTATGTTCCATTAAAAAAAAAAAAAAAAAAGTATCTAATTTAGCTTGCAGCTTAGCAATCATACAAGAGCTTTTCCTTGAGATAACCATCATACTTCAGTATGGAGACATTATATAGTATATTAAGAAGATTATGTATTCAAGTCAAGGGTTAATATTTAACAAAATTAATAATTTTTACTATTTCATCAAGGACATTCTTAGTAAAACTGGCTTTAGCAGGTGCATGGTGTTGAAAAACACAAGACTGTAAGAACACTTTGATGTCATTGCCCAATTTGTGCTAAGCCACAGTTTTATCCACCATTACTTTTGCACTACTGGTACAAATGTAAAGATAATGAAAAAGCAAATGTTATCTTAAATTATTATAAACACAGTTTTGACCTTGAAGAACTATTAAAAGGGTCTTGGGGACCTACTAGGGTCTATGACCATACTTTGAGAACCATGGCCTTAAAGGATGAGCAGAGTTTGAGAGAAGTGGTAAGATTTGTGATTTATTTAATATTTGGAATACATGAGTTCATGTATTAAAGCAGTATTATAAAGCTTTCCCAGAACAAGCCAAAAGCCCATTTAATTTGAAATGTGGCTGACCTATAAGAGTATAAAGACTTTTATGGCATTTCCTTCTAATGAATCAAGTGGGCAAGATTCATAGGATATATTTTCAGATTGAACGATTTAACTTAAAATCAGAAAAAAAAAACATGTTAATGACTAAAGTTGAGCCAGTCCTTTATTGAGTCAGTTAGTTTCAAAGACACAGACTCTACAAATACATTTATTAAACATCCTTAGTATTTGCACATTAAAACCACCCACTTTTGGGGTGCCTGGGTGGCTCAGTGGGTTAAGCGTCTGCCTTCGGCTCAGGTCATGATCTCGGGGTCCTGGGATCACCTGGCGTTGGGCTCTTTGCTCAGCCTGTTTCCCCTCTCACTCTCTGCCAAATAAATAAACAAAATCTTAAAAAAAAATAAAACTACCCACTTTAGGGTCACCTAGGTGGCTCAGTTGGTTAATCGCCAGGCTCAGGTTATGATCTCAGGGTCCTAGGATCCAGCCTTTGTCCAGCTTCAAGCTCAGCAGGGAGTCTGCTTAAGAAATCTCTCTCCTCCTCTCCCTCTGCCCCTCCCCCATCTCTAAAATAAATCAATCTTTAGAAAAAACTACCCATTTTAGAATTTGTTTAAATATAACTAAAAATATGTGCTATTAAATAATGCTTACCATAGAAACACAAAGCTTTAAAAAAGATAACTATAATCAACAGTGAGTCATTCATTCAACATTTCTTTAGCCATTATAATGTGCAAAGACTGAGTTAGGGATATTTCAAATAGCAGGGAAGAATATGAAGCCTCTGAAAATAGAATTTCCTATTCAAAATGTTTTAAATAATCATTACAGAATTTGGAGTAGGGGGACAATAATGAAGAAACAATACCTGAATGCTGGAGAGAATATGTATCCACTGCTATTCAGGATGCTATGTGTTAATTACAACTTTTCCAACCTGAATAGGCAGGTGTTGAAAGAACTGTGTAGATGGAATATACTAGGTCTTTTTTTTTAAAAAAATAAACATAGGGCAAGACACACAAAATACAGTAGTATTACAATAACTAATATAGGGGAAAGTCCATTTTCTTTTGTTTTTCACCAAAATGTTAACAGTAACCATCTCTGGATGGTAGCTTGCCTGGCGAATTTTCTCTTTTGCTCATCTGTTTCCTAACTTTTCTACAAGAAACAATGTATTACCTATGTGATAAAATTTTACATAACTATTCTTACATCAACCAGAAATAAAGATCAACGGATAATCATGAAGCAGAGGATTCAACATAAACTTTGTATTTGTGAAAATAAAAAGAACCCTCACTAAAATGGAGTCAGGAGACCAGAAGGGGCAACGCAAAAGGAGCCCTATCACTCAAATTTCAATTTCAATTTCACGAAAAAACTGTCAATCATAGCCTCCAACATAAAAATCCTAAAGGGAAGGAACTGTTAATTATAGAGCCCCAAAGAAGAATCCTAAACAGGAAGAAATAATCACCAACAGGCCCCCACAGGGAATGGTGTACATCACATCTCCTACAAGAATACTCCTGCACGTTGGCGGGAGAAATCCTCACCACTCTTGCTTTTCTTTTCTTTTTTTTTTTTTTTTTAAAGATTTTATTTATTTATTTGACAGACAGAGTTCACAAGTAGGCAGAGAGGCAGGCAGAGAGAGAGAGAGGGAAGCAGGCTCCCCGCTGAGCAGAGAGCCCGATGCGGGACTCGATCCCAGGACCCTGAGATCATGACCTGAGCCGAAGGCAGCGGCTTAACCCACTGAGCCAGCCAGGCACCCCCACTCTTGCTTTTCTAAAGGACTTTCCTTCAGTCCCACCCCCAACTTCCTCATTCTCTAAAAAACAATGGTCCTCTCCTTTCTTGGACTTGCCTATGGTTTTGCCATAGTTTGTGCATCCAGAAATGCAACTCTCCGCTATTCCCGGAAAACAAAAAACCAAACCAAACCAAACCATTTTTGCTGGTAGGATAACTGTTTTATTCTTAAAGTTAACATACTTAAGTGACATATGTTAACAGTGACAGTTCTGATGACTGAAAGCGGGGAAACTACGATGTGAGAAGGAAGAGCCAATTTATTCTTTACCAAAAGGAGAGAAACGATAGTTTGGAAAATGATTCGTGGCTCCATCATAAAGAAAACTGAGGACTGAATATGAATAATTAATGAAAGAATAATTGGAGAGAGATGAAGAGAAAAAACAGAAAGGGAACCTCGATCCCTCACTGGAATGAGCAGGCGAAGAAAACGCGGTGAACTGAGTCTTTAACCCAGTCAACTCCAGTCTAATTAGAAGACGCCAAAGCGAGAGGAAGAGCGTCCACTATCCTTGAGGAAATTGCCTAGATTCGTGACACGAAGACCCCCCTCCCTGCAAATTTCAGTTGCATTGAACAGACAAATATTACCGTGAAACAAAACGCCTGCAGACCCACACCACCTGCTCCTCACCTCAATAACTCGCACAGGCACCAAACCCCTTTGGTGGTCGCCATCTTTCCTCGACCCCGGAACTCAGGAAGCGCTTTCCTGTTCTCTTCTCTATTGGGTCCTAAGGAAGAGGGCGGTGTTTTCTCCGCCCCCACGGCGTCCATTGTGCGTTCCAATTGGCTGTTGGTAGCAGCGTCCCATGGCCTTCCAGCCAATAGAATCTTCCGGGGTGGAGCCAAATTTTCAGCGTGGCGCACAAGGATCCCGCCCCCCCAACGGGTGGGGCCGTGGTGGGAGTTGGGCTGGGGAGGGCGTGGCCTGTGATGGACAGGCGGCGCACCCGCCCTCCGCCCCCTCCCCCATTGGAAGCCCCCTCCCAGAGCCCGCCGGCAGTTGAGACCAATGGGAAGTCCTTGCGCATCTCGGATCGATTTTCCAGGTGTAGAGTTCACTTCCGCGGCGGCTGCGGCGTTGGGGTCAGCCCAGCTCCGGAGCAAGGCGCGGAGCTGACCCGAGCCCGGCTCCCGCCACGCCGCACCTTCCCCGGCGGCGGCTGGCGAGCCCTGGGATCTGCATCTGCGGTCCGGCTCTGCGCCGCTAGCCCGCCCTCCAGTCCTTCGCCGCACACGCCGGAGGCAGAAGACCCAGTCCGCAGTGCACTGGCCCGAGGTAGCGGAGACCTGGGAGGGAGGACCGGCTCCCGCCGGGGGTACCGGCCGGGCCGCCTCCGGGTGTGAGTGAGGGTCCAAGGCCCACCCTTCGCTCTTGCGCTCATTCCCGCCCTGCCCCCCAAGGGCCAGGGCGCCGTGGCGCGCAACTTTGAACCAGTCCGTAGGGCGAGGGCTGCTGACCTCTTGGTCTGAATGCAGGGGCCGATCCCCAGACCCATCCCCGGGTGAGAGAACCGAGCCGCAGAGATGCCACCCATAGCCGGCTCCTCTGCTCGCCGGGTTTTAACGTGCCCCGCTTCTCCTCCACTAACCAGGTGACCTGCGGGCTCTGGGCCGATCACCGAAGAAATTGGCTCCCCCGAAGGAGGTTGCTTGAACAAGGAAAGACATTACAGCCAGAGAAGAGGCCAGTCGGAAAGTAAGTTTCTTTCCCCGGGTGCTGTGTGCTCACACCTATGTGGAGGACTTTCCACGCCCACCTGCCGGCCTTTCTCTGCCACCCTGCGTGCGCGCGAAAGGCAGGGCGCCAGAATCCCAGTCCCAGGGGAGTCGGGGATCGTAGCAAGAGCACCCTCGGAAACGGCATGACATTAAGGGGTTTGCAGGAGCAATTTAAAACCCAGCACTTTTCCACTCATCTTTGTTAAGGGATCTGAAGCTGGAGATGTAAAGTGAGCGTCGAGTTGCTGTATAAGAGCTCTTAATTGCCTAGAACGATTAAATTAACTACCTAGAGAAGTTACTCGGAGTGCGTGGATCTCTTTATGATGTATTCAGGTCCTGCAACTTTTTTTTTTTTTTTTTTTTTTTTTTTGGTGAGTAGGCTCTACACCCCCCTGTGGAGCCCAACAGGGGTCCTGAACTCAGGACCCTGAGATCAAGACTTGCCTGAGCTGAGATCAAGAGTGGCGCTTAACCCACTGAGCCGCCCATGCGCCCCCTGCAACTTTTCTTTTTTAAAGAACTATTTTGAATTCATTTTAATTACACAAGTAACACACTAATGCGGTGACTTAAACATGCAAACAGTTCAGAATTATTGAGCATGAAAAGCAGATCTACTCTCTAGTCCTTTTCTGTTCGTTTACATATGTCTTCATTTGTTCAGCATTTATTGAAAACTTACTGTGTTTCAGACATGGTGTTGAAGAGCTGAAAATACTGTGGTTTAAAAAAATGTGTGTATCTAGAGAAATCTTTAGGTTTTGTATGTGGGTGGTTTTAAAATTTTTGTTTTGTTTCATATAAATGAGACCACATAGTGTAATTCTCCAACGTTTCCCCCCACCCCCTTTCAGTAGAACTGTGTTTTAGAGATTGCTTCAGGTCAGTACATAAGCACCTGTCTTGTGTGGTTTAACCTCTGTACAATATGGCTGCATACCATGTGCATACCACAGTATGTTTATCTTTTCCCTGTGGGTGATCCTTCTGGATGCTTCTAATTTTTCCTCCCCTCACAAGCCATGCTGTAATGGACATCCTTGTACATGATTTGTAGTGCTGACACTTGGATATTTCTCAGGATAGACATGTAGTGAAATACTGGTCTGCAAATTCCCAAGTTAACATTATTGTATGCCCTTTTGTGGTGAAATCTGTCTTGGGCTTTGGTGGTATAGCAATGAAAGGTAAGTGGATAAATGGATGGTTATAGAGAGAGGCTGGCTAATCGATTCTAAGTGTGATGACTCTGCATTTAATGGAGATGTGAAGAACACATGAGGGAGGGGTGTCTCAGACGGGGAGACACTTGCAGCACCCTCACCTCTCTACCCATCAGAAAAATCCTTATCCTTCCAGATCAAGCTCAAGATGCTTTCTCCTGGAAACTTTGGTAACTGCTTCTCCCATTGTTGACCTCACCCTCTTCTGGATTCCTCAGATAATAGTATTAACCACGGTATTGAGCTTACCACTGCTAGATGCTGTGTTAAGCATTTTATATCCCCCTGTGTGCACAAAACCCTTCGATATAGGTCTTATTTTCCTCTTACTACCATTTATTTAACCTTTTATCCTTTTTTTTTTTTTTGGTACTATGTGCCTGGTATTCTGGGCACTGGGGATCAGGGTAAGACTAAGACCCTGCCCTCAAAGAACTTATGCCCTAGAGGGAGATGCAGAAATTTAAAAGGGTGAATAAAGAGGCGCCCTGGTGGCACAGTTGGTTAAGCATCCGACTCTTGGTTTCAGCTCAGGTGTGATCTCTGGGTCATGCAATCCAGCCCCATGTTGGTTCTATGTTCAGCCCAGAGTTGGCTTGAGATTCTCTCCTCTCCTTCTGCACCTCCCGCTCTTGCTCTCTCTATCTCTGAAACAAATAAATAAATCTTAAGAAAAAAGGGTATACAAATAGTGTGATTTTTGGTACTAATAAGCATTATGAATAATGGAGGGTTATGGGCATTTTGAATAACATGGGAGGGGAGATGCTATCTTAGGTGTCAGGAAATTCTCTGAGGTGGTTGTATGAGTAGATACCTGAATGGTTCAGATTTGGGAGAAGACTTGTAGGTTGAAGAACCAGAAGGTGTCAAGGTCCTAAGTCAGGCGTAACCTGAATATTAGAGAAACAGTAAGAGAAAGCCAGAGTGGCTAAAGCAGAGAGGAGAGAAAGTATACAATACAAGGTCAGGGTTCATCTTTACAGATGGTGAAGCTGAGGCAGAGAGAAGTTAAGAAGGTTGCCCAAGGTACTATAGGTAGTAAGAGGCAAATCCGGCATTGAGTCCTAGGCAGGCCTTTTTGACTTTCTCAGGTTGGTATTTTCTTTCAAACTTCCATGACACCTGGTATACTGTTTGGTATGATTGTTTAAACTTATTTGAATATAGGTTTTTTTGTTGTTGTTTTTTTTTTTGCAACTCTGCATCTTGAAAGTAGGGACCAGGTTTGTATTTTTTTTTTATATATATTTTATTTATTTATTTTGAGAGAGAGAGAGAGTGTAAGCACTTGCACAGCAGGCGGAGGGGCAGGGGAGAGGGAGAGAGAATCCAAAGCAGACTCCATGCAGAGCAAGGAACCCAACTTGGGGCTCGATCTCTGAAATCAACCCTGAAACCACCACCTGAGCTGAGACCAAGAGTCAGACGCTTAACCAGCTGAGCCACCCAGGAACCCCAGGTTTGTATCTTAAAAAATATTCTCCATAGCCCGTAATAATAGGTGCACCACAGGCATTCTTGAATGAATGGATTATAGCAAGATTCTTCCCTACCCTCCCCTGCTTCCCCCTCCTTCGCCATTGTTTTCTCTTCAGAAGCCTGTCTGGGGAAGCAGTGCTGCTGGAAGGGAGGTGGTGGTCTGTGGAGCTGCGTCATTCCACCTGACCAATATGGAGCAGCTTCTGTTTCTCTGAGACAAAGCAGAACCGTGGTGTGAGAGTGGCACAAAGATGAATAGAGGTCCGCCCACATGTTCTTGGAGCTGACAGTCACAGTTGTCTACACAGCACAGCATTCAAAGGCAAGAATGTAAGGGCTAAAAAAGAACTTCAAGAAGACATGTTGCATGAGTGAGGTGTTGAAGGAGAAATGCTCTGTGTTAGCTGGGCACACGGAAGAGTGAAGGGAGGGATGTCCCAGGTAGGGACCAGCATGTGCGAAGGTCCAGAGGATAGGAATGGAAAGATGGATTTGTTCTGAGTGGCTGGGCAGGGCTGGAAAGGTGATGGTGGGAGGCCTGTTGTTCAGGTCTTTGGACTTTGTCCCAGAGACTGGGGAGTTTGTGGAACCTGGGCAAACAGTGTGAGGTGCTCCTTCAAAGAAGGGTGAGTGGGGAAGTGAGCTGCTGGAGACTTGCGTAGAGGCCTTTGCCGGGGTCAGCCCACCCAGACTCAAGGTGACTGAAATACCACATAACTGGGAGTCCCATTCCCTGTGGAGTTGTCGTGTCAGGAGAGAAGGGTTTTCTAGATTTCTCAGTGTCAGAGTGTCAGTGTGTCAGGCAGTCCTACCAGCAACACACAGAGTGTAGTTGGTACACGAGTAACTGGGGATAATTGGGGACTTGCGGGGCTGGGGGTGATGGAAGGTGGGGGCAGCAAGAGAAATGGATTTTAAATTCTCCTTTATCTGACATTTATCTTCATGGCAAGGATGGAGATGGCCCAGGGCCATGATGAGTGGTCACTGATGCCACTGATGGGTAGCAGGAAAGTGTCCATATTCCAGTGGGTGCGATGTTATTTTTATCTATAGGATTAGAATCATTACCCAGTGAAATTCTCAAATGTCTGACTTTTTTTTTTTTTTAAACTAAGTTAAAGGAGAAAAATCTGAGCAGATCAAAGGTCATGAGATAAAGTCAAGGGCAAAGCAGAGTGACTTTTTATTGTGATGTAACTGACATGGTAAATACGATTTAAAAACACCAGTAATTGTGAAATCTGTGGATTGAGAATGCATCAGTTGTGTTGAAACCTCAGTCCCTACAGAAACTCAGAAGTTCTCTGCACCAGGCATTAGAAACACTCAGAATTCTTTTAAAAAATTACTATTATAAAAGTAATTTAATTCTATAAGGGAGATTGGAAAACAAAGCCCCAAAGGGGAAAATTGACTATTACTCTTATCACTCTTAGGATGACTGTCAGCATATTTATAAATTTCCTTCATTATTTGCTTTTACTACATTAGGTTATTAATTTTTTGAAATAAAAAAAGTCCATTCTTACAACTGACAGAGAACCAGTGTTAACATTTTGGTGAATTATAGTCCAGTCAAGTCTCTGATGGATTTTTTTTTTTTTCTAAACTCCATGGTGTGTGTGTGTTTTAACAGCCTTAAAAGCTGCCCATCAGTGAGTCTGTCATTATTATCAACAATCTGTGGCCTCTCCCTATCCTGGCAGACCGACTGGTTTAGTCAGTAGCATCTCCGTGCCACCCCACCCCCACCCGGGGGTCCTCTCCCTGCTGCCCCAGGGCAGTGCTGTACCGGGCCTGCCTTTTCTGCTCCTGCATGGGAGTGATAGAGGCTAGCACAGTCAGCCAACCACGTGGTTGATGCTGCTAGCTCTTTCTTGTTTCTAATCTCAACTGTGCCTGCAAATGCTTTTCACTTGCTCTCTGGCAACCTTTTGCGACTCAGTGAGCCTTGTGCTCCATCTCTGCCTTCCTTTTTCTCAACAAATGACCTCGGTTCTTACTTCGAGAAAACTGCCACGACTGTATCTGATTTTGTTCCACTTTCTGCCTACCTCCTTGCACCTTCTTCCAAAATTTTATTTAACTCTACAACCTATTTTCACTTCCTCATCTAGTCTCAGGGGGCTTGCTTTCTTTTCAAGGTCATCTTTGTTATGAGTACCCTTGACCTCTGCCCTTTCTTCTCTATGTGTTCTGGAGCCCATACTGGTCATCACTTCATCTCTTCTCTCCCCTCCAGTCTTTTCCTCCGCAAATTTCTCCCTTTTGGGAGAAAATTATCGATTCATGCCATTTGCCTCCATTTAAAAATCTCTCCCTTTACTTGGTGTCTCCCATTAGCTCTTGTATTATTTCTCCCCTCCCCTTCTTCAGAAAGAATCGTTTGCATTTGCATCTTTTCACTCTCCCATTTAAGATTTTTCTTTTATTATTCTATCAGTTTATTGAGCATTAAAGAAATGTGTGCAGCCAAATATATAGCTAAAAAACATAACAATAAACAAAAAACCGTTTTTTGTTTATTTTAACCCGGCTTTTTGGTTTTGTAAAGTTTTATCACATGTATATGAATGCCGGAACAATATATTATTTACTTTTGCTTGTTTCTGAGCTTTAAAAAAATCTTCCATAGTATTTTTAGTCTTCTGGGACTAACTTTTCTCACTAGGCATTACATTAGGGAAGTTATTTATTTAATTTAAATAAAAGTTTTTCATTTTTAATTCGGTATAATTAACACACAGTGCTATGTCAGTTTCCGTAATTCTCTACATTCCTCAGTGCTCATCGTGAGGAGGGTGCTCTTAATCCCCTTCAACTGTTTCACCTACCCCCATCCACCTCCCTTATGGCAACCATTAATTTATTCTCTGTATTTAAGAGTCTGTTTTTTTGTCTCTTTTGTTCTTTGTTTTGTTTCTTAAATTCCACATATGACTGAAATCATAGGGTGTTTGTCTTTCTCTGGCTGCCTTATTTCGCCTAGTGGTATACCCTCTAGATCCATCCATGTTGTTGCAAATGGCAAGATTTCATCTTTTTAGGGCTGATACTCCATTTTTTGTATCTACACACTTATACACCACATCTTTAATCTGTTCATCTATGGATGGACTCTTGGTTTGCTCCCTTATCTTGGCTCTTGTAAATGGTGCTACAGTAAACATAGGGGTGCATATCTGTTTTCAAATTAATGTTTTACTTTTCTTCAGGTAAATATCCAGTACTGGAATTACTGGATCACATGGTATTTCTATTTTTAATTTTTTTGAAGAACCTCCATACTGTTTTCCACTGGCTGCACCAGTTTGCACTCCCATCAACAATGTGCCTGGGTTCCCCTTTCTCCACATCCTCGCCAGGACTTGTTTCTTGTGTTTTTGATTTTAGCCATTCTGACAGGTGTGAGGTGATAATCTTATTGTGGTTTTAATTTGAATTTCCCTGAAGATTAGTGATGTTGAACATCTCTTCATGGGTCTGTTGGCCACCTGTATGTCTTTGAAAAAATGCTCAAGTTCTCTGCTCATTTTTAATTGGATTATGTGTTTCCTTGGTGTTGAGTTATAAAAGTTCTTTTTTTTTTTAAGATTTTATTTATTTGAGAGAGAGCAAGTGAGAGCAAGAACAAGCAGGGCAGAGGGCAAGGAGGGAAGCAGCGTCCCCGCTGAGCAGGGAGCCCAATGTGGGACTTGATTCCATGACCCCAGGATCATGACCTGAGCCAAAGGCAGACGCTTAACCAACAGCCACTGAGGTGCCCTGAGTTGTGTAAATTCTTTATGTATTTTAGATATTAGCCCTTTATCGGATATGTCACTTGCAACTATCTTCTCCCATTCAGTATGGTAGGTTGCTTTTTTGTTTTTTTGGTGGTTTCTTTTGCTGTGCAGAAGCTTTTTATTTTGGTGTATTCCTGGTAGTTTAATTCACTGGACATTGAGTTTCTAAGATTCATTGCTATGCATTATGCCACTGTGGGAATATAGCATCAGTAACCCTTTTTCCTTGAAGGATTTGGGTAGTTTGTGGGATTTTGCAGCTACTAGCAATCTGCTGGTATACACTGGCACTCTATCCACTTCTGTTCCTAGTATTTTACCACTCGCCTGGAACCTCTAGGTTTCCATGAATGTCAAAGGCATATCCTCCCCAATTCTTCTTTTAATAGTCTCTCTACTACATTAAAAAAAAAAAAAAACTTTCTTGAGATGTAACTCACAGATACATGCATTTACCAACCACAGTCAATTTTAGAATTTTTGTTACCTCAGAAAGAAACCCTACACCTTCAGCTCTCACTCCCTTCCTCCCCATGATCCCCACGCCTAAGCAACTATGAGTCTACTTTCTAGCTCTTTAGATTTCCCTACTGTGAAGATTTCATATAAATGGAAATCTTTGTCTTGTTCCTGATCTTGGGGAAAGCTTCCAGTCTTTCACCATAACGTACAATGTTAGGTGTAGGTTTTTCATGTATACCCGTTGTCAGGTTGATGAAGTTCCCTCCCAATTCCTAGTTTCTCAAGTGTTTTTATCATGAAAGGATTTTGGATTTTGTCATATGCTTTTCTGTGTCTATTGGGATGACCATCTTTTGATTTTTATTCTTTCAATGTGGTGCATTCCATTCATTGATTTTGGATGTTAAACCAGACTTTCATTCTTGGGACAAATCCCACTTGGTCATAGCATGTAATCTTTGTATATGTTGCTGGACTGGGTTTCCTTTAATATAGGTGAGGAATTTTCATGTCCATATTCCCATGAGATACTGGTTTGTAGCTTTCTTGTGATGTCTTTGACTGGTTTTAGTATCAGGGTAATGCTGGCTTCATGCATAGAATGAGTTGAGAAGCATTCCTTTGTCTTTTGGGTTTGTTTTTTTTTTTTAATTTTTTATAAACATATAATATATTTTTATCCCCAGGGGTACAGGTCTGTGAATCGCCAGGTTTACACACTTCACAGTACTCACCATAGCACATACCCTCCCCAATGTCCATAACCCCACCCGGGTTTTGTTTTTTTTTTTAAAGACTTTATTAACATTTTGTATATTCCTCAATTAATCTTTGATGGTATTCAGTGTTAAAGCTATCTGAGCTTGGGCTTTTCTTCATGGGAAGATTTCCAATTACTAATTCAAGATCTTACTTGTTGAAAATTGATTCAGATGGTCTATTTCTTTTGGGATTGGCCTGTTGCATCCAAGATATCTAATTTACTGGCATACAGTTGTTTCTGGTATTCCTTTATAATCCTTATTTCTTTAAGATCAGTGATAATAACCCTTCTTTCATTTCTGATTCTCATACTTTGAGTCTTCTCTCTATGTTTTCTTGGTCATTCTAGCTGAAGGGTTACCAATTTTGTTGATCTTTTCAAAGAATCAGCTTTTGGTTTTGACAGTTTTCTGTATTCTTCTATTCTCTATTTCATTAATTTCTACTCTAGTCCTTTATTCTCTTGTGTCATGGGTTGAACTGTGTCTCCTGAAAGATAGGTTGGAGTCCCAAGCCCTTGTACCTATGAGTGTCATTTTATATGGAAGTAGGGTCTTTGCAGGTGTAATTAGTTACATTAAGATGAAGTCATATGGGCTTCTGGTAGACCTTAAATCCAATTTCTGCTATTCTTAAAAGAATGCCATGTGAAGACAGAGAAGAGAATGGCATATGATTATAGGAACAGATTGGAGGGATGCTTCCATTTACCAAGAAATGCTAAGGATTGCCAGCAACCACCAGGAAGTAGGAGACAGTCATGGAACAGATTCTCCTTCAGAGCTCCAAAAAGGGAAATTTTGACTTCTAGCCACCAGAACTACGGGAGAATAAATTTCTAGTACTCAATTTGTGGTGTTTTGTTACAACAATACTAGGATACTAATAGAATTTCCTTCTGCTTCTTTACGTTTACTTTAGTCATCTTTTTCCAGTGTCTTAAGCAGAAGGTTGGGTTATCGATTTGAGATCCTTCTTCCTTCTTAATACAGGCAATGAGGAATATCAGTTTCCCTTTAAGCACTGCTTTAGGTGCATCCCATAAATTTTGGTATGTTGTGTCTTCATTTCATTTGTCTCCAAAGTATTTCCTAATCTTCCTTTTGATTTCTTCTTTGACCCACTGGTTATTAAGGAGTGTCCTGCTTAACTTCCGCATATTTGTGAGTTTCCCAGATTTCTTTCTGTTACTGATTCTACTGTGGTTGAACTTTTCATTATTTCCATTGTTTTAAATTTTTGAGATTTATTTTATGGCCTAGCCTATGGTATATCCTGAAGAATGTTCCATGTACACTTGAAAACAGGTCTATTATACTGTTCTCAGGTGGAGGGTTCTGTCTATATCGGGGAGGTCTGATTGGTTTATAGTGTTGTTCCTATCTTCTGTTTTGCAACTCTGATACCAATGCCAGTGTCTGGGTTTTTTTGTCCACACCAAGCAATTGTTTTTTTTTTGTTGTTGTTGTTTTTGTTTGTTTGTTTGTTTTTAATAAGATTTTATTTATTTATTTGACAGAGATCACAAGCAGGCAGACAGGCAGGCGGGGGGGGGGTGGGCGGTGGGTGGAAACAGGCTCCCCACTGAGCAGAGAACCCGACAAGGGGCTTGATCCCAAGACCCTGAGACCATGACCCGAGCTAAAGGCAGAGGCTTAACCCACTGAGCCACCCAGGTGCCCAGTACACCAAGCAATTCTTGAGCCAGCTGAGTGTTCTACAATTTAACTTCATCCTTAAGCTATCTACCTAGAGATAGCATCAGATCCCACAGGTTCAGGGCTCAGTCCTACAAGACTCCCCTCCTACCTACCACTTCAGACACCAGTCCCCAGTCCACATTGTCACCTATGTGTCTGAATGACCATAGGGTGGATGTTCCAACAACCCCCTCCTTGGGTTCAATTAATTTGCTAGAGTGACTCACAGAACTCAGGGAAGTACTTACTTACATCAGTGTATTATAAAAGATATAACTCCGGAACAGCCAGATGGAAGTGCTACATTGGGCAGGGTCAGAGAGAGAACTTTAATCACACATCACTTAGAAATTTCCAAGGGCTTTAGGAGACCAAATATTTATTCCTTCCTTCCTTCTTTCCTATTTTCTTTCTTCCTTATATTATTTATTTTTTTTAAGATTATTTATTTATTTATTTGACAGAGAGAGATCACAAGTAGACAGAGAGGCAGGCAGAGAGAGAGAGAGAGAGAGGGAAGCAGGCTCCCTGCTGAGCAGAGAGCCCGATGCGGGACTCGATCCCAGGACCCTGAGATCATGACCTGAGCCGAAGGCAGCAGCTTAACCCACTGAGCCACCCAGGCGCCCTTTCTTCCTTATATTAAAAAATATTTTATTTATTGCTTTGACAGAGAGGGAGAGAGCACAAGCAGGGGGAGTGGCAGGGAGAGGGAGAAGCAGGCTCCCCCTGATCAGAGAGCCCGACCTGGGGCTTGATCCCAGGGCTGTGAGATCATGACCTGAGCCGATGACAGATGCTTAACTGACTGAGGCACCCAGGCACTCCCCAAATAGATATTTCTTGTTATAAATCACAGTATCACCTGTTTCCTTGTTGATGCTCTGCCCAGTTTTGTTCATTATTGAAAGTGGGTGTTGAAGTTTCCAACTGTCCCTGGGAAATTGTCTTTTTTTCTATTTATTTCTGTCAGTTTTTTTGTCATGTATTTTGTGAGCTGTTCTTAGATGTGTATGTTTATAATTTTTATATCTTCCTGGTGGCAGGTTTTATCATTATAAAATGTACCTCTTTGTTTCTGGTAACATTGTTTTAAAGTCTGTTTAGTTTGTCAGCCTAGCCACATCAGCTTTCTTGTTACTGTTTGCCTGCTACATCTTTTTCCATTCTTTTATTTTTAGTCTATTTGTGTTTTTTGAATCTAAAGTTTATCAAACTTTCTGGATGTATAGGCTATTTTTTCCCCATTAGATTTGGGGTTTTTAGGGACGCCTGGGTGGCTTAGTGGGTTACGCCTCTGCCTTCGGCTCAGGTCATGATCTCAGGATCCTGGGATCTAGCCCCCGCATCGGGCTCTCTGCTCAGCAGGGAGCCTGCTTCCTCCTCTTTCTCTGACTGCCTCTCTGCCTACTTGTGATCTCTCTCTCTCTGTTTGTCAAATAAATAAATAAATAAATAAATAAATAAATAAAATCTTTAAAAAAATAAATAAATTTGGGGCTTTTAGTACTATTTCTTTGAGTATTTTTCCTGTTCCTTTTTCCTGGTCTCTCATCACACATATGTGACGTGGGTAATGGTGTCCCAAATTCCCATGAGTGTAACCAAGACCAAGCCTGTCTGCCTGATGTACAGCAAAGCCAACAGCCAAGACTGATTTGCAGCAAGATAAGGGTTTATTCGAGAGGCAGACAGATGAGGAGTTAGGAGGGCAATCCTGAAACCCACTTCCCGGAAGGGGGACAGAACAAGTTTTTTATAACATTTAGGGGTTGAGATTTTCTACATATTGATGAGCGGGGGAGAAACTTATGACTTCATGAGGAACGATGGAGTGTGTGTATTGAGCAAACACATACGTAACATATGTCCCATGTTTACTTTAGGGGAAGACAATATCAGAATGAAACAAAATTGAGCCCCTAATGTTAGGACGTTATCTTAGGACAGGGAGAAGGGGTGTGCGTATGCTCTAAGAGCTGGTATAAACTGCAAGGGGTCTTGGGCTCCTTATCTTGGGTAAGGAAGTCAGGGCCTTGCTTGTTCATAGGCTGGAACCACATCAGTTGACCTTGAGTCCAGGCTTCTGCAGAGACCACGAGTGGATTAGATACTGGGGTCTGAAAAGACACAGTAGCTGATTAGGGGGAAGCAGTTCTCTGAGAAACAAGCTTTAAACTTTCCTCGAGTTGCAACCTCATTAACTCTGTGAGACTCAGTTTCCTGAATTCTTGTTCTTTTTTTTAAGATTTTATTTATTTATTTGTCAGAGGAAGAGAGAGCACAGGCAGCGGGAGGAGCAGAGGGAGAAGGAGAAGCAGAATGCCTGCTGAGCAAGGAGCCCAATGCTCTGCTCAATTCCAGGACCCCAGGATCATGACCCAAGCCCAAGGCAGGTGCTTAACCAACTGAGCCACCCAGGCGCCCCTGTTTCATGAGGTTTTATTCAGTTTTCTTCAGTCCTTGTTTCCTCCCTGTTGTTAGAGTACATTATCTCTTTGATCTCTTCTTGTTGGCTAATTCTTTCAGTTCAAATCTACCGTTGGACCCAACTAGTGAATTTTCATTTCAGTTACTATACTTTTCAACTCCAGAATTTCCATTTTGTTCTTTTTTATACTTTCTATCTCCTTATTGATATTCTCTATTTAATGCAACGTGTCATCATCCCTTCCTTTAGTTCAAATTGTTTTAATGGTTTCAGTCTTTGTATAGTAAATCCTGTATCCAGTTGTAGTCACAGGCAGTTTCTGTTGGCTGCTTTGTTTCCCCCGATGTGTGGATCATACTTTTTCTTTGCACGTCTCACAATTTTTGGATAGAAACTGGACATTTTAGATGATTCTGGATACTGCTACTTCCTCACCACCACTGCCCTTTGACGGGATGTTCTTGAGCTTAGTGTTTTTTATATTTTACTTTATTTTTTAAAAGATTTTATTTATTTATTTGACAGAGAGAGAGAGAAAGAGAGAGAGAGAGAGATATCACAAGTAGGCAGAGGCAGGCAGAGAGAGAGGGGGAAGCAGGCTCCCTACAGAGCAGAGAGCTCAATGTGGGGCTTGATATTAGGATCCTGAGATTATGACCTGAGCCAAAGGCAGCGGCTTAACCAGCTGAGCCACCCAGGCTGTCTGAGCTCAGTGTTTTGAGATTTGTTCTGACCCCAGGCCATGCTCCTCTGGGCTCTCTCCACCCCCACCACCCCACCCCTCCTTGTTACTCCAGCAAACTGGCCAGCCTAGAGTTTAGACTGGTCCAATGGATCTACCATTCTCCACCCAGTTGCCTTTCACCCAGGCAGAACTTCTGGACCAAGGCTTGAGCGGGGAATGAGAACAATGTCACACTTCTCTCTGAGTGATTCTCCCTCTGTAGGAGCTGAGTGCTTGGGAAAGGGAATTCGCGGCAGCAGGGGGCAGGCAGTACCCTCAGTTCTGCTCCGTTTTCCTCTCCATTTTCCTCTCTTCCACATTATGAGTCCTGGCAAGGGCAGTTGGGGTGCCATCTTCTGGGTGCACCGTTCTCAAGGTAGAGCCTTCATACCATCAGTGGGGATGAGATGGAAGAAGAGATCCTCCATCTCTTGGCTGCATTAGCCTACAACTTAGCCTCCAGGATGAGATGGCCAGGGTGAGAAATGCTGATGTCTTGCCCCTCCTGGGAAGAAAGCCCACTGACTGGTAGCTGGGTGGAGAGGGATCCCTGTGTTCTTGACTGCACCAATCAAGTGGAGTTTTCCACCTTAGTGAGTTCAGAGAAGGGAGGGAGTATGGTCTTGATTCAAACAGCATCGACTCTTGCTGTTCTTACCAAATTTTAAGAGGTGTTTTTTTTTTCATTTTATTTCATTTTTTTTCATTTGCTGTATTTTTTAGGATCATTTCGAGAGCCTTTCCTTGTTTGTTTGGTTTCTTTAAAATAATTTTCACCAGTTTCACTGGGGAGCTGGTCTGCACAGCTCACACTGCCATGCCAGAAGTCCCTCCCCTCTACTGCATTTGACACTTGTATTAGAATTATGTTTGGCTATGGGTAACAGAAAATCCAGCAATATGGCTGTTAGTGAAGTCTGGAGGCATGTGTTCAGGTTGGTGTGGCATCTCCAGGGTCATCAGGGACACAGACTTCTTTTCTGTCTGCTCTAGAAAGCTAGGATGCAGCGCTCATCTTTGTGGATACAAAGATGGCCCTAAGATGGCTGCCAGGACTCCAGCCCTTTAATCTATGTCACACACAGCAGAAATGAGGAAGGGGTAAGGACCAATCTACTCTCTCTTTTGGGGAACCTCCTCAGGAGCTCCAACAAGCAGCTTTTCCTTGTATTTCTTTGGCCAGAACTCTGTGTCTGTTTTCAACATTTTTAAATTAGAAGATTTTAGTGTGTAAAACTCCAGCTACTAACATACTCTTGGAAACTCTGGAGCCTGAGAGCCTCACTTAGGTGGAATGTGTTAAAAAGAAAACCACAGGATCAAAATGGCATCACTTAGGTTAAGTCCCCTTCACTATAAACTAGCAGGTTTGGTACCTAATCTAATTGCAGTTTCAACCTCCTGCAGGAATACAACTCTGAAGGCGTTAGTCAGGAATTTTCTGATAAGCACCGATGACGTAATCTGTCACATGGGTCTTCTCCATCCCCCTAAAGGAAGATGAGGTAATCTGCATAGTAAGACCCTCTGCTCTTCCCACTAAGGGAAAGTGATCTTGCCTGAAACAGTCTTGTCTTTTGCTTACAACTTTCATGACCCACTCTTCTTCCCTTAAAATCTTCCATTTTGTGCAACTCCCGGGAACGCCCCTCTGCTTGATCAAGGGGATGCTGCCCCATGCATGGATGGATCGTTTAATAAAGCCAATCAAATCTTCAGATGTACTCAGTTGAATTTTTTTTTTTTTTTTAAACAAGGTCAGTGCCTGTTCTCCATAGTAATTGAGTTTAGACTGTTGGCTTGGAGGGGGAAGGAGTAAGTAAGGGAGAAGAGAGCCAACTTTGCATGGGGCACCTTCTGAACATTGAATACTTGCTTGCAAGTTGAGTAGTCCCTGTTTTGTTTTATAGCAAGCAAATATGTAAGTTATTTTTGTTTCATTTTCTGTGTCATTCCTTCAACAAATATTTATCGAGAAGCTTAAATATAAGCACTGCTGTCGTGCTGGGAATAGAGGTGAGAAAAGAAAACAGACAAGGGGCCCTGCCCTTGGGAGATTTACATCCTACTGGAGAGACGGTCCGTAAACAAATAAAATATATATTACTGTATCAGATGATAGTTGAGTGCTCTGAAAAATAAGCAGGGAAGGACCATAGGGAGGGAGAGTGTTTGAAATATAAACAGGGTAATTAGGGGCAAGCCACAGAGAAGGTGACATTTGAGCAAAGACCTAAAGAAGGTGAGGAAGTGAGCCATCTGGACAAGGGGTGTTGGGAGAAGGTTGTTTTTAAGGCCCAGAGAGTAGGTGGGGGGGGTGTCCCCAAGGTGGGGGCAAACATTGCTTTATTGCAGAAACAGCAGGATCCAAATGGTTTTAGCTGAGTGAGTGAGGGGTGAGTGGTGGGAGGACCGGCTGGAAAGCCGGCTGCGGTCATCTGACTTCCCCTCAAGGGGGTTCTCTGGTTTGGGTGTTGAGAGGAGACTCTAGGGACCAAGAAGAAAGGCCAGAGGTCACTTAGGGGGTTGTTTGAATAGTGCAGGTGAGGCGTGCTGGAAGTTGGGACCAGGGCTATGGGGGTGCTGCTGAGAAGTTGACTGGGTGTTGGATGTAGTTAAAGACGGCACTGACAGGATCCGCAGAACATCTGCCTGCAGGTGTGAAAGGAGACCGTTCTCGTCAAGGTCTAATGCAGGTTTTCCCAGGGCAGGTAGAAGAACGGAGATGGGAAAGACTGGCGGAAGCAGGGAAGGGACAGCATACTGGGAGCTCAGATTTAGATAAGTTAACGCGCACAGTGCATGTTAACTATCCAGCGGGAGATGATGAGGCCCTCGGATCCCTCCGTGTGGAATTGGGAGTTGCTGGGTAGAGGTGCTATTGGTCTTGGACTGAATGAGCTCACCAAGGAATGAGTACAGACAGGGACAGGATCTAAGTGAGGGCTGAGCAGCAAGCCACTCTAGCATGAAGGACTTTGGGGACTACTAGTAGGCTCCTGTGAAGGCCTTGGAGAAGGAGCTGACCGGGGGCGGGGTGGGGGGGCAGTGTTGGAGGAAAGCCAGGAGGGGGTAGATACTTGAGGCCTGACCTGGGGGGCAAGGACAGTTCTCCCTGCAGCCAGAGGGAAGGATGGATGTGGGTGGGTGGGTGGTTGAGATGTTGGCAGGCTCATCCGTGGGGATAGCGGTAGGGAGTGGAGGTCAGAGGAGCAGGAGGGAGAGGTGGACATGTGGCGAGTCTTCTAGAAGAGGGAGAGGGAGAGGATGAGGGAGATGCACAGTTGGACTGCCGGTGGCACCAAGGGATCTCTCCAGCTTCCTGGACTCAAGGCAGCATGGCGGGGCAGCCTGGCTGTGTTGGGTCTCATCCACATTTAGCTGGGAGCAGACAGACCTGGAGTCTGTGGGAACATAGAAGGAATGAGGGCTGGAGTTGGGCCAGGTGGGCCTCCGATGGCAAGGGCAGCCACAGAAGCTGAGGTGCATGTGATTAAGCTTAGAATGGAGACATTCCCTTTTATTCTGACAGTCTCAAGTGTTTCTTTTTTTGGCCCTGCCCAGTCTCTTTATGATTTAGAACCATTTTAATTTTTTTCGCTGTAGGCCATCCAGCCAGGGTTTTCCTTCTTTCCTCTCCTGTGAATAAGCTAATCTAGAAGTTGTGCTGAGCTGTTTCAGTCTCAGAAACCCCAGTTCCTGGGGATGTGAGGAGCAGCCCCTGAGTCCTTCCCCCCAGCAGGTCTTCCAGGCCAACTGGCCTGCAGCAACCCCTCCCACACCAGGCACCTAATGTTGGAACGATTTCTTTTATACTTTAACACTGTCCTGTACTGTTCTCTCCGAACCTGCTAACAAACTCCTGAGGGCAGAAAGTGTCTAGTGTCTTCGGATGCACATAGGGCCTAAATGGTTAGCTCTCAGGCTCCGGAGTACACTCATGTATTAGCATTCCGCCTCTGTTGTGAAGGATGGGCTGTTTGTACTGCTCACCTTCTCTGTCTGGGAACCTTCTGGACCACTCTTCCCAGCGTGTGGCTTAGTGTCAGGTTCTGTGGTCCTGTCCTGTCACAGGATCCACGGCTCCTCTGCCTGTCTTGGGAGGACTGGGCCAGCATTCTCTCCGAGAAGCCTCACCCAGGGTGAGCTGCTCAGCTCTGGCAGGTGCTGAAATACTGGAACCAGATGTCTCTCCTCCACAGAACGTCGTCAGGCTGAGAGGCTCACGGAAACATGAGCTGCCCATCTGCCTTTGGGCCCGGGCTCCTCAGGTTGCAACAGGATTGGTTAGGACACCGAAGGGATTTTTATTTTTATGCAGGAAGGATCCACAGAGACTGGGAAGGTGGGTAGGATGAATTTATTTTGGAGAATAGCTGATATAATTTGCACCTGTAAGAGGCAAAGGTAATTTAGTGTGAGGAGACCCTTGAAGACCTTTAGCTCTGGAAGGAATATGAGAGCCAAGGTTGCCCTTGCCCTGGGACGAGGGGGCAAAACCCACCGTGAAATCCTACGTGGAGAGCACCTTGGGATCCGCTGTGCTCGGTCTCAGTGAGCCTCTATGTGACATTTGGGGAATGAGGTTTGTTTGTCACTGTGTTAGGTAAGACAGAAGAACCTTGTCTTCTAGGGGCTTTCAGTGACTTGCGGTGCGGGCACGTGCTAGGCATCAGGAGCAAGGATGGACTGATCTGGAGGCAGCCTTTGTGGAGGGAGAAGACTTGCCTCCAGTCACTCGGAGACTCGGTCCCTGCCAGGTCTGTGGTGTTGACACTGGTGGCACTGGAATTCAGATAAGGGACAGAGCCCTGCTGGTGTGAATGGAGGCCACACTGAGGGCAGGACTTAAAGGATATGCAGGATTAGCAGGGCAGAGGAGGGGAGCCCAGGGGTCAGGTGTGAGGAAAGGGGGAGGTGCCGGAAAGAGAGTTTGGACTCCATTCTCAGCCTGGGAAAGTGGTTCATGGCTTTGGCTGTTTTGCAGGTCTCTTAGCCTCTGTGGGAACAAAGGAGAAGCCACCATTTCCACCCCAGACATGCTTCCCCCCATTCCTCCTCATCTCTGCCAAACTGGAAAGGGCAGTGTGCCCCACAGGTCCTTTCAAGCTCGGATCGCTGGATCACTGAGCCTGGAGGGCCCCCTCATTTATTTAATCCTACCCTGCTATTCATTTTCTCTGCTCCTTGTAACTCTATAGCCGCCTCTCCCCCGCCACCCGACCTTGGAGTCTTCGTTCTCATGCCTGCCCAAACCGTATTTCCAAATCACAGATATAAATCATGTAAGTCCTTTGCGTTAAAAACTGGCAATTCTTCACTGTCCACAGGACAAAGTCTAAACTTCAGGCCTGTTATAACCTGGCCCCAGCCTCCTTTCTCTGGCTGTGTTCTGGGTCTGAGTGGCCAGTTAGGAGAAGTAAAAATATTTTACAGTAAAGTATTCAAATTTTCTATGGTGCTAACAGAATAGACTGTTCGGAAGCACTGGGGATGTGTGATTCCACCATATTTTCCTTATTAATCATGCAAAGCTGCAGCACAGAAGCGTTTATATTTACAGTGACCCCCTATCACCAAGGAAAAGTTGAAATCTTACAGTGACTCCTATTTTAAAAGACAGCAGAAAGATAAACCACACCTTTGGGGAAGGCTTTCTACCCAAAAGGACAATTTTTTTTTTTTTTTAATCTGTGCTTAAAAAGATAAACCGCAGCTTTCCAGAGAATATATTTACGAGGCACACGAAGGAACTGTGCGGTGGTCGCAGGCACACACAGACCCTGAGGGAGCCTATCAGGAGACAGGGAGACCCTAGATAATCAGGACGTGAGTGATGGCTGGAAAGTAGGCCCAGATATCCCAGACTCCTCCAAGCTGGCTCTTTTGCGGCCTGCGCGGAGGCGCTTAGCATCAAATGTGCCATTCCTTTTTGGTCACTCATTTGCATGGTATGTCTTGGAAAGGGAGGCAGGTTCTTTTTTGACTGAGCACGGGGCTGATAAGAAGCCAAGCGAGACGCTTAGGAGTTGGCTGCCCTGAGCATGTTTCAGAAGCGGTCTAGTCCCACAGAGCAAATGAGGGGTAGAAAAGCAGGCAGCCCTGGGGGGCCTGTGATGAGACTGCCTTCCCTCAGAGAGAACAGGTGTCTGGGGCAGCACTTCTTGGGGCAGCAGTGGCTGTTTTAATTGGGGAGGAAGGGTCACTGCAAGACAGAATCCTCGGTCCCCTGGAGCAGAAGGCCATGGGCTCTAAGTGCTCTAGGGGCACACCACTGTGACCCCACCCTGCCCTGCCAGGGGCACGCTCATTCCAGGAGAGGAAAGCAAAAGAATATAGTGTCTGTTTCACTCACCGGGTTCAGTCGGCAGTGTGGACACTCCGCCCATGCACACTTGGAGGGGCGGCGTTGCCAGGATTAGCGGCTGGCAGAGCCGTGCCTTCTCCTGGGGGGTGAGGTTGCCTCTTTCCCAGCAGCGAGCCTGTGGGGGCAGAAGGGGAGACAGTGCTGCCCAGCAGAGCACAAGGCCGCCTGGATTCTCTTAATCCTCCTGGAGCAGCGGGTAGCCCGAGAAGCCTGAGCTGTGGGTTAGGTCGTGGCTGTCCCGACCTAACCACTAAAAAGTGGATGAGCCTGGCTATCCAGTGAGTTTTTGCAGTCCGTCCTCACCGAAATCAAGCCAAGTTGGTCCAAGGGAAAACAAAGCTGCAGGAAACATGGAACTTTCTTACACCTTCTTGAAAATGCAAGTCATGTTGCCTAGGAAATACTTCTCTCCCCTAGTGTGCTGCACCCCGCCAGCTCTGGAGCTATGGAAGAGACAGCTGAAGTTATTCCAAGAAAGCCCTGTAAGTTTGGTAATAAAAGGAAGTGCCGTTTCTCCCCTGCCTCAAGGCTGGGGTTCTGGCAGCGCACATGGCCAAGAGGAAACTGTGCTCAGCTTTGGGAGGTGATTACGTGCTGGGCGCCCGCACATGCTGGCCGGGTGTCCTGGCAGGGCTGGGTGAGGGCACGCGCAGGGCCGTGTGCAAAGATTCCCAGTGCCGAATGCAGTGTGATGAGTGAGAGGGTGCCAATTGGTTGGAAGGATGTAGGTAAACAAGAGCAAATATATATCCAGCGGCGTGCAGCCTGCCCGAGCTCCGAAGCCGGCTGCTGGACTTGGCCGGCAGCCTCTCACCGAACCGGCTCCGGAGCAGAGGGGACTCTGCAGGACTGAGCACAGCAGGTGGCCTGCCCCTGCTACTTGGGGGGACACTTTTAAAGCATTTGCTCCTCCCATGACCAGGTAGTGTGGTGAGGGTGAACTGCTTGCTCGAATGGTGGGTAAAGGTGTGACCGCGGACACTGTGATGGAGGAAGCTGGGGGTGAGACGCCCAGGAGCCCTGAGCCGTCCTTCCTGGCGACCCTGGGTGACCCACAGGTGACCCTGGTGTCCGTCCACAAGCGATGGTCCTTCAGGAGGAACCCTGGGGCCAGGGGCTCCAGGAGGCCAGTGACTTTGGAGGAGGAAGGAGAGTGTTCACAGAAGGTTTTGAATGGAACACGGGGAATCCGTTCCAATCAGGTCAGTGCAATTGCTAAAGGGGTAAAAAGCCGAGGGGGAGTTGGCCGGGGCTTGCAGATGGAGGCTTCTCCCATGTCCTACGGGGCTCAGGGAAGCTGGTCTCGGGGAGGGAGCCAGAGGCAAGGTGAATCTCCAGAGACGAAAGTCTATCACGGTAACTCTCGGATTTTGTTGCTTATTTTTAGGATATTTTGTAAGCCTCTGTGGAGCAGAAGTTTTGCAGAAGGCAACTCAGACAAAAATGGATTTTCCCCTCTTCTTTTTTTTTTTTTTGAATGTGTACCTTATATTGTTAATGTCCACATTTGACTAAATAAATATTTTGAGCATGTTGCTGCAAAAGGAGCTGCTCTTCTTAAGCAAATGAAAGTTTTGTTAACCCAAAGGTCAGGTCATGTTCAAAAGTAGGGCAGTGTAACGTTTTATAAAGATGGTGCCTTTTCGTGGCATTTCCACGTGGGACTGGTGGTTTGTGTGGGGTCTTTTTTAGTGACAAAGGCAGATGGACACAAATACTGGTTAGATACAAAAGAAAATTTCCACAAGTCTCTTGCTTCTTTGTTATTTTTGTTTCTTCTGGTTTTTATGGCTTAAAAAGTCCCCAAAGCTAAAGGAAATTTTGTGAAAAGAAGGTTTTAAAATGTACTCTGCAAAAGATTTACATCTGTTGAAGGAAATTTATGAATTTCTTTAATGCAGTGCATGGTCAACTTTTATATTTCTTAGCTGAGTGTCTCAGCAAAATATTAAATTTGGAAGGGGGAAATGCCTGACATTTCTTTAAAATGTTCAGACAATGGCTTTACAAAATCCATCCTATTTGAATGTGAAATATTCTCATCTTTAATGGCCAGTACTAATCTCACATGACTAGGGGAGCCACCTGAACCTGTCTGGGGGAGCCCTTCAGGAAGGAGGGCCTAAGTAGAGGTCAGGGTAAAGGCTATGGCCCTGAGTGTCTGATGCAGATCCATGCTCTTCTGGTGCCAGGCTGGGGGATGTGGCAGGTGAGTTTCAGACTCCTCCAGCTTCCCATTCCCCACTGCAAATTGGAATGATCAGTCCCACCTCCTGGGATTGTGAAGGCACTTTGTGGAGTACTGTAGAAGTACAACAGGTATTATTTATGCCAAAATTACTATATTCAGTAGAATTCCCAACTCAAGATGTGTTTGGTGCTCTCTGAGTGGCTGGGAGAACTGTGTCAGCCAGTTAATCTGTCAGAGCACAGTTCCAGCTATTTCCTTCTAAAGCTCTGATTGCAAAAGTAACATATGCTCATTATATGAAACAAATTTAAGATGAGGCAAGGGGAATAAAGAAAAGTGTTAGGAAGAAAATGTAAGCAACCATATGCCCCAGCCATATATGTGTACATGTATCTACTTATTTATTTACAGGTACAGGAACAGGGGGTAATAGTGGTACATACATCTTATATTTTTTACTTAGTATTTTGTGAATATACACCCACACCCATATGACATATACATCTATATCTATAGCCTTTAATTGCAGTCCCACTTTTAAATTTAGGATTATTTTTAGAAAGAATTTAAATGAATTATTCTAAAAAGGGGGAAATTTGTAGTAGCTGGTTTAGGATGATAAGAACCAAGCTAAAAGTCATTTGTAAATGAGTACTTGTTCATTGCCAACAATGTATTGACCCAAAATCTGTCAAATCACACTTTGGATCTACTTGAGATTTAAGTTATTTAGTACTTGGTATGTCTTTTTGATGATAGCCATTCTAATGGGCCTGAGGTGATACCTGGTTGTGGTTTTGATTTGCATATCTCTGGTATTGACAATGTTGAGCCCCTTCACATGTACCTGTTGGCCATTTAGATGTCTTCTTTGGAGAAGTGTCTGTTTATCTCCTCTTCCCTTTTTTTAATTGTGTGTGTATAAATATAAATATAGATATTTTACTATTGAGTTATAGGAGTTCTTTATGTATTTTGGATATTAACCCTTTATCAGGTATGTGGTTTGCAAATATTTTTTCCTATTCCATGGGTTGTCTTTTCATTTTGTTGATGGATTCTTTTGCTGTGCAGAAACCATAGTTTGATGTGGTCCCACTTGTTTATTTCTGATTTTGTTGCTTGTGCTGTGTCATATGCAAAAAAGTCATTGCCAGGACCCATGTCAAAGAGCTTTTCCCACTATGTTGTCTCCTAGAGTTGTATGGTTTCTGGTCTTCTGTTTAAGTCTTTAATCCATCAGGATTAATTTTTGTGAATAGTGTTAAGATATGGGTCCATTTTCATTCTTTTCCCATGTGAGTATCTAATTTCTCCAGCACCATTTATTGAAGAGACTGTCTTTTTTCTCCATTGAGTATTGGCTCTTCTGTCAAATATTACTTGACTGTACATTGTTTCTTTAAAAAAAGGTTTCTTGACTACCTCCATTTCTTTTTCTGAAGATTATTTTTATTTATTTAGTTTTTTAAGATTTTATTTATTTGACAGACAGAGATCACAAGTAGGCAGAGAGGCAGGCAGAGAGAGAGGGGGAAGCAGGCTCCCTGCTGAGCAGAGAGCCCGATGCGGGGCTCGATCCCAGGACCCTGGGATCATGACCTGAGCTGAAGGCAGAGGCTTTAACGCACTGAGCCACCCAGGCGCCCCTGAAGATTATTTTTAGTACAAGGTTCTTACTGTGCATTATAGGGTAGCATATGCTATAAACATGCGTTGACACCTAAGTCTTTCAAAGGGATATATTTGTTTCATGTTGAGCTGATCATACCTATAATTCTAGGCAAAACTTACATTTGTTAGCCATTATAGAATACAATTTTGTATGATAAAATACTAACTGCAGTGTTTCACCAAATCTGACAACCATGTGGAATTTATTGATAATAATAATGGGCAAAAATAATCCCAAGGTCATTGACTTCTGTCATATAATTATCTGAGTTACTTGTGTTGGTGTGACATTTCTTCCATCGTGTTCTTTTAATTCCGGCAAATGATATAAGGGGATGGTGACCTTATGATTCTGACTTAGACTGTTTCATTCAAATGTAAAAACATATTTGAAGACACTGACAGTTGCTTGATAGTGACAGGCCTGTTGTACAAAATTTCTTTGATGGGAGGGGCTTGAAATACAGTATTATCAGAGAAGGTTCTGAAGCAGAAAAAAACGCTGTTGATTCGATAAAAGTCTGTTGGAACAGTTTTCGTGATAGACCTAAGTTAAAAGCCACGAAATTCTCTGAAATGGTTAATAGTAAAGCTGTTGTAAATGAGACTGCAAACACGCTTTCTGAGGTAATAATTGCGAAGTACTTCTTGGAGAGAGGTCTTAGAGTTTTTGAATTTCTAAATTTTATTTTGTTGTAGGTCGAAAACAACATGCGTTGTATGTATATATTGAGACTAGTTAATGTAACTTTGAGACTAGTTAATGTAACTTTATTCACTTTTTCTCCCAAGCAAATAATGGATATACTGCATCCCATTTCTCAGGAAGAGTTCATACTTTTCCTTACTGTGGTTAAGAGAAGGAAACAGGCAATGCATCTGTTCAGAATTTCCCAGAAAGTACACTGTCAACACCAGAGCTGGGGTGGCGCCGGAGCCTGAGGTCCAGGTGTTGCACACACAGCCCAGGCCCGTAGTTGGCCTCATCGGTGCTTGAATTAATGCCTGAGTTTTGGTTAGTTTTTTTGTTTTTTTTTTGTTTGTTTGTTTTTGTTTTTTTTTTTTAGTAGATAAAATCTAAATAATAGTTTCTGGAAGCTCTTTCTGGACCTTGGTGAAACATCATGAAAAAACAGTTTGAAGGGGTTGGAGTGGGGTTTGGGGGAATATGGACACTAGTTTTAATGGTTAGTTTTCCTTATCAGTTAAGTGGTAGACATAGTAAGTTCCCTGCTTACCTATTTGGGCCATTTTTGAGGACCTAAGGAGTCATGCTCATCTTCCTAGTCATTCCTTTTCAAACATTTATGATGTCAGCTTCTTTAAAAAAAAATATTTATTTATTTATTTGACAGAGAATAACAGAGAGAGGGAACACAAGTAGGGGGATTGGGAGGGGGGAAGCCAGCTTCCCGCAGGCTAGGAGCACCTGACGTGGGGCTTGATCCCAGAACCCTGGGATCATGACCTGAGCCAAAGGCAGACGCTTAACAACTGAGCCTCCCAGGAGCCCCTGATGTTAGCTTTTTTTTTTTTTTTTAAATTTTATTTTTTATAAACATATATTTTTAGCCCCAGGGGTACAGGTCTGTGAATCGCCAGGTTTACACACTTCACAGCACTCCTGATGTTAGCTTTTTAAATCCTTTTAGTTTTCAGGCCTTCCTGCCAAGCTGTAGGATCGGCTTTCTCACTACCCCATTTTATCGACAGCTAAGAAAACTGAGGCTCATATTTGTTCAGACATGGCTGGAATTCATATCCAAGACTGTCAGACATACCCTCAATAAATTCACAGCACTTAAGAAGGACAGATATGTAAACAAATATGTGACAATATTTTTTAGAGTATAAAGCCATGTGCCATCAGGGCATCACTGTTGTCGTCTGTTTAATATCGTTGTTGATGTTGTGTGGTTTAACATATTCTTTGCCTTAGAGAAACTGGAAAACCACATTTGTTTCCTGGTATAAAATGACACTTTTTTAAATTTAAATTTTAATAACTGGAAAATATATAGTCTCACCCATGGTAGCCTCAATTTTATGTATTAATACATAAGCGTATATTCATGTAATTGTGTACATACATGTTTAACAATGAGACATGGACCCTTCCTCAGTGGAGTTCTAGAGACTGGTGCCCAACTGCCTGGAGTGTTTCATGTGGGATCTTTTCTTGAGTCAAACAATCTCTTCTGACCCTCCCTCCCTTATGAACCTCTGATACCCAGACATTTCTCAGAGAAGAATAGGGCCTGGCAATGATTCATCACACTGTATTCAGGAGGATGTAGAAGGTTCCAGAACCACTTCCACCTTTCCTTGTGTCCTGCCTCGTCTTGTAAGTGTGGGTCCCTGAATGTGTTTGTAGTCAGGCATACTGGAGAAAGCAGAGTGAGTACTGATGTTCTGTGGTAGTTGTTCTGAGTAGTTCTGAGTAGTTCTGTAGTTCCGAGGTCCCAGAGACAGCCAGAGGTAACCCACTAAGGGATGAAGGAAGGCTAGGCTCAGACTGAGGCAGCTGAGCTCTGAGCTCCTGGCCGTTCCTCTGTCTCCTGACTGTGCTCATTCACTTAGCTGTTAGCCTCTTGGTTATGTGGCAGGTAAGATGTGGCTCTTTTTCCTTGTTTTCTGAGTTTTGCTTTTTTGCATTTTGCTTCCTGCATTGTTGTCTCTTCCTGTAATTAACATGGCTAAAAGGAAAATGTAACCTTAAATGTTGTTTTAAAAAAATAGCCTGCTGGACTTTTGAGCTGGATTTAAATCCCAGCTGTTATTTAAATTAATTTGTGACCTTTGATAAGTCTGAGACTGTTTAAACAGTAAAATGGTGATAAGAATACTTATTTGTAGAATTATCTTGAGCACTAGGGATATAAAATGCCATCCTCATCAAATAACACTGAGAATCATTAACTGTATGCTCTTGCTGGATCTGCATACATATGAAAACAGCAGGATGTCTCTGTTTTTTTAATTCCACAGAAGTTCAAGTGCGGTTGTATGAGGTACAGGTTAGAGTCTGGAAGGGTTGCATGCTTATAGAACATTTCTGCCTCCTCAGTTGTTAAGGGTGTTACACACCCTTCAAAGTTAAAGAGGGCTCAAGGGTAAGTTGGGCCAGTGGTAGGAATCCTTAAGGTTGATAGGGTTCCCAGTGGAACGAAATCTCAAACATGGCTAGTGTGTGTTGTATCATGCACGTAGTAGAGTTGCTCTTTGATTTGTGGTCACAGACATTTTCTACAAAGTATGTCATTTTCTGGGATCTTCAATTTCAGTCTGGCTCTGAAACCTTTCGTCCAAACATGCACCCCATTTCCAGTTCCTTCTTCATACTAGATTGGCCTAGCTACAGATCTTATTTTCCTTTTCCTAGCTCCACCTTAGTGAATCGACCGTTTATATCCCTTTATACATCTTTTCTTTTACAAGCCCTGGACTCACAGCAAATTCCATGTGGCCTGGGTCTCTAGAGTAGCAAAGAATTGAAATTCATGTTTGGATTCCCCCTACGTGCAAATCCCCCCTCTTCCTGTGTTGCCAGTCCCTTCTAATCCTGATGCCCACCATACTAACAGTTTGTTAAAAATTTAAAACCTAGCAGAAGTTCTTCCCCAACCTGTTGGGCTTGCCGAAGAGGTCCCAGACATCTGTCCTCACGAAATATATAATTTAGTGAGAATTAGGCAACACTGGGGTTCTATAAGGTTTTCCCTGGACACGGTTAGTCCCTGGACCCCCTCCCCAATGTCCATGGTTGCTTATTGAGCCCTTAGCCCTCAGTGTGTGTTTGTTTTCTGAACTCATTAAGAATTTTTCCCCCCAAAGATCCTCTTAATTAAAGAATGGAATTAAAAGCACGCATACACACCACATGTGTACACTTAAAAACTATTCAGATACCCAGCAAGTGTTATGAGGTTGCTTCTAAATCAACAGAGACTCCGGTGTTTCATAAAGTTGTGTTACGTGCAAAGCTTTATCTTTCGTAGCTACTTGTCATTAGAAACCTGCCTGGTCTAGAAGGGGGACCTCTGAGTATTGTTCGTTACAAACAAATAGCTTCCGACGCTTCTGCATAGATCCATAATCCCGGGATTATGAGCTAGCATTGTGGCTTGGGGTTTGCAGAGTTTTAGCTAGACCTACCTAGGACCAAGCAAAATATGTTGGATAGTAAATCATTAGGTATTTGTTTTTCCAACAGACTAGGAGATTGAAGGTTATGATTTGTTTTAAGGAGGCAATTCTTTTTATTAAGATAATATATTGGGGCGCCTGGGTGGCTCAGTGGGTTAAAGCCTCTGCCTTCGGCTCAGGTCACCATCCCAGGGTCCTGGGATAGAGTCCTGCATCAGGCTCTCTGCTCAGCAGGAAGCCTGCTTTCCTTCCTCTCTCTCTGCCTGCTTCTCTGCCTGCTTATGATCACTCTCTGTCAAATAAATAAATAAAATCTTTTAAAAAATATATTAAGGTGAGCATCCTTGAATATCTTAGTTTTTCTTTCATCTTTTTCAGTTAAGAAAGTATTTAATACCAGTTACGATCTAGTCATGGTTCTAAATTTTCTTTGTACTCACGTTATTTTAACTTTTAAACTAATTATTTTTTAGAATTTGGTAACACGTGTACATTAGACAAGAGGTTATACACTGAAAAGTAACTCTTCCTTCAGCCCCTTCTTGCCTCAGCCCTGGATCCTCCTCAGATTCTCCCGGAGACAGTCCATGCATTTGTAGCCAGCTCTGTGTCTAATATTCTTTTTCTCACAGAGAGTGCTGGCATGCTATGATAGACTTCCTGTGGTGGCCCTCCCAGTGAACTACACCTCCTTGTATTTAAGTCCTTCTGTAAATTCCTCCATATTGGCTGAGCTTGGCCATGTGACTGGCTTTGGCCAACGGTGACTTAGCAAGTGTGATGCAGGCAGAGGCTTGGTAAGTGCTTGCACATTGGAACTTGTTCTCTGGGAACGTTCACAATTGTGACACTGCCGCTCAGAACCCAGAAACCAGCAACTGTGAGGTACCCAACCTAGCCACGTGGAGATTCTTCACGGAAGAGGACCGAGGTCCCTGCCCATGGCTATTACAGCAGCCAGCCAGCATCAACCTGCCAGCCGTGTGATGGACAGACCATCTTCTTGGGAGTAGAACCTCCAGCCCCATTGACACCACTCCAGATGATGCTATGAGGAGCAGAGACAGGCTTTCCCTGCTGAGCCCCATCCACACTGAGACCATGTGAGCTGTTCTGAGCCACTAGATTTGGGTTATCATGCAGCAACAGAGAACTGAAACACTGTAGTCACTGTGTATTCTGTGTCCTGCTTTTTTTCACTGAATGATATATTTGATAATCAGTCTATTTCAGTATATGTAGAGTTACCTCATTCCCTTTTTTAAGAGCCGTATTGCTCTGTAGTGATTGAATTAATCAACCTCTTATTGATGGACATTTATGTTTCCAGTTCTTTGCCGTCAATATCTTCACTGCATGCTTGCTTTTATACATGAACAAGTATGTTTATTGAGTAAATTCTTAGAGATGGAGTTGCTGGGTCAAAGGATCTTTGGCTCCATCATTTTAATATGCACTGCCAAACTGCCCTCACGAGAGGTTACACCCCAGCCGTAAGGCAATGCTGTTGGAATGTCACATCTCTGCCTTGCTGTTGTTTTGGCATATATTGAAAAGGCATTTACATTTCCTTTTTGATGACCTTCCTTTTTTCCTGGTGGGTAGTTGGCCTTTTTCTTTTTAGAAGGAGCTCTTTATATTTAAAAAAATTAGCTGTTCTTTAATATGAAGCAAATCTTTTCTCCCCCTCCATTTCTCATTTATCTTTTTCCTTGGTTAGAGCAATGTTTTCTCTTAATTGTGTTTATTAGATTTATCGGTCTTCTGCAGCTTTGGGATTTTCTTGTTTTTCTATTTCTTTTTTCATGTTTAGACTTTCCCCTGCCTGAGATTACAATTGGTATTCTCCTGTGTTTTCTTGTTGTATTATTACTGTTTTGCTTTTTATATCTTCATCTCTGAGCTGCTAGAAATCTCTCTTGATATATAGGCTCCAAATTCTATTTTTCCTAGTTGTCCATTAAAACTGTCATGCCATGCCATCCTTATATTTCCATATTTATACCACAGGTAATCTAAGTATATTTATTTAATGCAATAAACTCTTGAGTTGCCAGCCCATATATTACTTATTTTCTCTGCTACTTTAGGACATACTACAGTGAATTTTATTTTATTTTATTTTTTTAAAAGATTTTATTTATCTGTTTGACAGAAAGAGCAAGCAAGAGAGGGAACACAAACAGGAAGAATGAGAGAGGGAGAAGCAGACTGAGCAGGCTGAGCGGAGAGCCTGATGCAGGGCTCGATCCCAGGACCCTGGGACCATGAGCTGAGCTGAAGGCAGACACTTAACGACTGAGCCACCCAGCGGCCCCTACAGTGAATATTTCTTAAAACAACTCTTTATAATTGTTAATCCCAGACCAGTTTAGGATTTCCTTTGTGGATGTACAAATGAACATTTATAGTCTGCTTTGAAAATTATTTAAACTTTAATTTTGTTAAGCTGCTCAGAAGCCAAAGTTGGAAAGATGGGCATTTTATGCACAGGAATATGGAGGAGATCATTCTATGTAACTGAGATTCATCTGGAGATATAAGTAGGATTGGGAAGGGACAGAGAGTGGTGTGCTTTCTGATCCTGTGCCATATAGGAAGTCCTGTTCCCGAATTTCAGAAGCACATAATAGTATTGGTATAAAAACTATATCTAATCAGGAGCGTGGGGAGGCTGGGACCCTGCTAAAGGAAGATTTGGTTTTGCTAATAGAATGGCTGAAGCCACTTCATTATGGGAAAAAAGAAGTCAGGAAATTATTTTTGTACTCTGGTACATTAAGAAAATGCATCCATTTAATTTGGGGAAGCCCTTGTGATTAAAAGTAATGAGTACAACTGTCCTGGACCCCCAGGGGGGCAGTGCCACTCAGTGGAGGCAAAACTGAGAAGTTCCTCCAGCCTTGCCCCTCCCGCCCCTTTGAGCAGCCACTCATGCTCATTTCCCCGGGCTTATGCAGCATACTTCCAGACCTTTTATCTCACAGGCCTGTGGTCTGACCCCATGGGGCTCGGTGGGTCTGCATTTGGAACAGGTGCCTATGGTTGTTAAATTTAAGCCCTGCTATGAGAATGAATGGACAGCCCTGGAAAGAGAGACAGAATTAAAGTGTTGCCCAATGGACATAAGTGCGTTGCAGCAGGATCCAAACTATGCAGGGAGATTTCAGGAGACCCCCACACAGGCCGGCCACACCACACTTGTTCCAGCCACACCGTGCTTGTTTCTTCCTGAGAGAAACCTGCACTTCTTCTAGGTAAGAAAACACATGTCGCTAAGGTGGGCAGTTGACATCTAGGTTCGGAGTCACAGAATGTTCTAGCTAAAAAACCCATCAGAGCCGTTTCATTTGGTCAATCACGTTTTTGTAGCTTTCCTTCCCTGCTTTTTACAATCTTAAACTCTCGGCCCGTGTTGGCACCGGTGGCATTGTTTTTCCTTTTCTCAGTGCCAGACAAGCTGGGCTATTTTAGCAAATACTTAGTTTCAAGGATTAAAAAAAAAAAAATGTTCTTTCTTTTCCCTTTAGATCTTGTCTAAACTTTCTTTGCCCGCTCGTGCCCGGGAGCCAGCGATGAAGCAGAGTTTTGCCTTTGACAATGTCGGCTACGAAGGCGGCCTGGACACTGTGGACCCCCCTCAGACGGCCACTGGCACCATCAGCATTTCGGGCATGACTTGCCAGTCATGTGTAAAGTCTATTGAGGGCAGGATTTCCAGCCTGAAAGGCATCGTGAGCATTAAGGTTTCCCTGGAACAGGGCAGTGCGACGGTGAGGTATGTGCCGTCAATCCTGAGCCTGCTGCAGATTTGCCGTCACATTGAGGACATGGGCTTCGAGGCCAGCGTCTCAGAGGGAAAGGCTGCCTCCTGGCCCTCGAGGTCCTCGCCTGGCCTCGAGGCTGTGGTCAAGCTTCGGGTGGAAGGCATGACCTGCCAGTCCTGCGTCAGCTCCATTGAAGGCAAGCTCGGGAAACTGCAGGGAGTAGTGAGAGTCCGAGTGTCCCTCAGCACCCAGGAGGCAGTCATTACTTACCAGCCTTACCTGATTCAGCCCCAGGACCTCAGGGACCACGTCAGCGACATGGGCTTTGAAGCTGTCATCAAGAACAAAGTGGTGCCTGTAAGCCTGGGACCCATTGATATCGAGCGCTTACAGAGCACCAACCCAAAGACCCCTTTGGCTTCTGATAACCGGTCCCTCAATAACTCTGAGACCTTGGAGCACCAAGGGAGCCACACAGTCACCCTGCAACTGAGAGTAGATGGAATGCACTGTACGTCTTGTGTCCTGAATATTGAAGAAAACATAGGCCAGCTCCCCGGGGTTCAAAGTGTTCAAGTGTCCTTGGAGAGCAGAATGGCCCAAGTACAGTATGACCCTTCTCACCTCACCGCCACTGCCCTGCAGAGGGCCATCGAAGCGCTTCCACCTGGGAACTTCAAAGTCTCTCTTCCTGATGGTGTGGCAGGAAATGGGACAGGTCGCAGGTCTTCCAACCGTGTCGTCCCCGCCCCCACGCAGAGACCCCAGGTGTTGGGGGTGTGCGATACTGTGGTGCTCGCCATTGCTGGCATGACCTGTGCGTCCTGTGCTCAGTCCATCGAAGGCCTCATCTCCCAAAGGGAAGGGGTACAGCGGATATCGGTCTCTGTGGCTGATGGGACCGGCGTGGTGCTCTATGATCCGTCTGTTACTAATCCGGAAGAACTCCGAGCTGCTGTTGAAGAAATGGGATTTGAGGCTTCAGTCATTTCTGGTATGTGGTCGACCCACGTGAAGCCCACCCTGGGGTCTCTTCCTCTGCTTACAACAGAGGGCCTGCAGGGTGGGGTGGGGAGGGCACGCTTGCTGCTCACCTGTCAACAGGGGTGACCGAATTCTGCAGCTTTTCCTTGTATGTTAAGTGTGTTAATGTAGAAGAAATAGAATTTTTTTGGTGGGTAGATTCTGCCTCTCATGGAGCTGGGACTAAAATGCTAAGCTCTTTGGTTTTTTTTTCTGAAGAGAACTCTAATTCTGTGTTCTTTTTTTTAAAAGAAGAGTCCTGTGGGAGCATCAGGACCTTCTCTCTCCAAAGGAACCATCATCACGTTCTGCGCTTTCTCTGCTGAACAAAACAGTACAAGCAGAACCTTAGTCCCACCACCGGGAGCGCATTCTGTTGAAAGTGGGAATTAAGGAGGGGATGCGGTGATGATGGCTTGCCCTCCTCAGTGGCCGTGGGGAGAGGCGCGCATTTTTGCCGTGTGCCCTGTGAGACCTGTGAGCGGTGGGCTCTGCCCAGAGCCAATGTTGTAGCGCAGCAGGCCGAGTCCCATGTGAGCCGGCGAGGGCAGGGGAAGGGGCGGGGACGCTGGAGGCAGCTCAGGTGTGCTGGGGGTGCCGAGAGGAACGGCTGAGCGTGAGCACTCAAGAGGCGGCGGGACCAGCCGGGCAACAGGTAGACCGCTCCGAATGGGCCGTGTGCCCAGCTGAGCCGGTCTTCTCTGCAAAGGTGAGGGGTGTCAGCGGTGGGTTTTAATCCAGAGGCCGTGCAGGGGAGTCCACACTAGAGCAAGCTGGTCGCAGTCAGTGCAGAGTGGACTGAGGCTCGGAGGGCTCACAGGACACTGTATGACAGATGACGTGGGGCTGGAGAGCAGGGGATAGATTAGAATGACATCCAGAAGGTTGCATCCAGCAAGCTTGGTCCGGGTGAGGCCTGTGATATGGCGGGCCGGGGAGGAAGGGGAGAGCCTGTGGCCAGACCAAGCTGTGGGAGGACAGCAGAGTGCTGAATTCTGGCAGAGTGGGGCTGGAAATGCAGATTTGGGTGGTGGGAGCCAGAGGAGATGACAAAAGGCTGGGGAAAGGGAGTGTGATCCGGGACAGGCAGAGGGAAGAACGTGATGGCACTGATGTGGAAGGAAAGGTATCTAGAGAATGAGATTTTCACAGACAAGGACAGCACCCTGGAAGTAAAGGAAGCTGTTTCAAGGAGGCAGGTTACAGGCCTCAGGCTCCATGTAATTAGGAGGTGGTGGCTCAGGTGAAGGGGTGCCTAGCTGCATGGTGGGGGGAGGTGCAGCCTTCCAGGAGCTTAGCTGAGGAGGGTCGGAAGTGATAGATGGGAAGGGGGTTTGCAGAGAGGCTGAAGATGAGGGAGAGCTGGACATGCAAGGGACAACTGTGTTTTCATGGCTTCGATCCCAAGATACAGGCCCTGGACAGCAGTGCAAGTTACAGATGGGACCAGGCCGGTAGAGCCCCATCAGCCTGCGTGGCAGCCTGTGCCATAGGGTGGTGGCCAGCCCGGCTCTTGGAAGGGCCCCTGGGCAAAGACCCGTGGCCGTGCTCAGGGCCAGCCGGGCTTGGGTGTCCCACATCCACCTCGCGGTAGCTGCCAAGATAAAGTGTGTCTCCTTGAAAAGTTCACTCTGTCGTGGTGCTTCCCTGCACACACACCCTTATAGGGAGTGGGTAGGTCATGTAGAATGACTTGGCCCTGTTCTGCACTTTGTCTTTTGTACCCGGTTTCAGGAAGGAGGTTGTTTTTAAACAAAAATCAATAAGGAAAACACAATGGAACAGTAAATTCTGTACTTGAAAGGTAGGAAATGTAGTACAGAGTCATCATCTGCTGTATTTGTATGAGGTTTCAAGTCTTTCAACAGTAGAATCAGGTTGTTGGCAGGAAAAAGAAATTTGCATTGAACTGCATAATCCGGAGTAACTGGATTTGACTAAATAAATCTAGAAAGAAAAGAGCAGTGCTTTTTATTGGTCAGAATTATGAGAATTATGTTTTTAGCCCAAGAGGTATTTAGTGTACCAGATTTAGCAAATAAAGATACAGGACACCTAGTTAGATTTGAATTTCAGGTAAGCAGTGAATACTGTTTCAGTCAAAGTATGTCCTGTGCAATATTTGGGACATACTTATACTAAGAAGTTATTTGCTGTTTATATGAAATTCAAATTTAGCTGGGCATTTTGTACTTCACCTGGTGGTTTTTAAAACTTAGGATAACCCATGAGTGCCCTGGTGACCATCTGTCTAGCCACTCAAATGCTGAGAAGGCATTATTTGTATTTGGTGGTCATTCTGGAACAATCAGGAAGAAGAGCTCCTTGAACACAGTCTTCAAAACCATGTTGTTTCTCCTTGGACTCAGCAGCACCCAGCACATAGTAGGCATTTGTGGGGTGGGGGGAGTGGAAGAGAAAGAAAAGGCTGGGACAGGCGGGCTCCGGGGTAGCTCAGTGGCAGGATTTAACCTAGGGCATGACTCAGAAAATGTTAGAAAGAGCTGAATAACCACACCGGGAATGGGAAGGAAACCAAGAGATGACTGAGAGCAGGAGGGTCTGAGGGAAGAGGGCCCCTGAGAGCGGGGGGGGCTGAGCCGGTGGCACTGGAACTTCTAAGGGAGAGGCTGTGGCCAGGAGCTGGGCTCTCAGTAGGTAGGTGGGAAACACTTTGGGCTTTCCCTCTTTCTGTCCTGTTGTTTCCCACTGGTTACCTCCCATGTGCCAGATTTAATCAGAAGCCAGTTAGCAAGGGAGCCTGGGAAAAGTGGTTTAGCAGAGGTCAGCCCCCTTAACAATAGGGCTGGGAGAGGGAAGGGAGCAGTCTAAGAGCGTGTGCACAAGTGGCGGGCATTGAATTTCGGCCAGCTTACTGGACAGCTAAATATATAGACCTGGTTTGTATCTAGAAATCAGCTCTGTGTGTGTGCACTGGTTTGCATGGTAAGTATTATCTGAATGAATGAATGAACAGATGAATGACTATATGAATATACCATGAGGAAAAGTCATCTGTCACGTGCAACATGTTCCCCTCACCCTTGTAAATGGGCAGTGTCCCTTTGGGGGCACTGTTCCATGATCCCAGCATGTGTCATGGGGCTTCTGGGTCCCAGGCACTGTGCTGGCTGCCGTGAGTGCTCAGAAACTGTCCAGGACCTGCCCACATGTGGTTCCTGCTTGACCAGGGAAGCATCTCAGAGACCCATCATCCAAGGCAGGTTGGAATAAATGTGACAAGGAAAGTGTAGGTAGAGCGCTCTTGAGATTCAGAAGGGGAAGAGAGAATCCAGCATCTGGACTTGATGATTAGAGGTGACTTTGGAGCTGGGCTTGAGTCAGACTTAATAGAGAGGGTCTCAGCAGGCAGAAAAGGGCAGGACTGCACCAGACAAGACGGAGGAGATCCAGCACAGGCCCGCGGGCAGGAGTCTTCCTGCTCTGTCCTGGGAACAGTCCAGCTTGGGTGGAAATAGAATATAAGTAATGGGAGATAAGGTCAGCCAGGCCAGCACTCTAGTGCAAGCCACCATCCTCTGTGTCCTGGATCCTGGAAGAGGCTTGGAACTAGTCTCCCTGCTTCTGAGCCTTTCAGCCTTACAGTCTGTTTCCTGCCCAGCATTCACAGTGTTCCTGTTACTCTGCTGATACTCTGAAACCTTCCCATCTATATTGTGAGAGGGGGTTCTTAGGGAGCTGTAGAAGCCCCCTCCCTGACTCCCCACCTTTCTAACCCCTTCCCAGTCCTCATAGCAAGTTTGTTCTCACCTCAGTGCCTTGTACTTGCCAGCCCCCCGGTCTGGTATATGCTTTCCCCAGTATCCACATGGTGCACTTCATTTTATATATTCTGGACTTTCACCAAAGTGTATGTAATTTATATTTAGAAATGCATAGATTTGCATTATACATGGTGGTTTTATAATCTCTTTCACCCCGCAGTTTATCATAAACATGCTTATAGGTCCATCCGTACGTCTGTGACGCCATGTGCGGCGGCTGCATAGCAGTCTGTTGTGGGAATGCGATATAACTTAGTTTCCAGTTGGACTGTTCGCATCTACTTTGTGTGCGTGTGATTGTAGATAATACCAATAGCGATCTTTGAGGCTACATTTTTTGCACATACTTAGTTATTTCCTTATGATAAATACCTGAAAGTGTTCATTACTGGATCATAGAATATGAACTTTATTTCATTCCATTACGAATATTTATTGTGCCTCTACTAAGTGCCAAGTAGTTGGAGGTACTGTTTTTGATAATATTGTCAAGTAGACTTCCAGAAAGTCAAACCAATTTACATGCCCACCCATAGTCTTAGTTTAGATGAATAAAAAAATGGGACCCAGTAATACAGACTTTTTGGGGTTTTGTTAGTTCATTTCAACTTTCTTTAATGATCTCCAGAAGCCCAAAATTTAGGTGAGTTAAATCCCAGTGTGGGAGAATGGCAATGTGTAAATTGTAGGTTAGTAAAGGAGTCCAAAACTCTCTAATAGGACAAATATTATTAAAATTGTTGACCACAATATTTGGATAGAAAGACAGGTGAATCCAGAAAACAGGTGATGGACTTGGAAAATGGGGAGGGGTTGAACAGGTGCAGGAGGCTTGAACAGGTGCAGGGGGGTTGGACAGGTACGGTGCAGGTGGATGGGTGCAGGAGATAGAATGTGGAGAGGCTGTGGCCATAAAACAGCTTTTGTGAGTTTGGCATCCAAAGGGCAGAGTCATTTAGAACAATGACCGAGTCCAGGAGCGTATAGCTGTGCTGGTGGGGGAGGCGTGGTCTCCGCTTCAAGAAAGTAGAGAGGCCCTGTGAGGCCAGAGCTCTGGAGGTTGCCCACGAAGGTGCTGAAAGGGCCAGTCAGCTGGACGGTTCGAATGAGTGGAGGCAGATTTAAGCACCTTTCAGAAAACGAGCAAAACGTGCAGGATGTGAGATTTATTTAGAAAAACTTGAAAGGCACAGCCTATTGTCAGTACACATTAGTGCCAACTTCTGTCTTTTGTAGCTTGGATTTTCAAATAACGAGAGTTCATTGTTAAATGATATAATTATCTTTTGTATATAGTCTTAAAAGTACTTTCTGTCATCAAAATTGTGTGACTTTCTGGAGTGATGGAAACTCTCTAGGTCTCGATCTGGGCGATTAGTTACATATGGGGGTTCATATGTGGTGGGCAGGGAAATGGCCCCCAACGATGTCTGTGCCCTCGTCCCCAGAACTCAGCGGGGGGAAGGATGGTCTTTTCAGATTATGTGCTGAATCAACTGGGTATCCAAATGGGAAGAGATTCACCTTAACTCTCACCTCGTAACCTACCCAAAGTTAATTTGCTGTATGGCAAATACTGTGGAAGTTTATGAAAGTAACAGCTTCTAGAAGAAAACAGTATGAATATTTTCAGTGTTGAGCTGGACAGATCTGCTACCAGAGCACAAAACATGCTAACCACTAAAGCTGGTTTAGTTGGTTGGTAAGTTGGGCCTCTGTCCAACGAGCCACCGTGATCTGGGAGTGCGGCGGCAGAACACAGCCCGGCGCGGTACGGGCAGCACGGACGCCCGACAAGGACTCGTGTCCTGAGCACATCCGGGGTGCAGGCAAACAACAGGGAAAGGTGAACAACTCACTAAAGGGCTTTGGGGTCCACTGGGTTCTTGTGGGGAGAAGCAAACCTCTGCTAAGGAGAATGGGATCCTTAGTGCTTAAAGGCACAGATCCTGGGGGTAAAGAGACCTGTTTTAGAAACTACCTTCATTACTTAGTACCTGAGGGGTCAAAAGCACATTTTAAAATTTCTTTAACCCATTTCTGTCTGTACAATGGGGATGGTAGCCTCTGTACCACAGAGAGCTATTTTAAAGGAGGTCATCCCTGTGCTTAGTAGAGGGCCTGGTGAGTTCTTACTGTTGTCATTGTCTGATTAGAGCACTCCTCCCGCTGGAACATTCCATTCTTGAGTACTGGCATCTTCTAATATGTCTGCGATTGTGTGCCTCTGTCTCGGGGTGGGGGGTGGCAGTGACGGGAACCAACCCCCATGGAGCTTTCTCAAGAGCTTTCATTTGCATACTGTCAGGCTTGAACCTCCGTTCTAAAAAAAAGTTATTTGTTGTTCTAATCAGAATGATTTCTTATGTTTCCTCCTAGAAAACTATTCCACCAACCATGTTGGAAACCACAGTGCAGGGAATTCCACAGCGCCCCCCACAGCTGGCGTTCCTGCGTCTGTACAGGAAGTGGCTCCCCGTGCCGGGGGGCTCCCTAAAAACCACAACTCTGGCTCCTTGTCCAAGCCCCCACAGGCCTCTACCACAGTGACTCCCCAGAAGTGCTTTCTACAGATCGCAGGCATGACCTGTGCATCCTGTGTGTCCCACATAGAGAAGAGCCTGCAGAAGGAAGCAGGTAGGAGGTCTGCCCTGGCCTTCCCCTGGGGAGGCTATGGGGGGACGTCAGAAACTGCGGGCGGCAGAAAGGGCACCGGGCTCTCCCGCCACAGTCCTCACTGCCTCCCTCAGCTCAGCAGCAGCCCTGGTCATCGGGCAGCAGGTTCATAGTATGACAGCAGAGAGGTCTGTCTGATGCTCTTGGGCACTTGGCAGTGTGCTCTTCAGGAAGTGTTTAGCTTGTTTAAGATACAGTGTATCTCCCAGTGAGCTGGTGATGGGAAGGTCAGTGTGAAGGTTCTGGCACATTCCGTAGGTAGCTTCCTCAGCTCATCCCGGCGGTCATCTCTGTTTTCCCCTCCAGCCCCATCCATTGGCTTTGCACTGTCACATGAGTACGTAGCCTGCAGTTTGTGGAGAAGTGGCAATTTTGAACATCCCGTCCTTTGTCCCTGTATGTCACAGAGTGTTGTGGAAGTGCCACAGTGTTGTCCTCTAGCCCACATTTCCAATACTGTCTCTTACACCTGAAAGTCCAACCAAAATTCTGTCCTAGTCTTTTGTTTGGAAAATACCTTACCCATGACTACCTTGCCAGCAGAGTCACTTTCTCTCTTTCCATGTATCTCTCTGCTCAGACTCCTTGGCCCTCACAGTCAGCCCTAAAGTAGGGGGCTGCATTTCCAGCCGCTGGCTCCCTGTGCTATATAGTGTGCTGGAGTTCTAGAATGACTGTTTGCACACGGAGGCATGCTTGTCCTCCATGTGCTGGCTGCTCATAAAATACCCTAGATCTCACAGTGCCTGTGTTTCTTTTCCTGACTTGAATCCCTCATTTTTATCAATTATGGCATCCTTTCTAAAGCACAGTTCTTGCTTTTATGTGAATGAGTCGTGTTTCCCCCTCAAACACACACAGAAGTGTTAGCAAGGTACAGATCTCGCTGGACTTAGGATAGTGTTACATCCCAATAAACCCATCATACCTTGAAAATATCATAAGTCAAAAATACACGTAACCTAGGGAACATCATCATAGCTTGGCCGGACTGACCTGAAACAGGTCAGGATGGGTGGTTCACCCTGTGGTGGCGCAGCTGATGGGGGCCAAGGCTCTGAGCCACTGCCCAGCATGGCCAGAGTTCTGTACAGCATAGCGCTCGCCCCAGAAAAGGTCCAAATCTAAAATTTGAAGTACGGTTTCTACTGAATGGGTATCCCTTTTGTACCATCATAAAGTCGAAAACCTGTAAACCAAACTGTTGTTGGAAATGGTCTGCAGTCTGGAATTTCTCTTCCACTTCTTAAAGGGATTCAAGAGTGGAAAAGAGTAAATTCTGAAAGAATGTTTTGTGTGTGTGTGAAAAGTGCCTGAAGATAGAAGTCCACCACTGAGGTCCCAGTAGTTGTGAGCTGCAGACTGTATCCCTTGCTGTGGGATGTGTGCGCCCTCAGCGTCTTCCCGAGCCTGACTCAGTGGCCCCATCCAGCAGCCCAGGCATCGTCTGGGAGCAGGGCACAGAACCTCAGGCCCACTCCAGACTGACTGAACCAGAATCTGGAGTTTAACAAGGTCCTCAGGTGATTTGTATGCCCATCAAAGTGTGAGAAGCATTGTTCTAGAACACTGGTTCTCACACTTGGCTGGTGCATTAAAGTCACCTGGGGAGCTTTTAAAAAAAAAGGTGGCTGGCGTCCACCTTGAGGGATTCTGATTTAACTGGTCTGAGTTTAGGGCCAGGCACAGTGATTGTTAAAAGCTCCCCAAGTGACCTCATGTGCAGTCAAGTCTGAGAACTCCTGTTCTAGAGGCTTCTGGGGCAGATGTTTTCCTTTGTTAGGTGATGTTGACTGTGTCATCTCAGAGGCCTTGCCTGGAGTGATACACCTGTGGCCCGATGGTTCCAGGTATTCTGTCGGTGCTGGTTGCCCTCATGGCTGGGAAGGCAGAGGTCAAGTATAACCCAGAAGTCATCCAGCCCCTGGAGATAGCTCAGCTCATCCAGGACATGGGCTTTGAGGCGACAGTAATGGAAGACTACACAGGCTCTGATGGCGACCTCGAACTCATCGTAAGTGCGGCAGCTGAGCGGGAGCTGGGGCGGGACCTGGGGCCGGAGGGCTGTAGGCCTCTGACGGGGGCCCGGAAACTTCTCCAGTTTTGCACATATCCTTTGTGTTGTTGGGGTTTTGTTTGTTTGGTTTTCCTTTGAAGCCAACAACAACAACCTGTTCCTTTTGTGAGGAAATGTCAGTCCTGTCACAGTCACGGGGGTGCATCCCACTGGGCACGTTCATAGTGTGAGGAGGAGGAGGGGCTGAGTGGCGGGAGTGTAGGAAGAAGAAGAGTTTCAATGGCAGCTGTCCAGAGTTGGATTGGAGGGCGCTGAATCTGAACACATTCCAGAAAGCCTGGAGGGAAGCTAGAATGCCAGGAGCGTCTCAAGGCCAGAGGTGAGTCAGTGTGGTAACCAGTGCCCTGGTGCCATCACAGCCCAATGCAGGCACAGGGCTGTCTAGAAGGTAGTTGGCGACCAATGTCCCGAATCACTCAGTCTAAGGTGAATGCCAGGGTGGCAGGGGCGGTGGTGGGCGGGGGGGCATAACTGTTTGCTGTCTCTCCGCTGTCACCAGCTGTGCGTGACAGCAGACCATGGTAACAATAGGTGTGTCTAGCATTTCCAACATGCTGTATTCATAAGCACTTGTGTATAAAGCTCTTTGGTGTAAATAGAGGGAGACTTAGGACAAGGAATTGAGTAATACTGTTGTACCGAGAAGGAAGGGTCTTACTCCCTTACTGTGTTTAGTCACTGCCATTAGTGGTAAGTAAATGTTTGAAGAAAGAGTACTAAGGACACCAGTGGCACTTTGAGCTCTTGATAAGGGGCATTCTTTGTTAAGCAAACCCTTGGCTCTGGTTGGGCCTCCCGGTGTGTGCTCGGGTGAAGTGTACTGCTCTCGGGCTTACAGTCCCAGCGCCCCTGAGGCCAGAGCGGGGCCCCTGCTGAGACCCCAGCCCCAATGGGGAATGCCTCTGCTTGTACAGACCACTGTGGAAAATCTAGATCATGAATACTATTGGGAAAGGTGAAAATATTGGTTTTTTAAATACACATTTTAATCTTTCTTTTGCCGTGCTCGCTTCGGCAGCACATATACTAATCTTTCTTTTGCCAATGGGGGAAAAAGGTAATAAATTTATGAGTAACACAAATGCATAACTCAATTTTTACTTACTTATATGTATATGTATTTGTCTATAGGTCCAAATGACCAAATCAGACAATTTATTCATTGAATTCATGGGTTTAATTGTGTTGAGAAAAGATAGCTTATATATAAAAGTTGTATGACATGGTTTTTGAGCTTTAATTTATGCAGGTGTGCGATCCGGTTATGAATAGTTCCTAAAATACGTTATGTTTGACTTTTAATCTTCACAAGATATTCTTGCACAGAACCGAACATACAAAGAGTATGGATGAGATATTAAGCACTACAGAACTTTGAACAAAGCAGAGCTAGAATTGTGGAGAGGTTTTTACCAGAGTCATATTTATTGTCTGGGTTCCAGTTTTATTAAAGCTTTTAATTAAATAATTAAAGTATTTTAAATGTTCCAGATTTTTAAGTGTCAGGGTAATATTTGCAAATTGCAACACTCTTGCAATGTAATGCTTGTTAAAAGCTAAAGGAATTAAATTACAATGGCTATGGTAATATGTAATGTATTCTTTTTTTTTTAATTTAAATTCAGTTAATGTATGGTGTATCATTAGTTTCAGAGGTAGAATCCAGTGATTCATCACTCTTATATAATACCCAGTATTATAATATATAATAATAACTCATCACATCACGTGCCCTCATTAATGTCTGTCACTCAGTTACCCCATCCCCCCACCCACCTCCCCTCCAGAAACTCAGTTTGTTTCCTATGGTTAAGAGTCTCTTATGGTTTGTCTCCCTCTCTGATTTCATCTTGTTTTATTTTCTCCCTAGTCCCGTGCGATCCTCTTTTATTTTCTTAAATTCCATATGAGTGAGATCATATAATTGTCTTTCTCTAATTGACTTATTTCACTTAGCATGATACCCTGTAGTTCCATCCATGGCATTTCAGGTGGCAAGATTTCTTTTTCTGATGGCTGAGTAATATTCCAATGTTTATACGAACCACATCTTCTTTATCTGTTCACCTGTCGGTGGACTTCTGGGTTCTTTCCATAGTTTGGCTGTTGTGAACATTGCTGCTATAAACATTCTGATGCAGGTGCCCCTTCAGATCACTACATTTGTATCCTTTGGGTAAACACCTAGTAGTGCAATTGCTGGGCCATAGGGTAGCTCTGTTTTCAGGAACCTCTATACTGTTTTCCAAGTGGCTGCACCAGCTTGCATTCCCACCAACAGTGTAGGAGGGTTCCTCTTTTTCTGCATCCTTACCAATACCTGTCGTTTCCTGACTTGTTAATTTTAGCCGTTCTCACTGGTGTGATGTTGTATCTCATTGCACTTTTGATTTGTATGTCCCTGATGCTGAGTGATGTTTAGCATTTTTTCATGTGTCTGTTGGCCATCTGGATGTCTTTAGAGTGATGTCTGTTCATGTCTTCTGCACATTTCTTGATTAGACTGTTTGGTCTTTGGGTGTTAAGTTTGATAAGTTCTTTATAGATTTTGGATACTAGCCCTTTATCTGATATGTCATTTCCATATATCTTCTCCCATTCTGTTGGTTGGTTGTCTTTTGGTTTTGTCAACTGTTTCCTTTGCTGTGAAAAAACTTTTTATCTTGATAAAAATAGTTCATTTTGCCCTTGCTTCCCTTGCCTTTGGCAATGTTTCTAGGAAGAAGTTGCTGAGGCTGAGGTCGAAGAGGTTGCTGCCTGGGTTCTCTAGGATTTTGATGGATTCCTGTCTCACATTTAGGTCTTTCATCCATTTTGAGTCTATTTTTGTATGTGGTGTAAGGAAGTGGTCCAGTTTCATTCTTCTGCATGTGGCTCTCCAATTTTCTGAACACCATTGGTCAAAGAGACTATCTTTTTTCTTTGGACATTCTTTCTTGCTTTGTTGAAGATTAGTTGACCATAGAGTTGAGCGTCCATTTCTGGGTTCTTTATTCTGTTCCATTGATCTATGTGTCTGTTTTTGTGCCAGTACCATACTGTCTTGATGGTCATAGCTTTGTAATAGAGCTTAAAGCCTGGAATTGTGATTTTCTTTTTCAACATTCTTTTGTCTATTCGGGGTCTTTTCTTGTTCCATACAAATTTTAGGATTATTTGTTCCAGCTCTATGAAAAAAAGTTGATGGTATTTCGATAGGGATTGCTTTTAATGTGTAGATTGGTCTAGGTGGCATAGACGTGTTCACAATATTTGCTGTTCCAGTCCATGAACATGGAATGTTTTTTCATTTCTTTGTGTCTTCCTCAATTTCTTTCATAAGCGTTCTGTAGTTTTCAGTGTACAGATCCTTTGCCTTTTTGGTTAGGTTTATTCCTAGGTTTCTTTCGGTTTTGGGTGTAATTGTGTTGTAATTTTGGTGTAATTGATCGATTCCTTCATTTCTCTTTCTTCTCTATCATTGTTAATGTATAAAAATGCAACTGATTTCTATGCATTAATTTTATATCCTGCCACTTTGCTGAATTCCTGTATGAGTTCCAGCAATTTTGGGGTGGTGTCTTTTGAGTTTTCCACATAAAGTATCATGTCATCTGCAAAGAGTGAGAGTTTGACTTCTTTGCCAATTTGGATGCCTTTTATTTCTTTTTGTTGCCTGATTGCTGAGGCTAGGACTTCTAATACTATGTTGAACAATAGTGGTGAAAGTGGGCATCCCTGCTGTGTTCCTCACCTTAGGGGAAAAGCTCTCAGTTCAGTGAAAACATTTTTTGAGCAATGTTCAAATTGGTCTCAGCAGTTGTTAACATCATCACATGTTCAGACACTGTATGTAGACATTTTATGTCTGTATTTAATGAGAATTCTGGGAAATGATGACCACTAACACTCAAAAGAGTGACTTGTCTGGCTTGCTAACACCTGTTACAGGGACAGTATGTCTCACGTCAGGCTCTCTTTCTCTCATCCATAAGCACAGTGTGGCAGAAGTGCCATTATAGAGAGGACCGGGTCGCTTAAGAAAGCTCATCCCTATTGGTCTATCATCATCTGCTTCATGACTAGCTACGTCTCTTGTCCCTGGGTTGGGGATGAATTGCTGTTCACCTGCCCTCAGCCCCTGGGGGAATGTGCAGATCTTGCCCATGGAGTCTGGAGGTGGGAGTCCAGAGCCCTCGGAATGATGCAATGGAAAGAGGAAGGACTCATGGCTGCCTGTTGACCCCACTGCCTGTGGGCTTTTGGTGAGATCCTCTCAATCCCAAGTGAGTAGTATTTTTGTCATCCTGTGTGGCAGATCACGGGGATGACCTGCGCGTCCTGTGTTCACAACATTGAGTCCAGACTCACAAGGACAAACGGCATCACCTACGCCTCTGTGGCCCTTGCCACCAGCAAAGCCCATGTGAAATTTGATCCTGAAATTATCGGTGCACGGGATATTGTCCGAATTATCGAGGTGAGTCGTTCATTAGAGCACGTTACACAGACTCCTGTGATGTTGTGTGTCACCTGTACTTCCATCTAAAAAACGTGCCCCTCTTTTTAAAACCAGTGATTGATAAAGGAAAAGGTCACCTAGCCTATCCTTCAAGTTTTCCCAGGGAAGTAAAGGTGAATCATTTTAAAATAAACTGAAATTAAGTAAATGTCAGATAATCTGAGGGTGAAAAAGCAGTGAATGGGAAAGAAAAGGAAATTATTGTTTTAATTGCAGATACTCCTTGAGAAACATCAATATCAGCAAGATATGTGGCACATTTCATTACCTGATTGTAATTGTAAATATTATTTATATCTGTGCCAAGTATCTATAGACCAAAGGATGGTTGGTAAGGAGAGGACTTACTGCATTTTACCACTGTGCTGGGCCTGCTTGACGATGGGAGAATTCAGTTGTTTCTGGATTGGAAAATCAATTAGAAGAGTTTTCACACAGTTCCTCCCTCTATTCCCTCCCTCGCTTTGTCCACAGACACTCCTCATTTCCTTTATAAGGTCTGTTTCTAGCAACCATAAGAGGATAAGCATTAGTGGTGATCTGATGGGTTAAGACAGTCCAAACCCAAACAAGATGAATTCATCACACTGAGGGTCAGCATAAACACAGTTCAGCAGGAAGTACTAACGCAGTGAAACCTCTTGTATCAGCCTTGACGTTGTCTTTCATTTTCTCTTGGTGTTGTGTGTGCTTAGGAGAGATGTCATCTGTTATATGGCTCAGCAGGGTTCCTTGATGTGCGTTAATAGTAGGCTGCTGCTACTAGAACCTGGTCTTCCAGGCAGACAGCAGAGCTTCTCTAGCAGATGGGGAGAGATCCCCAGAGATGTGAAGTGACTCCACTTGCTGGAATCCAACTCAAGGCTACAGGAAAACCCAGACTTCACAGTTCTAAGCTCAGCGGCCTTTCGGTTTTTGCCCTAGCACAGGTCTTACAGATCAGTATTGGGGGCAGGGGGGCACTGATGAGGCCCAGAAAGCAGACTGATGTGCTGTCAGGAGGGTCCCAGGGGGTGCTTGAAACCCATCTCCGTCACCTTCTTATTCCTCATGCCCTTCCTGGCCTCCATGCTGCCGGCTGAGCTCAATACAGCAGCATCTCTGTCCTCATCTGGGGACTTTTGTTCATGTCTGGCCCCCGTTCCTGCGACTCTGCTGCCTCTTTCCCTAATGTACTTAGGCTGGTGTTCGTTGTAAGAGGATTTGTCTTTAGACGGTCTTAGATACTCTTTCTCCAATCGTGACTTTTAATTTTCGTTTTAACCATCAGAGTCCCCCTCTTTGTGTTGTGCTGACCAGCAGGACATTTCCTGGCAGCCTTTCCTGTGTTATTTCATTAAGGGGTCAGATAGGATAAGGTGAAGAGGGTCAGGGAGCGAGGCGGTGAAAGAAATGCTGGAGTCACTCCCTGAAAAGAGCCAGCAGATTGCCAGGCAGTACCCATCTGGCTTCAGGGGAAGCGGGGCCTGCAGAGGCTGAAGGAGCCTGGGTCTGCTCTCTGGGGAGAGGCCTGGGTGGGGAGCCCTGAAACCTGTTCCCTGAGCCCCAGGCCTTGCTCTTCCAGTAGCTCAATGGCTCTGGTCTTCAGTTTCCTCAGGCAGGGAATGCCAGCGCCTGATCTGACCACTCCCTAGGTGGGGTTCCTCACAGAAAATTTCTGTGTGTGTAAATTCATCATGGATCAGCCTCGGGGCATGTTGAAGTTTCTCCCAGAATCTGCTGCCTTTGTCCACAGAAGGGCCAGGAGTCTCCGTCTGAGGCCATTCCCATGGGGATGATACAGTCTATGAGCAGAGATGGCGCTGGGCCTCTGACAGGACTTGTAGTGTGATTTGGGTACAAAAGTCATGAGCAGAAAAACCCATAGTCTTTTGAGGCAATTTTTTATTAACTTTCTAATTTCCAAAGATGTAAAATGCTTTCTACCAATGCATGTTTAACCAAGTGCTTTCCTCCTTTTTTCTCACTTCTCGTTTTTTAATAATAAGGAAATCGGCTTTCATGCTTCCCCGGCCCAGAGAAACTCCAGCGCGCATCACTTGGACCACAAGGTGGAAATAAAGCAGTAGGTAGAACAGAAAAGACACACTGGCGCTCTTGACCAAGTGTCCCCCCCGTCACCGGGCCTGCCTCATTCTGTGCTCATGGGTGTCCCTGCTGTCCTGGCTTCCCACGGCACCCTGTGATGTTAACCCTCTAAGACAGTGCTGTCCGACAGAACTTTCTGCGATGACAGAAATGTTCTATACCCACACTGCCCAGGGTGGTGGCCACAGGCTACAGAGTAGTTAGTATGACTAAGGAACTGAATTTTTTATTTCATTTAATCTTAACTGATTTTAATTTAAATCACCACTTACGCCTGGTGGCTAACTTAAGTTGGGAGGAAGAGAGTGGATTTTTTTCTTTCACAGCAGAGTATTTTAAGACTTTATTTGAATAGGTTCTAGAAGTAGAGTCTGAGGGCAGGAACTACGGTCATGGGAAAGAACGTGGCCTGAGAACAGGCGGCCTGAGTTCTTTCGTTGTTGCAGACGTTCACTTACTTGGTCAACAAGCACAAGGGTGCTGTTGTAGGCAGGGCACTATGCCAGGTGCTAGGGATGAATAGGATACCATCCCGGCCTCAGAGGGGCCCTAGCTGGGCTGGGAAAGAGTAGATGAGCAGTGGATCAAGTGGGTTCAGGGGGGTCCGGGAAGCCAGCCAGCAGGGGACTCATGATATGAGCCTTGAAGAGTGAGTGGAAGTTTGCCAGGCTGTGGGGGTGGGGGTTGACTTGAGGGTCTTCTAGGGGCATGGAGACAGGGGTCTTCAGGGACTCCTGTGACTGCTGTGGTCAACATGCCTGGAGCAGGGAAGGACTGACAGGAGAGGCACCTGGAAGGCGAACGAGGGGCTCATCCTCGGGGCCCTGGGGGACAGGCTGAGAGTCTAAGACTGCGATCTTGCGGGCCTGTGGTTTGCTGACCGGAGTGGAGGTGTGCTAGGGCTTCCACAACATGTGGTGGGAATGTCACAAATGCTGACATGAGACCACAGCTGTCCCCTGCGACCCCCATGTCAGACTTCGGTGTTCACCAAGATGGCTTTGCAGTTCTCACTGACTATATTACATAATAGTTTAAAAATCAAATGTAGAAGTAAGTTCGGACTAATAAAATTTTGTTTTTATCTGTTTTTTTTCTTGGGAGGCTGTATGAAATTTTATTTTGAAAGAAGAGCAGCAGGCAGCCATGTGGGCTGGGGTGTTCCCCTTCTTTAGGGCTGGGTTCTCAGTTCTGGGCCTCAGTCCCCACCCCCCACCCCCACAACGGATTAGAGGCGGCGGGTCAGCCTCAGGCGGGCAGGGTGTCTGTGTATCTCTGGAACATCCCCAAGAAGTTTAAACCCGTAGGTGCTTTCTCAGGTGGCTGGGTGTCAGGGAGGGAGCCTTCCCCTTGTTCCACACCCCTGGTGGTCTGTCTCAGACAAGTGACAAAAGCCAAGTCTGAAACTGAGGCCCCAGGAAGAGGCCAGCCCACAATCCAAGTGACAGATGCTACCCAATAGGCTGGTGTCACTGCTTTGCTTTGCAGGTGGAGGAAGTCTTTCCTGTGCAGCCTAGTGTTCGGCATCCCCGTCATGGGCCTCATGATCTACATGCTGGTGCCCAGCCATGAGCCCCATGAGGCCATGGTGCTGGACCGCAACATCATTCCGGGACTGTCCATCCTCAATCTCATCTTCTTTATCTTGTGTACCTTTGTCCAGGTGCGTATCAGGGGGGGCCAACCTCTGCCCTCCCGCGCCAGACACAGCCCTTCAGCACGGCTCTACCACAGCTACCCTGTGGGGGCTTTTTTTCTGTCTTAAAACTCTTGAGGGGCAGGGGGCGGGTGGGCATAAAAGGACCTGGTCTCACCATCACTTTCACGGTTGTAGGTGATCAGACTCTCCCTGTATAACAAGCCCTGAGCCGGGCCCCCTGGAACTTCCACTCCAGGGCTGGTAGGAGGGAGCTAGCTGTGTTGCTGGTGGGAAGTATGCCCTCCACCTGCTTTAGAATAGAAAATAAAACTCCTGCCTCAATGATGGAATGTTTAGTTTAAGACTATCTGAGGGCAATTATTATAGCCTGAACTTGCTTTTTCCTATATTTTCTTTTTAATTACAATTGTGATGTATATTTGTTGTAGGCAGTTCAAACCATGCTGAACTAGAAGAAGCAAAGGGGAAGATACTCCTTCCTTGGAATCACACCCAGCCTCCAGCCCAGTTCTAGTCCCCGGGGTTGTTACTAGTTGGACGTGCATGTTCACGGATCCTCATCTATGTAGAGAAAATACATGTTTGCTTATATATGTAGGTGTGTGTGCATGTTCACACTATACAGACACGTGGACTTTTTTATTTTTAAACTGGAATAGGATCATGCAAGATAAATTGATTTATAACCAGCTTTTTCACTTAACCGTGTATTACGGGCATCTTTCATGCCAGTGGTTTATAGATCTAGCACATTCTTTCTCAGGACTACAGAGTCCTGTCCACAGTAGAAACGAACCATGACTTATGTCCCCGTGGCCCCCTCGCCCTGTTGATGGACATCTGTTCAGGTTGACCCTGAATGGGTCAAGACCTTGGCCCTCCATTCCTGTGAGTGGCTATGAGTCAGGAAATGCATTGCCTCCATGTCCCTTGCCGAGGAATAAGTCATGTCTGAGCGTTTGCAGGCCGAGGGGCCTCTGGGCATCTGGTCACTCTTCAGACTCCAGGCCTCCTTGAGCAGCTGTTGCTTCTTCTGCTGTCTTTCAGCTCCTCGGCGGGTGGTACTTCTACGTCCAGGCCTACAGGTCTCTGAAGCATGGGACGGCCAACATGGACGTGCTCATCGTGCTGGCCACCACCATCGCCTACACCTACTCGCTCGTCATCTTAGTGGTGGCCGTAGCTGAGAAGGCGGAGAGGAGCCCCGTGACCTTCTTCGATACCCCCCCCATGCTCTTTGTGTTCATTGCCCTGGGGCGGTGGCTAGAACACGTGGCAAAGGTAACTGTAGCTTCAGGTGAAAAAAGAACTGTTTCTTCAGGAACATAAATCTTAATTCATCCGAGCACCTTGTTTAGAATTACTAATTACACACAGTCTAGAGAAAGACTTCACGAAATGTGAAACCTACTATAATTAGGTGTTCTGATCACTAATCTCCCAACTGGTTGCTACTTCCGAAATCCCAGCTAATCTGGTTAATTATTGAAACCTTTGCTCAGGCACATTGTGTAACAGAAAGAACCCTGGATGGCAGCCCAGCGCTCACACCACCTCTTTGTATGGAACCGACCGTGTGGCTTGTTAGTCCACGAATCCACGCATCCGTCTGAGGGTCATGCCATTTTTAACACCCTGCATGATACCCACATTTTAACCTATTCTGTAAAAGAGTGGGACTGTAGCTCTAAAAGAAATTAGATTAAACCTTAAAAAAAAAAAAAGCAGTTACTGGGCAGACTGGTTTTGTATTTTCGGCTGAAATGTAATTCATAGAACTTTGTGACGTTGTGCATTTGGTGTGGTGACGTGGCTGCATGTCGATGGCAGCGACATCTGTCCTGGAGCATTGCGCATCCTGACGTGCACTATGGCTGTGTTCAGGGTCGGCCTCTTTCTGCAGGGGCTTTCTGTAACACCTGCCTAGCGAGTGTTGGTTTGGCTTTGCACAGGTTGCTTACGGTAGATCTCGTTTTCCATTCTGATTATTTCCTAGAGCAAAACCTCAGAAGCCCTTGCCAAACTCATGTCTCTCCAAGCCACAGAAGCCACCGTTGTGACCCTTGGTGAGGACAACTTGATTGTCAGGTGGGTTCTCTTCAGAGTTTTTAACCAATTTATATTAATCTCAAAACACCCTTCATGTTCGCAACATTCCACTAGACCTTGTGAGGGCAGGTAAAGACTTGTATGGTCAGATCTGTCCTTTCGATCCAGGTAATTAACAGGGCATTTGCAGACTACAACATAGGCAACAACTCAGGTGGCGTGTGTGGGTAGGCTACATGACAAACGGGGGTCCTTGGTGACTAGTGTTCCTGGATAGAGAAGGGGAAGGCTAGAGGTGGTCAAGGAGAGCTTCCACGGACTACGTGCTCGACCTTCCTTGCAAGATCTGGAGGATTTACTCAGGCTGGGAGGTAGGGTTTCAGCTTGCCAAAAATACAAGTGGGAGAAGTACTTCTCTTCTTCATAAAGTTGGCAGATATTAAAAATAATAATGATTATTATCATTACTGCTGGAACTTACATAGCATTTGCTGTCTGCCAGACACTATTTTAACCTATTTGTATTAAATCTAATTTAAAGAAAAAACTGTAGGAGGAAAGGACTGTTCCTAGCCGTGTTTTGCAGATGAGGAGACTGATGATCAGAAAAGCTAAGCAACCTACCCAGCGTCACAGGGGTGCTAAGTGCTGGGATGGGCCATAAGCCAGGCTCTGGACTCCAGAGTCCATGCTCTTAACCAGTCCACATACTGACTCTTAAGGTGTGTAAATAATACGGACATTTGCACAACTTAAGGCTTCTGTACTTCCCTGGTCAGCCTCATTTTCATATTCTAGGGAGTGCTTATTTCAGACCTTCTTCACATTCCTGAACTCTCTCTCCAGCCCCACCACTTTCCCCTTTGACCCGTGACCTCACTCTGACTACTGAAACTGGAAGCTCCGAGGTGGGAAATCCATCAGTTCCATGTCCCTCAGCCTGCAACGCTAACCCTCCCCACTGCACACTCCCTTCCTCCCACCCTGGGGGAAGAGGTCTCTGCTCTGGTTCTCTGTTCAGGAACCTCCGTCAGTTTCTCCTTGACCTTCAGGGTGGCCGTCTTTGCTGATTCCAGCCATCCAGTATGATGTACAGTCTAGACTCCTGTTGTCAAAGCCATCCTGTGCCCCATCCCCACCATACTTGCCCATTCTTCATGCTGTGGCCAGTGTGGGTTCATGAGTGTGTCCCCCAGAGATGGCCCTCAGAGGCTGAGAGCCCCCTACTTTGCTTTCCAGGGGGGCACTCGGTGAGCCCGTGTGTGAATGAGGCACTGGCTGACCACAGCATGGAGGCACTGTTTTTTCTCATAAATCCTGGGCGGAATTATGAGATTTGAGAACCTACCATGTATCATTCCCACTGGCCGGTACTTCATGTAAACTACCTAATTTCACTGGTTAACTACCCTGTGAGGTAGGTGCTCCCACCATCGCCGTGTCTTTAGGAAGAACCTGAAGTCCAGTGGGGTGGAGTGACTTGCCCAGAGCCTGGGGCAGGTGAGTGGTGGAGCTGGGACAGGCTCCTTCTTGGCCACCTGCTCCCTGTCTTCCAGGCAGGAGGACCCTGTGTGACCGAGCAGCTGGCATGTGCAGGCCCCCACACGCACTCGACTGTTTGGGGGGCCCAGCAGCTTTTGCATATCTTGACTGTTTTTTTCCCCTTATAAATTAACGACATGAAAGTTTCTGAGACATGGAAGTGTTCAGATGGGGAGCAAAGCCGTGACAGCTGCTTTTCCTCACTGCCTTTCGTTTTGAGCACTGGCCGCACTCACACGGACTGCTCTGTTGATTGGGCTATGAGGACACACGCATCCTTGCCAGAAGGCAAAAGCTGTGTGAAATGCCCAAGGACGGCGGGGTTACCCCAGCCACAGCTTAGTTCTTCATCAAAGACTGCAGTTTGCTTTTGTTGCTGTGGACACTCATGGGCCAGACTCCTACCTTCATCATGTGGTGGCGCCATTTTCTAAGTTAGGGGCCAGAAGACCAGGGTTCCTTCTGGCCTTGCGGTAGACGGGCTGTGTGCAGGAGCAGGTCAGTTATGGCCTGTGAGGCACGGTTCCTGTCTGTCAGACTAGGGTGGTGGTTCCTACACCACCTTCCTGACCGTGTGCTCCAGGCTGCTGGGAGGTGACAGGCTGGTGGTCACACTCTGCTGTCCCAGGGCCAGGGCCACACACTGTTCTGCTGAGGAGCTTGACTTTCTATAAGAGGAGCTGTGCTGGTGCCAGGGCCCCCGAGTCAGCCTCCGCCTTCTGTGGGGCCTTGCCACACTGGGCCTCTGCAGTGCCACTGGAAGGCCACCAGAGTTTCTTGCCTCAGCTATTTCCTTTCAGCGAGACTTGGGCCTGTCCCTCTGCCAGGGACACCTGTCTGTCCCAAGTCTTGGGTGATGGGAGGGTCTGTGATCAGTCTGGCATGTGGTCACCTCTGGTAACCCCTGCCCCTTCCTGTTGTCACCGCTCTGTCTCCTACAGCACTGCCACAGGGTCTTCCTTGGCTTCCTGTGGGGATAAATATCTTCCCGCATTCAAACCAGTGATCTCTTGGAAGCACAGATCTGCTGTATTCCTCTGTAGCTGGAGCTCCTTCTACAGCTTCCTGCCGTCCTTAGGATGAAGTCTGTGTGCTTAGTGCACATGTGAGACTCAGCGTCTACCCCAGCCTGCCTCTTGGCCTCAGCCTCTTGTGCCACCACACCTCCATCTTGTCCAGGCCACACCCCCCGGCAGCTCCCAGGAGGAGGCTCTCGGGTCTTGCCTCACACTTTCTTCTTCCCCTCTGCCTGGCTGCTTGTCCTTCAGGGCTCAACTTGGGGAGTGGGAGGGGTGGTGGGGAACGTCGTCCAGAATCCTTTCCTGTCCCCAGACCTGCTTGGCTGTTGCTCCGCTGGCCCTGGGATACCCACGTGGCAGGTGCTCAGATTACTAACTGAATGAATGAAAGGACTATGAAATGTTAAATCACCCCATGTTTGTGGGGGTGACATTCAAGAGCCTACACGACCTGGTCCCCAGTCTGCTGCATTGCAGTCTCCTGTGGTAGTGGGGAAAGCAGAGTTATACAGTTTGTCTAGGTACTGGCTGCTCTGTTCTGAGTTCTTGTTTTTTTACCTTGTGTTAGATGAGGAGGGAGAGGAGCGAGGAGACGGGTGTGGTAGACAGACTCCTGGCAGAAGCTCTTGAAGCAGAAGAAATGCCAGGGAAATCACTGTCTCTCAATTAAGTGTATTCCTACACCTTGGCCTTTTGGGGAGATACAAGCTTCTGAAGAAGAAATGCTGGGAATTCTCTGGATGGAGCCACCTTGACCCCCATCAAGTGCTTTTCACCTTAATTTAAGCTGTTTGGACTTAGAATACTATGGTTAATTCAGATCGAGGGGAAATTCAACTTTTGGTTAAGCAGAGATTGGCATTACTAAAGGTTTCTTTGAAGGGCACCCAGTTGGACACGGGTGCCAATTTTTTGAAGCAGCCCCATAGAAGCAAACCTTCTAAAGCTTAGTCGTTAGGTTGTGTGGGGGAAGAAGGCTCTGCTCTTAGCTCCTGATGCCCTTCACAAGTGAGAAGGTGCTCCTTCTCCCGACAGGCCTGTCTCGCCAAGTGAGGACCTGGTGTGATGGCAAACTCCTCCAGGTCACTTAGGCAGGCCTCACAGGGCAGGGCCTGGGCATCCCCATCACTGGGAGACTTTAAGAAGCTCCAGAGAACATTCTCAGATTATGGAGACTCCTCCTCTCCTCCTTGTTTGCCACCCTGCCCAGGCCCCAAACAGATTTCCTCATACCTACTCCCCGCATTCAAGACCTCAGGGTGCCCCTTCTTTTCCTAACCCGTTTATTGTATTGTGGCCATTCCTGGGCTTACATACATGAGTCTGCTTGTGGCTTCTGGGCTGTCAGCATCTTTGAGAGAAAGGCTCCATTTTGTCCTGTGCATATCCCAGTCCAGCACAGGGCCTGCTACACAGAGACCCATCACTAGGGAAAACGTCCATTAAGTAAAGTTCCCTGGGTGCTCACCATATGCCAGGCACTGTACTATGTACTGAACACGCATCATCTCAGTTAATCCTGGAACAAAATCCCTGTTGGAGAAAGGAGGACACTGTGGCTTTGTACAAGGATTTGATCCCGATGGTACCAGTGCCCTGTGACTCACCAGTGCCCTAGCAAGGACTCTGAGCTCCCAAGGTCAGGGCCGCGTCTGCTTTGCTCCCCACCGTGTCCCTGGCACCTGGCACACACACGGTCTCCTGTGGTGCTGAGCCTGTATTTCTGTGCACTAGCCCGAGCTGCGCACGCTCACAGCCTTGCAGGGAGGGGGCGGCACGGGGCGCCAAGATGGACCTCTGGAGACAGACACACTCTTGAATCCTCGTTTTGCAAGGATGCTCCTGCGCAGTTTTTTGAAAAAGAAAACTTTGATGGAAATATTTACTATCTCTGCACATTTTGGTTCCCAAGTTTTATACATTTATCCATAGCAACGTTTAAAGAAATGGGCGTGTGGATTCAGTTCCGTGCCTTTCTAAGAAATCTTTAAGTTTTTGCTCTACTGCGAGTGAATATCACTTACCTCATATACTTTTGGGAAGATTTGGTGAGAAAAAAAAAATGTACAAATCCACTAGCCTGGTACGTACACTCAGTAAAGTTCTGTTTTACCTTCTCACGTGGCTAAGGCAGCTCATTGTCCATTTTTCTCTGTGGAAGTTTGAGCGTAGTCCTTGTAGAATGAAGGGAATGTTAACATAACCTCAGAGCCTGCTTATCTGCCTTTGTCACTGTTCATGAGGCACTGTTATAAACGGGTGACCCTTGAACAATGGTGGGGCACAGGGGCACTGACCCAGCGCAGAGTTGAAAATCCAAGTGTAACCTCTGACTCCCAAAAACTTGACTAATAAGCTACTGTTGACTCAAAGCCTTACTGATAACGTAAACAGTGGGTTAGTAATTGATTTTGTATGTTACTATATGCTGTGTTCTTAAAGTAAGAGAAAAGAAACTGTCAGGAAAATCAGAAGGGAGAGAAAACATATTTGTATTTCTGTATTGTATTTATTAAAAATCTGCCTGTACCCACAAGGTGCAAACCCGGTTGTTCGAGGGTCGGCTGTATACAGGGACATGTTTTTGGCCCCTGTGGTGGTTCCCTGGCAGGCTCCGGCTGGCTGTCTCGCTGTCCCTGCCCTTCCTTTCCCTCACCCACCATGTGTCTGTCTGTCTCAGGTCGACCCCCCCCCCCCCCCCCCCCCGCATCCAGTCCTTACACACCTATGGCCCCCATGTTCCTGTCTGACCCCACGCCCTCTTCTGCCAAAGCACAACTTCCTGCAAAAGCATCCCGAGCTGCTGTCCTGGCTCCGCAGGTTCCCGTCTGCCCCCCCCACTGAGCTGCTGCCCTCCACCAGCTCCTGAAACTGTCCCCTCACCCAAGCAGACCACTTCCATGTACTCCAACCCAACTATTGCCAGGTTTGCCTTCGTTTTGGCCTCTCACCAGCCTTCCCCCAGGCCCCCAGTCTCTCCATGAAAACTTTCTGTTGGTTTTCTTTTTTATGCACATGTGGCTGACCTTCACAGAGGTACAAAGCCCAAGTGCAGAGTGTGATTAAGTTTGCATATCTGGCAGCTAGATTGGGATACCTTCTCCCCCACCTTGCAGGCCTCCCTGCCCCATCTACCTTGGTGCATCGGGCCAGCCCCAGGGCTTAGTTCTAGATGCCTTGTCTTTTCCACTCGCACACCCAGGTGAGCTGGCACCATTTCCTGGCTGTAAATGCTGTCTGTATTTGGACAGCTCCCGGATCTGTTCCTCTCAGCTCAAGTCCCATTTTCTACTTCCTGCTTTACATTTTCCCTGGAAGTCGCATAGGCTTCCCAGACCCCACAGGTCAACATGAAGGTCTTCATTTCGTCTCTTCTCCTTCTCTTCTCTCTCCCTCCCTCAGCCGCTTCTGCACACTTGCCTCCATCTCAGTAACAGAACTTAGAGCTCCTCTTTGATTCTCTTATTTCTGCATTTAGCCTTTGTCGTCTTTTGCTTGGGAGGCTGCCACAGCCCACCTCTTCTCCTGGCTTCTATTATCGTCCCTGCTGCCTGCTCTCACGCAGCAGCCAGAGAGAGGACTTGAAAATGTGAATCAAATTATGTCACTTCCCAGTAAAAACCTTACATCCAAAGCCCGTACTGTACTGTGCTCCGCACGTCCCAACAGGACCTGGACTGCCTGCTTCACTTCCTGCTTCTCAAAGGCACCCTTTCTGCCTGCCTTAAGGCCTTTGCATTAGTTGGGTTTTTCCCCTTGAACTTCCTTTTGCCTATATGTCGGTCCCTCTTATCACCCAGGTCTCAGCTCATCTTCCAAGTGAACCCTCCCTCCCTCGCAGAACGAACAAACAAAACTTCTGGTCATATTATTTGCATCCTAATGCTTTTTTAATACCTGGGACTATCTTGTTATCTGTTTCTCCTGCAGAATTGGTCTTCCTGAGGATAGAGACTTGGCTGTCCTATTCCCAGCTATACTGCCAGTGCCAAATACAGTGCCTGTCCCTTAGTATTTGCACAGTACATATTGGCTCGATCTGAAAATGAACAGATAAAATGAGTACTGCTGCTTGGTGTAAAGCAATGAGCGTGTAACCAGTCCAGCACTTGGTCGGGAACCCGAGCTGGGCGCCCGACCGGGAGGGCTGAGCTCCGGCTTGTTGCTGTGCGTGTAACCTGAGCGGCTTTGTTGCAGGGAGGAGCAGGTGCCCATGGAGCTGGTGCAGCGGGGCGACATCATCAAGGTTGTCCCCGGGGGGAAGTTCCCAGTGGATGGGAAAATCCTGGAAGGCAACACCATGGTGGACGAGTCCCTCATCACAGGTGAGGCGGCTCATCTCCTTTTCCCTGTGGGCGGGTATGGTGGGAGTTGCTAGGTCACATGAATGCTGAAGGGGGTGGGTGGCTGAGGGTGTGACGGTTGATGTCCTTCCCCACCTCCAGGAGAAGCCATGCCTGTCACGAAGAAACCCGGAAGCATAGTGATTGCTGGGTCTATAAATGCACATGGCTCTGTACTCGTTAATGCCACTCACGTGGGCAATGACACCACGTTGGCTCAGATCGTGAAATTGGTAGAAGAGGCTCAGATGTCAAAGGTAATGAATAGAGTTAAAAAATAACCTAACGTCAGCTTCCTCCTTTGAGAAGTTATTCTGAGAGTTTCATAGATTCAGGCAGATTTTGTTGAGTAGGGAGTGATTAGTCAGCGTGTTAATGCGGGGGCTCAGAACTCCAGTGCTCACCCGTGCCTGTGGGGGTGTATTCTCTGTGGATTTTAATTTCCCGTGGTCTTGGTGTTTTATTTTCATAGGCACCCATTCAGCAACTGGCTGACCGGTTTAGTGGGTATTTTGTCCCATTTATCATCATCATTTCAACGCTGACGTTGGTGGTATGGATTATAATCGGTTTTATCGATTTTGGTGTTGTTCAGAAATACTTTCCCGTAAGTTGAATGCTTTGGGCAGTATGGTTGCTATGTTTTAAATAATCTCTTGCCATTAATCCTATTCTCTTATATCTTAGATTCGTTGGGCTTTAATTACCCATTACATTTATTTGCTTCATTTATTGGCAGCAAAATCTTAGCCAAGATAGCACGATCACTCTATTTCTGCAAATTTTTTTTTTAAAGATGCCCTTTGCCTTCTAGTTAAATAATTTCCCAGACACCAGTTAGCTCTCAGTTGTCATGCCTATAACATTTAGATAATGTGACCTTGGCCATTTCTGGGGTCATGAGGCACATATCATAGGTCACTTCACAATTTTGATGGCATGATAATATCATTTTAGCAGATTTTAAGAAAATTTGTTTTTTGCTCTCTGTGTCTGATAGTACCGTCTTCAACCTTGTGGCTCCCCGGGCAGTGCTAATAGCTTTTTAATAATAAATATTTATTAAACATATATGAGACAATGGAATATACTTTCTTGAGTTAGAAAGTAGATGATGAATGCTCTCTTAGAAAATACTATGTTGTCAAACTTCCAAAAAAGTGGAGAGTCCCAAAGAAAACTTTTCTGCTAGAGAAGTAAGAACTCTATACAACAGTAATTCTCAATAGGGAGTAATTTTATTGTCCCAGGAGACATTTGACAATGTTTGGAGGTATTTGGTTGTCATGACCGGGGAGGGAATGCTTCTGACACCTAGTGAGTAGAGATCGAGGGTGCTTCCAGACATCCTACCAGGCCAAGGACAGCCCCCCACAACCACGAGTCCTCTCTCTCCAAATGTCAGTAGTGCCAGGCTTGAGAAACCTTGATGTGCATCAACGGGGAATGGCCCGCTTGGAGTCGTATTTGACAGCTGCCCAGTGAGTGGAACAGTGTTTTATCTATGGTTTAAAGTATCTTCTACTTAGCCAGATCGAATGCCTCTTTTACCTTAGAGCCATAGAATAAGAAACTGTAAATGCAGAATGGATATCTTTTTTTCTTTAAAAAAATGTCTACCCTAATTAAAGGCCTATCTGAAGTTCTTGGGGTGCGCGTCATTTACTAAGATGTCATCTCTCTCGAATGTCCTGTCCTAAAATGAAAAATGTCCTAGTTGAACTCTTGACATCTAAGGAGACCTCAGTGCTTTGAAAAGTAACCTAGGACTATATTCCTAGAATTTGCCAGTGGCTATTATGGCACTTGACTCCCTCAAATTCCTGCTTTTGTGGGAGAACAGCTCATTGGCATGTGGCTGTGGGAAAAGTCATTCCTAAACAGGTTGGAGTATGGGGCTTTCTGCTGTTCCCTGCCTTTCCATCTTACTTTGGCTTCTTCTGTTTTTATCTGCAACATCAGGGAGGATGCTGGCAAAGGAGGGACTGCATGTTCCTTTAAGGTATTATCACCCTGCTGTCTAAGTCATTTGTAGGGAGAGGTTCATGTCACCCTCTAGAAGTCCACCCATCCCATCAGAATGCCAGGTGTTATTTTGATGAGAATTACTGGAGTTTTGGGGTTTTTTTTGAAATCACATCATCTTTATCTCAAAAAATTTCATGTCTTAAACACAGTGTCCCTCTATCCAAATCCAACTGTTTCTAATCAAAGTGAAATGACCCTTTAATAATACACCTTATCTTAGAGTTCTGCCTTTCAAAATCAAGGAATAAAGTGTAGGTGGAAGCTAAAGAGGTTGTGGTCTGTATCCTTGATTTCCGAAACACACTGCGATGAAAGTGAATTCAGTGTCTCCTGATTGTGCTGCAGAGACACCTGCCATTTTGCAAAATAAACCAACGTAATGCGAAATGTCAAAATGCAAATGGTAATGCCTATATGTGCCGCCAGGTAACTGGAAAGGAGGCCCACATTTTGTTCGTTTTGGGTTTACAAAGAAAACAATAGCGGAAAATATAGAAGAAAATAAAGATGGCTCCAAATTCCATCCCTAGGAATGATGATTTTTTGCACTCTGGGAAACCTCTTTCCAGTATTGTTGAAAGCTGTATAGAGATACAGGCAGGTAATTTTGCGCTATTTCAGTCACAACACATGCCATTTTGTACTTGCTTTTTTTCCTTAACAATGTTGCTGGGATCTTTTCATGTCAGCAAGTATAGACATACACCATCGTTTCAACAATTGCATAAGATTTCATTATGCACCCCATACCCTCAATTTAATTCATAAATTCCCTCTGAGGTGTCTCTAGTTTTTTTAAAAAAATGATGTGATAAGTATCTTTGTATATTTTGCCACTTGTATGATTATCACCTTAGGGTAGATTCCTTGAAGACCTATCATTTTTTAAAATTTTCACAATAATGATAAAAATTATAATAATGTGTAATATTGTTAATATGTAATATTGATAATGTGATAGTTACAGTTTCTCAGAGGCTTCGCCCATGCCAGGTTTTATACAATGTATATTTGTGTGTTTATGTGTATTTATATGTGTATCAGCTCATTTAACTCTTCCAACAACCAGCTGGGCGTGCTTGGTCGTATTGTGTCCATTCCTAATGGGAGGGAGCTGACACTCGCAGAGATGTGAGTCAGTGGCAGGCCCAGCATGGACGTACACGGTCCAGTTCCGGAGTCTGCGCTCCTTCCCCTAGCAGGGAGTTCTACACGACTCTCTCCTCCCATCATGCGCCTCTTAGAGAAATGCCTAGAGTGTCAAGTTGGAAAACTGGGGTGGGAACCAGTAAGGTGAGCCACGTGATAACAGCGCTGAAGCAGAGTGAACCCCACACGTTCCCCAGACCCCGGCTCATCACGCATCTCAGCTCGCAGCTGCTTGTGCTGAAATGTTCTGTGATTGGAAGTCAGTGTGATTCCTCCTTTAACCCTCAGCCTGCCTTTATCTCTTTCCCCTTTTCAGACCCACAACAAGCACATCTCCCAGACAGAGGTGATCATCCGGTTTGCGTTCCAGACGTCCATCACGGTGCTGTGTATCGCCTGCCCCTGCTCCCTGGGCCTGGCCACGCCCACGGCGGTCATGGTGGGCACCGGGGTGGCCGCCCAGAATGGCATCCTCATCAAAGGAGGCAAGCCTCTGGAAATGGCCCACAAGGTTGGCCCTTGCGCTCCTGGCTATCCTCTGAGGTGTCGCCTGGAATGACTCTGTAGCTGTTACTTTGTGATTTTTTTTTGGGGGGGGGGGACTGAAGACTGGTGGGAAAGTAGTATCTGTTTACATTCTGTATTAAGAGAAAAACCTGGAAGAGGCTTGAGGGCAGCACTGTTAATTAAGTAAAACAGGAAGCCCGCAGGGCTTGATGCTAATGATAATAGCAGGAACAGCTAACAGCTGCAGGATTAAATAGGAATTGATTTAATCTCATTAACAACTCTTTGATGTCGGTGCTTATCATTCCCATTTCTCAGATGAGGAAGCTCAGCAGGAGCTGAAGCCAGAGAACAACAGGGAGAGGAGGAGGGATCTGAAGGGCCCACGGTGGGGGTGGGACTTGGTTACTTGTGGCTGCAGAATGCAAGGATGGACTAAAGGAGGCAAGGATTGTTGGAGGAAGAGCAGTTAAGTGTGTTGCAGAGACCATCACTCAGCACTGGGCCAAGCTGAGTGCTGTGGGCTAAGTGAGGGGGAGCCGTGGCTGCGGGACATTTGGACCACAGCAAACAGCTGGACTTCTGTAGGATTTGGGGAGGTATGGAGCTCAGGGATGAGTGAGCTCTGGCCATGGACACAGGTACCAAATGGCAGAACCCAGACCCATGGGGACAGGTGCAAGTTGCCATTGACCAAGTGGGCCTGGTGGAGAAACTGGCTCTGGTGGTGGCTTGTTATTGTGGCCGGGAAACGCTCCCTTTTTCACTCTCGATCTCTCTTTTTTTAAGATTTTATTTGAGAGCGAGGAAGGAGAAAGCAAGATAAAGCACAAGAAGTAGGGCAGGGGTAGAGGGAGAAGCAGGCTCCCCACTGAGCAGGGAGCCTGATGCAGGGCTCCATCCCGGGGCCCTGAGATCATGACCCCAGTGGAAGGCAGATGGTTAACAACTGAGCCACCCAGGTGCCCCTCCCTTCCTTTTTTGAACCTGGAGTGCGAGCTCCTTATTCACAATAGGCGTTTGCACTTAGGCCATGGAAACCCTGTGCACAGGGAGATGGGCAGACTGCCAGGGTCCTGACATGGGAAATCTGCATGGTGTCACTTTCCAGAAGATGGTACCATGCCATGTCCTGTCAAATTAGAATGAAGTTTCTTGCTCAGTCTGGTGAAGGTTAAGTCACAATGCAGACTGTTTTGGCCAGACAGAAAGGGAAACCGGGTCTTCCTCATGGGAGTGGTTGAACCGTGGGATTGATTGCAGAGGATGTGTTAACATGAGTTATGAAGGGGTGTTGTTACCTCCTTGAGCTAGGTTAAATGGAGTTCTGCCCCAAGACTGTGTGGGCTCTTAAAGTCCCTTCCATCTGTATTTGTGGTCACCAAGATGTGGTTGTTTTGGCAGATAAAGACCGTGATGTTTGACAAAACTGGCACCATCACCCATGGGGTCCCCAAAGTCATGAGGGTCCTCCTGCTCGTGGATGTGGCCATGATGCCCCTCAGGAAGGTTCTTGCTGTGGTGGGGACTGCGGAGGCCAGCAGCGAGCACCCCTTGGGTGTGGCAGTCACCAAGTACTGTAAAGAGGTATGCAGACCTGGGCAGTGCTCGTCTCTCCCCACCCCCCCGCCGCCCACTGCAAACTCCTCCTTACCGTCGCCCGACCCCAGCCTCCTCTTCCACTTCACTGGCTGGGCTGGAAGCCTCCAAGTGCCTTCTTCCTCACATGCCTCTTCTGCTGCTGCTTCTGTACCCCAGCTCAGCTGCCTTGCAGGAGCCTCAGCTTGTGGGGTTTGGGAACCCCTCAGCAGGCCCCTGTGGAGCAGGTGGAGATGCAGCTCTCAGTGATGGGTCCCTTGTCCCATTTCCAGATCATCACAAAAGTGGTTCAGTGTTACCGGTCACTTACGGATGCTCGTCTGTGCTTGGAACAACAAAAACAGCTGGGATGTGAGCTCCGCCCTCTGGGAGCTGACGGTCCAGTGGGGAGGGCAGTGGGCGGATCAGCCCAGTCCTTCATGAGTGCTTAGTGCAAAGGGGAATACAGAACTGGATGGAGGGTTAGGCTGAGACGAGGAGAGGGCCTTGGGGCAAAGCTGACTACTCTACCTGGACAGGGAGTCTTCCAGAAATCTGTCAGTGTTTTGTGAAGGGTCATTCAGACCGCCATTTCTCCCCTCTCTCTTGTGATGCTTCAGGACGAATGTGCTCTATCATCCTTCCTTTGCTGTGTGGTTAACCCCACGCGAAGCTCCTCACGCCTTTCTCCTGCCTCTCCCTCGTCCCCCCAGGGCCTGTAAATGGGCAGTGACCTCCTGATAGCCTCCAAGCAGCTTTGTTCCCGTTTGCCTGTTCCATCATTCTCATGAAATTATTTGCAACGTAAAAATAACATCTCTCCTCTTTTTGCCCCCCCACCCCAACCTCCGTTAATTTGGGGCATTTGCTGTGAACTGCTCTTCTCCTTTCTGGTCTGTCCCTTGTCCCGTGTCATGAGACAGCCATTTAATAATTATCATGTCTGCGTCGGATGAGGGAGACGTTGCCGAGTTACAGTCAATCTCCTCACCTGCCCCGTCCTGCTTTCCTCTCAGCTCCTGCGCGGTGCCGCTCTCTCTCTCTTGCCTCTACTCACCTCCCCCCTCTCCCTGGCTTCACAGGAATTGGGAACTGACTCCCTGGGATACTGCACGGACTTCCAAGCAGTGCCCGGCTGTGGCATCGGCTGCAAAGTCAGTAGTGTGGAGGGCATCCTGGCCCACGGCGAGAGCCAGCAGAGCAAACAGGCGGCTCCCCCGAGCAGGGCTGGCAGCGCTCCCGAGGAAATAGGTATCCAAGGCCCTTGTCTCTCTGCCCAGCCTGCCATGGCTTGGGCCTGGCCGGGTCATCTGGTGGCATGCCTAACCAGAGAGCACCAGGCCAGCACACCACCGTGGGGTGTCTGGCTGTGGACAAGGGTGGCTCCTGGCCAGGGCACCGCATGCCTCCCTCCCCCAGGAAGGCCTACTGTTTGTCCATGGTTGCCTTCTCTGATACTTCTGAATCTTGGTGCTAATGGCAGACAGTAGTATATATTACTGAAATTCGTGGAGTATTGCTTCTGCGACCCATAATCTCGAGTCTCCTCTTTCTTTTTTCTTTTTTTTTTTTTTAAGATTTTTAAGATTTAAGAGAGAGAAAGAGAGGATAAGCACAGAGGGAGAGAGGGAGAGGGAGAAGCAGACTCCCCGCTAAACAGGGAGCCCAATGTGGGGCTCGATCCCAGGGCCCCAGGATCATGACCTGAGCTGAAGGCAGACCCTTGACTGACTGAGCCACTCAGGTGCCCCAAGTCTCCTCTTTCTTATCGCCAGTCAGTCTTGCTTCTCTAAGCTACAGAGGGGACAGATGGGAATTCCTTTGCTCCTCCAGTCCCCCTCCTGTGCTGTAGAGTCCCGGTGGGATGGGTCACATTTACAGCGCTCGCAGTAGCAGGGAATGCAGATGGAAGTGGTCTGCCCGAGCCAGGAAGGGGTACTGCTTGGAGTGACAGCTGCCTTTGAAAACAAGTTTTTCTGATTCGGAGGGTAGCTTGCTAGCCATCAGGGTGAGAGTGGGGAAGCCCTCCCAAACCAAAACGCCTGTGTCTGTTGTTCTCTCTTAAGTGCTCTGGGGTCTTATTAGAAGCCTTCTGCCACCTCCTAGCAGTTCAGAACCTCAGCACAATCCTTCCATTTAGCTGCCAGGACTGATCCGTGAGGTGACCCCCAGGTTAGTGGCACACACAGTTAGAAAGTGACGGGGGAAAGACTCACCCGGTGTCTTAGGAGATACAGCTGTTAAACATCCACAGACGTAGACAAGCTGTTTGCTGATGCTCCCAGCTGCACCTGTTGCTTCTAATCTCTGCAGAAGAGGAACCAGCAGGTACTGCCTAAAGGCAAATAAGGACACCACCAGATATTTAACGTTTATAACATCTCTAACGTGCAGGACACGCTGTCAGGACCTCTTAACACACTTTTCGGCTCTACCCACCCACGTCCCACATGGTAATTGCTCTGTTTCCCTGTCCTTTAAGGGTGGTGTTCTGAGAGGTGCTCGCTAGTTACAGTGTTTCCAAACAGCTCAATGCACTTTTTTGCTATTAAACGGACTCCATGGTGTTGAGTCCTTTCTCACAGTAAAATTGGACTATTTGGGAATAACCACAAACTCTTTGGAACAGACGTGACCCCCCAGACCTTCTCTGTGCTCATCGGGAACCGCGAATGGATGAGGCGCAACGGCCTAACCATTTCCAGCGACGTCAGTGACGCGATGGCGAATCATGAGCTGAAAGGCCAGACGGCCGTCCTGGTGGCCATTGACGGTACTGCCCCCTTGCCTTCTGCTCTGGACAGCGGAGTTTCTTAGAGTTCTCTGGCAAAAATAGGCTTTCTCCTTTTTCTTCCCCCAGTGAATCTTCCTCTCTTTTAATTTAAGTTCTGTGTCCCAAAAGGCTGCCTTGCCAGTTTCTCTCTTCCTTCTCAGTCGGAGGCCTGCTCTCGCTGTGCCTGTCCTGCCCCCGAGAGTGAGGCATCTTAGTCTTAGCCTCCTCCGTCTTAGAATCCTCCCCTGCCTTCGCCATCCCCGTCTGCTTCTGTTTGAGCCCGTGGTTCCGTCGCCCTCCTCGTCATCGCTGCACACGCAGCAGCGGCCTGTTATCCAGGGGGACACCCACCGGGTCCTAAGGAATGAGATTGCTGCCCCTCCATGGAGTTCCCCAAGATCGCATGTGTCTGGGCACTTAGCCTCAGATGACTGGAATCTTACACTGTTAAAGGCCTCAGATGACTGGAATCTTACACTGTTAAAGGCCTCAGATGACTGGAATCTTACACTGTTAATGGCAGTTTCTGCTTATAGAAGTAAAACTGTGCTGATGAGCAACATAGATACCTTTAACGCTTCGACGAAGTGTGTCCTCTCCCACTCTTTTTTCCTTCTTGCGCTGCCATGGCCTTTCCAACGTCCTTAAAACCCTGTAGTCCCTTCAGCCCCTCAGATCAGAACCAGCTGTGCGGAAGGAGCCATGCCCGGTGTCACCCCACTCCCCTGAACCTGCTGTGTCACCCCTCAGTGCTCGAGTGCCTTCCTGCATCACCAGCTGAAGATTCGTTCAGGCAACCTCCCCCACCCCCTACCCAGCGCAACGAATGCTTTCTGGAGGAAGAGGAAGGACTGATTTTCTGTTTGGACATTCATCATTTTTCAGTAGCCTTTATCGTATTCGTTCTGTTTCTCCTATCAAAATAGCTAACATGTACCGAGTTATTATGAGCCAGGCACTCTGCAACGTAATAGATGTCCCTTGCAGGAAATTGGGAAGATTCTGAGGGCTATACAAAAGAAAATGCAATGACTCCTCATTGTGCCCCTCAGAGAGCCCCTGGGAGTGTTTCATATTCCTTCCAGACTTTCGTGTGCCTCTGTAAATGGAGGTCATTTTTAAAACACAAAATCAAAACCGGGCTATGTTCTATAACTTCGTGTTTTGTTTTTCACATGTGACGTTGTGCTATGGAAACTGTTTTTGGTAGCAGAGCGTCCTTTGCCCCTTGGGCTGCCCAGGGCTTGCCCTTGTGGACTGACCGAGGGTGTCGCCTGCAGGCGTGCTCTGTGCCATGATCGCCATCGCCGACGCGGTCAAGCAGGAGGCAGCCCTGGCCGTGCACACGCTGAAGAGCATGGGTGTGGACGTGGTTCTGATCACAGGGGACAACCGGAAGACGGCCAGAGCCATCGCCACCCAGGTGCGTGCCGGGGACCCTGTGCCGGGGGCTGGACATCTTCCCCTTTGAGGTTTCTCTGAAGCCCCCCAGAGCACTTTGAGGGAAAGTAGGAACACCAGGGCCTGCAGCGCTCCACATTGCTTCTGGCCTTACCCCTCTCTGGGTGCTCCTGCTGTTCCGAGCTGTGCAGCACCCCACGGGGACCGCCGTGCTGCCATTGCCAAGTGCACATCCCTGGAGCCTGGATGTCTGAACCTGGGACAGGCGGCTGCCCTGGAAAACGCAATTCCAACATTTTCTCTGTTTCTGTCTTTCCAATGGGACAAAAACAAAGATCATGGCTCGAGAGCAGAAATATACAGATTCTGAGGTTTGGTGTTCAGGGAATGATTTGTCCACTCAGCTCTTCCACATGCCCATGCAGCAGACAGATGGATAGACGTCTGGGTCCTGGTAGGTCTCCAGCAGCCCTCACTTCAGAGCGCGTGTGGTGAGGACAGCACCGCTGCACGCCTATCCAACCTTGCGTACAGTGAGGACTCCCGCGCCAATTCCCAAAGGCTACGCACCCTCCCCAAATGTGTGTATGCCGGATGCTTTTGAAAGTGAACGGCTTCTTTCAAGGGAAGCAGTGGTACTTCTTCGCATGGCCTTTCTTGCTAACGGGACTTTGTTGAGTACCATCTCCCCTCCTGGTTCAAACTTGTTTAGCTGTTCAGCAAGCACTTAACTAAGCCCCACCCTGGGACCCGCTCCAGAGAGGAGCAAAGAGGGCAGGCGCCTGCCCCCCGGCAGCTCTGTCTTGGGGGGAAGGGTGACCAGAGGCCAGGGTTAAACTGAGTGCTCACTTCTGCAACAGAAAAGTGCACCGGACAGGTGGGAGCTGCCAACTGACCCCAGAGTGGCAGGGGCTGGAGCCGCCTTCCCAGGGGAGGAAATGCTTAATTCAGGAGCGGTCGGATGAAGGGGGGAGGGGTCAGAGAAAGGGAAGCTGACATTTCCAGGTCAGAGTGGGCAGCCTGAGCACCACAGCATTGGGCTGGAGAGCAGCAGGAAGCATTGGGCTGAGCACCACAGCATTGGGCTGGAGAGCAGCAGGAAGCTGAACAGGGCAGAGTCCAGTGTGGGCTGGAAGCGGGCAGGACCAGTTCCTTGAGGAGTGTGGATGCCATCCCAGGGGAAGTACAATCCACTGAAAGTAACGTGACCAGCTGACCACTGTTTTGGAAAGACCAAAGATTGGGAGGTGGGCAGGGAGACCAGCATGAGGACTAAGCCCCCACTGAAGGGGGCACGGGGATGGCAGGCCCTGGGATCTAGGGTTTGGTGACTGACGCCATTGCCTGGGCTTGGAGGCTGGAGGCGGTGGGGCCAGGATGCCTCACAGGTTTCTGCTGCTGTTCACTATCCTTTGCCAACACCAGGTGTTGTCACGTATTTGTTTTTTTCCTTTTAGGTTGGTATCAAGAAAGTCTTTGCAGAGGTGCTGCCTTCTCACAAGGTGGCCAAGGTCCAGGAGCTCCAGAATGAAGGGAAGAAAGTTGCCATGGTAGGAGACGGGGTTAACGACTCGCCGGCCTTGGCCCAGGCCGATGTGGGCATTGCCATCGGGACGGGCACGGATGTCGCCATCGAGGCCGCTGACGTTGTCCTCATCAGAGTGAGCTTGGCTATATCTTCTTGTGCCCTGTTGTCCTGGTTATGGGAGCAGGGAGGGCCTGGAGACAGAGCTCCTGACAGGCGGTGTGTTCCTCCTACAGAACGATTTGCTCGATGTGGTGGCTAGCATTCACCTCTCCAAGAGGACCGTCTGGAGAATACACCTCAACCTGGTGCTGGCGTTGATTTATAACCTGGTCGGAATACCCATCGCGGCAGGTAGGGTGGCTCTCCACTGCGTGGTTACCTTTGACTCCAGCCAGAGGCCAGGAAGGCTTCTCTCTGCCCACTGGGTTCCTGCCCAACTTAGTAAGCGGCCCACATTGCTGGGCAGCCAGCCGGCAGGCAGGGCAGAAGAATTTTAGAAGGAGTTGATATATTTTCCACTTCGTAAGTCTCTAAAGGGAAATGAAACCTGCTGAGAGGGTCCCTGGGATTCCCTGTTCCCTTGCAGTGCCCCCTGAAGCCCATGATGCCACCTGTGGACAGTCCCAGGAAGGCCAGAGTGGGTGGGAGACCCCATTCCCCGAGACCGTAATCCCTGCTCAGCTCCAAGACCGCCTACTAAAGAGGCATGCGGGCACATGGTCATGGTGTGGCAAAAGGGGGTTCTGAGCCATCCTGAGATGGAGAACTTCACAGGGGGCAGCCCGAGGTGAGGACCTTCTCCAGGCTATGGTGTGAGTGTTGTGCTTCCCTCGGCCAGGGGTCTTCATGCCCATCGGCATCGTGCTGCAGCCGTGGATGGGCTCAGCGGCCATGGCGGCCTCCTCTGTGTCTGTGGTTCTCTCGTCGCTGCAGCTCAAGTGGTGAGTCCCTCCAGGCCGGAGCAAGGGCCTTCTCCCCCGCCCAGCCGTGTCTAGCCCCCTGCCCTGTGGGCTAGTGATGGGTGGGTGCCGTGCGCAGAGGCCTGGTGCACCGGAGGTAGGGGTGTATAATGCCCGGATGGGCAGCCCAAGGGGGCAGCTCCTCGCCACCCGGCATGCTGGGCTGCTGTAGCAGTCACTCTGCTCCAGGGTTGTTCCAGTAAATGACGTGTGCACCTGGGGTCCTCATGTATTGCCTTTCTTACTTTTTTTAAAAAGACGTTAATTCGTGCTTTTAGTGGCACAGCTGCAGGGTGCCGGGCATTTGGATGGGAGGTTTCTCAATCAGGCGAACTTGACTTGAACCCTAGGAGCTCAATACCCTCTCCTTTAAAAATCCTAAAATCCATGAGGTTTCCATACCATGTGTAATCCCAAGACTTTGGTGAGAGTTCTTTACCATCCTCCAAAAAAAGAAAAAAAAAGTGTGTGCCCGCAATGGCTCAAATGCTCTTGGATTCTCACTTGACAGCTATAAGAAGCCTGACCTGGAGCGGTATGAGGCCCAGGCCCAGGGCCGCATGAAGCCCCTGACGGCGTCGCAGGTGAGCGTATACATCGGCATGGATGACCGGCGGCGGGACTCCCCGAGGGCCACGCCCTGGGACCAGGTCAGCTTCATCAGCCAGGTGTCTCTGTCCTCCCTGAAGTCCGACAAGCTGTCTCGACACAGTGCTGCGGCTGAGGATGGTGGGGACAAGTGGTCTCTGCTCCTGAACGACAGAGATGAGGAGCAGTGCATCTGAAAGCTGCGGGCAGGTGGAGACCCAGGGGTCTGTCTCCTCACTGAGTAGCTGGCCCGGCTTCCCCGGGGACCGAGGCTCGGGCGGAACAGGCACAGCTCCAGCAGCAAGATGGGCGAAGCTCCCCTCCAGCCCTGGGGACTTCCACTCCCTGGAGATGGCTGGTCATCCCTCCTAGCATGGGCGGTGCCCCAATGTGACTCCTGGGCCCCCCCCTTCCCGCCCCCACTGGGATCCCAGCGGCACAGGGGCCAGGCTTCCCGGCCTGACCATGCTGTGGGCCTGGGCTTGTCGGGAACCTTGCTGGACTCTAGCAGAGCAGGGGACAGCCAGCCTTCCTCGCAAACCTTTGCTTTAGTGTTTGGAACGACTGCTTGTAAAACAAGGAAAATCTCATCGGGACCAAAAACTTAGCTGGGCCTTTCCTCACGAGAAGCCTCGTGTTGGGTTCTTTTTGACAACACCCACATGATTGCGTATCTGAGACCACAGTTTACCTCAAATACACCCACTGATGTCTGCTGGCACCATGTCTTCCTTTTGTGTTCTTAACGCTGGGGCCACCCCACCGCCAGCGCACCCCTGTCCGATCTCTGACAGCAGGAGTGTAGTGATCCCTGCTGCTGCTCTCAGGCGCTTCCACCCGAATCTATTCCCTCACGCGCTGGCCTGAGAGCCCACCTTGCTTCTCTTCAGGCCGAGGAGTTCTTTCTTGTCTAGGTGCCGCATGGCCACGGAGTCCTGGACCCTAACTCCTCAGAATGGTGTGCCCTTGTGGACTGTGGCTGCCCCACTGGAGTGAGGGTCTCAGTTTGAGACCTGGGAAATCCTGCCTCCTGTGGGGTCCAGGTACTTGGGACACATGGAGGCCTGTGGTGCTTGAGACAGCGTCCCTTGGGGGGTGGTGTGTGTGCTTGCCGGGATGGCCTTGCAAGGCTCCGGGAGCTTCAGGGACGTGGTCTGCTACAGGACTGCCAGCTCACAGAGTTCAGTGCAGAGTTCAAGGCCGTGGTGCCCCTGGTGGTGTGCAAGTGGGAGGAAAGCCGTACCCGAGGAAGAGGAAATCACACTTACTCTCAGGGAGTGTCTACTTCTGCGCACAGAGCTGGCGCCTTAGGAAAGGAGGCACCTGTGGTGATTGACAGAACCACATGGGAGTACACGACTAGAAAGAAAATAAATTTTAAGATAGAGTCCTCAGTACACGACTAGAAAGAAAATAAATTTTAAGATAGAGTCCTCATCACACACAAAATAGTTTTATTTACTGAGTATCAGTTATGTTTCAGGGACCATGTAAGCACTTTTTCTAGGCTGCTTGTAATCTTCCCAACAAACCAGCAAAGTACTGTCCCCATAGGACAGGCAGGGCAGGAGGCTCAGAAAAGCTAGGTATCCTGCCCAGAATCACACAGCCCGCACACATGCCGGAACAGGGAAGTCTTTTCTCCATTGCTGCTGCCACCTGGATATCAGTCGGTAAGAATCCGCAGGAACAAGCCTCCTGCTCCTATGAGAACAAGTCTGCCAGGTGATAGATTTGTTGTTGGCGACTTGGAATGAAATTTGATCTTGGGGTCAACTCACCTTCCCTAGAATAGTTTGTTTCCATTTTTGCCTATAATTTCATGTTGCTGGTTTCTCCCCCCCTATGATTCTGCAGTGGGTCCCATTGTGTTCCTGTTGTTTTCAGTCTTCCTTTCCCTCAGGCCTCTTCCTGCTCCGTCTGTCCTTCATTCCTGGCTGCACTCAGGACTTTCTTATTTTCTAATTAAGTTAATCATGTCTGAAGAATCTAATTGTATCGATTTCTCCAAGGCTTTTAGGACCATAAACCACATGTGTATATGGCCATGAAAATATTTATAAGATTGCACAGACTATAACTTTTAGAGGTTCAAGGGGTTAAGAATTTTGTGTGTGTCAGATAAGAACAGTTCCTGTTTCAAAAACTTTCCATGCTGTATTAGAGTAAAGTTTATTTTTACTGATCTAAAGGCCGCCTCCAGCTGGCTCTGTGCGTGACAGGAGCATACTTGAGGCCAGCGCAATGTTGCTTCTGCAAGGGTCTGGCTTTGCCCTGACTGGTCTGCGGGGAGAAGGGTCGGGTTTCACCATGGAGGCTGCGGGGGTGGCCAGACCCTCTGGTGTGCCCACCCCTCTAGCACCCTGCGAGCCCCTCTCCCACATGCGGGGCCTGCCTCAGTGGTGTGTGGGGAGAACTCTCTGGAGGGCAGCCCTTGTCCAGGTACCTGTCCCACGGGGCCAGACACAGGCCTCGATATGCCCCATTCAAAGCGCTTCTCTGCCTGACAGGAATTGTCAGAAGGCTTTCTCAGACATACACATTTTATTTATTTATTTGACAGAGATAGATCACAAGTACAGAGAGAGACAGGCAGAGAGAAAGGGGAAGCAGGCTCCCTGCCGAGCAGAGGGCCCGATGCGGGACTCGATCCCAGGACCCTGAGACCATGACCTGAGCCGAAGGCAGAGGCTTAACCCACTGAGCCACCCAGGCGCCCCAGACATACACATTTTAATCAGGAGGGTTATATTTGGGTCCCTGGACCCCAAAGGAGTGGGGCAGGGGGAGGAGTAGAAAGGTCTGGACCGAAGGGCTCTGCTGGGAGGGCTCTGTGGGCATCTTGGGGTGGCGGGGGGCCCTGAGTGAGCTCTAGCTGAAGGGAGGTGACAGGGTAGTTTGTCATCAGAACCAGGAAGCTTTGAAGAGTGGAAGGAAGTGCTATTAATAATTGTGCCGGGCCAGCCGGCCTAAACTGAGACTCTCCAGGCAAACTGGGACATGTGGTCACCTTCCTAAAAAGGGAAACAGACATTGTAGTCACAGGCAGAGACTGCAGCACCTCAGGATTCTGCCCCGACTGTAGGTTCCATAGACGTGCGGGGGACCTGTCCTTTATCTGGTTTGGGATTCTTCCCTCCTCTGGCCCATCCTGAGGCCAGTGCTTCCCTGCAGAATCAGGGCGGTAATCACCTTTGTGGCTCAGTGTGACCACATGGAGAACCAGTCAGGGGTTTGTCCTCCTTGCTGGTCCGCTGCAGTCCCTCCAGCCCACCACGTAGTGCTTCATGCCAGGCATGCTGGGCCGTTTGTGGATGCCCGTGTATGGGAATTTCATCCGGTAGGCATGTCCCCTTGTGGGAAGAGAGGGTTGATACCCCATTAGCAAGGGATTCCATGTCCTTAAAAAAAACGGATCTTTCTAAAACATGAGCAAATCTCCCTGATAACCATTCCACATGCACCAGAAGAAATCAGTGTCTGTCCATTCCTGGTAAGTTTTCAGTCTTTAAGATCTTAGTGGAGCCTTGTGATAGGGTCACCTTTCAAGTAAATGGATAATAATTCTAGTTTTTGGGCAAAGATGGCACCTTCAAGTTGACATGGCAAAAAACGGTCAAATTGTTCTGCTAGTTTGCTAAGAAACAGATTAGTAAAAGTAGCCTGTATTTTAAGAAAATCCAGCATAGACCAAAATCAGCCCATCAAATAGGTTAATTAAAAAAAGATTATTTGAATTAGAGAAGGATTTTTTTGTTTGTTGGTTGGTTGGTTTTAGCTTTAAAAATTTCACGCCAACAGGTGCCTAGGTGGCTCATTTGGTTAAGCATCCTACTCTTGATTTCGGCTCAGCTCATGATCTCAGGGTTGTGAGATCGAGCCTTGTGTTGGGCTCCATGCTGGGCAGGGACCCCGCTTAAGATTCTCTCTCTCTCCCCGCTTCTGTTCCTCCCCCCTCCCCCAGCTTGTGGCAATCTCTCTCTTAAAAAAAAAAAAAAAATCATGTCAATATTTCAGCAGGTAAATTCCCTAATGGATATAAAATTCTTTTTGAGTTAGAAAGGTTCTATTCTTCATACAACTTTTTCTTTTTTTTTTTTTTTTTTAAAGATTTTATTTATTTGTCAGAGACAGAGGGAGAGAGAGTGAGCGAGCACAGTCAGACAGAGAGGCAGACAGGCAGGCAGAGGCAGAGGGAGAAGCAGGCTCCCTGCCCAGCAAGGAGCCCGATGTGGGACTCGATCCCAGGACGCTGGGATCATGACCTGAGCCAAGGCAGCTGCTTAACCAACTGAGCCACCCAGGTGTCCCCATACAACTTTTTCTTAAATTACATCTTTTGTTTAAAGAAAACAAGTAAGGAATGCATAATACAAAGAAATGAATTCAGCAAGCAATCACACTGACTCAGTTTCCCTTTGCAGATGACCCTGTAGGAGCTGGTGGGAATGAAACCACTCTGCTTCCTGCACTTTCGCACACAGCATGGGCAAGACATAGACACCGCTGTGTGGGTTTATTCCAGAGGGAGACGTCTACTTGTTTGCTGTTTTCCTTTGTGTGAAGACAATGACAACGGTTGAAATTACAAGATAGACTATGAGAATGTTAAATAATGCCATGAAATCCCTGAGTCGTCTTTATTCTATTCGAAAAGATGAATAAACAGACATGAAATCATCCATGGGCTAAGATGAAAACAAGAATTGAGGGAAATTTAACATATTTTTTCCTCTGAAAAAGAAATGGTCATCATTTCTTCTTACTTAATGTAAACGTAATGACTGCTTATAGCAAAAATTTGAACACAGGGAAATATAGAAGGTGGGAGGGGGACACCCAAAGGATACCCCATGAACATGATTTTGTGGAGAGTGTCCTGTGTGGGTGGATCACACTGAGACCGCGAGGGGGCAAAGCCTGTCTGCCCCCAGGGGCCCAGCTCCTGGATCTCCCGGTGCTGTAGTGAGCAGGGGATAGAGCTGTGGGGAACCCACAGATGCCCAGGTCCCAGTGAGGTCAGGAAACAGTGTTCAAAGACCAGGAGGTCTGGCCGCAGGCTCTGTGCTGGTGCCCCAGTGGTTCTGTCTCCTGCTCACCCTGTCCTCGCAATGTCTTGAGAACGATAGGCATCAGCCTTGTTTCCTTAGATGGGGGGTCCATGCTTAGGGGAGTCCAGCTGTCTGTGCAGGAGACAAAGCTGGGAAGGGTGTTCAAGCCCATTGGGCTCTGGTCCTGCCAGGCCCACCTACCTCCCTGCAAAGGTGATGCCCAGTGCTCTCAGCAGGAGAAGCAGGGTCTCCGTGCCCCACCCTCCCCGCCCCCCATTGCATGCTTGGGGTAAGAGAAGTGTCCTTTCATGGGACAGTGTGTTTTATCGCAAGAGCCACCAGGTGTCTCTCTGACCAAAACAAACTCCTAGTCTGCTGCACGCTCCCAAATTCTCTTAATCTTTTTTTTTTTTTCTTGATGCATCTGGAAATTCAAATAAAGCTCATCGTAATGCGAATGGGAGATGGGACAGAAGGTGAGGCTGGAGTCCAGCTCCGGCATGGGACACCTCCAAGCTATGGTGTGTGTGTTCATGTCTGTGCTGTTAGCCCACATTTAGCCCTGCAGAGTACGTTGCTGGGATGACTCGGCAGTGAACTTCTCTGTCGTCACGTGTGTCTGTCTGGGCTTCATGCTTTCTATTTCTAAGTTAAGATTTTTTTTTAAGCTTGAACATTTAAAAAAAGGGGGAGGTGGTTTTAAAGGCTCATGGTGATTGTCAGTGTCCCCAAAGCTCTAAGTTCTGAGACTCCTGTGTTGGCCGTGGGTTTAGAGACCTCCGCCCCAAGCCTCTGGGGAGAAGTGTGTCCCCGGTAGTGTTCATATGGCCCCCTTGGGGTCACTTGATCCCAAGCAGGGCTTACCTGCTGCAGACCTCTACCTCCTTTTCTGTTCGGTGAGGAGCACTGCCCTATTTCCTGTCCCAAGTGCAAGGTGGCCGATGGTCGCTGGTAACCTCTGTAGACAATGCAGGTGTGGTCCTGTCTCCTGTAGATCTTCCTGAGAAAGAACAAAGCGTGACCTGGGGCCCTCCGCTTCCTCGTGTGTACAAAATGGGGTAATAATAGTTTCCCTGTCCCAGGATAGTGGTGAGGAGAGGAGAGCACACACAACAAATGTTAGCCGCTATCGTTGATGTCTTGCGTGACAGTGGTTGTGTTCTAGATGAACAGCTCACCACCTTTGCACGCAAGCACTCGAAACCCACCCTTGTGGGTTCCCTCGCCGGCCCCAAGGAAGCACGCTCTTAATGGGTCTCCTCAGACCTCCTGGGCTGTGTGGCTTGCTCTAAAAGAAGCAGCCTTTGTCCAGTAGCTGCGCACTAGGCCGGATTCCCCTCCTCACTTCCCGGTGGTTCTAGAGCCTGATGCTCCATCGCGACGTGGCCCGTGTTCCAAGAACGTGGCAGTGGAAGGCCACGCCCTAGAGGACAGAGTAAGAGTACCCACTGCCGACCCGAGTTCAAAACCCGATTCCACACCATGAGAAGGTCACCCTGCCTTCTGAGCTTCTGAATCAGTGTAGAAGAGAGGAGCTCCTCCTTCCCCGGCGTGTGTAGCCTACATGCAATTGACGGTTTGAAAGATACACAATGAGAATTAGAAAAATGATTAAGTAAAGGGTGCTAGTGAGCAGGAGCGACTAAAAAGGAAAGTGACTTCTTTTTACCGCGTCCTGCCAGCCTGGTTTAGAACCCGTCTGCGTCCTATTCAGGACTTGAGCGTTTTCACCAATCTCTTTTGATGCCTTTCCTTTCTCTCCAGGATGAACTTAATGTCACTTCAAGTATGGTTGCCTGAAGAATATACGAATCCTTGATTGACGATAACAATCTTGCTGTCCTATTTCTGATGACCCAGCCTCAGGGACTAAATCTATCCCCAGCGCAGAGGTGTGGTGTTTCCGTCTCCGAGTGGGGCGGGCTGTCACGTCCCATGGATTCAGTCTCAGGATAACCTGCCTTTAATCATCCCCTGCGGGGTGGGGGCAGGGAGAGGAACTTTTTTTTTCTGGAGGAATACAGGTATGTTATAAACTTCTGTTTTCTCCTTCCTGTTAAATGCTCAGAATGAAAGCTAAAATCCCTAAGACCTTAGAATCCAGCAAAATTTTGAGTGCAAAGAGGGGATCCTGGGAAGATTGCTGGTGCCAACCTTGGCCACTCCTGGTCTCAAACCCTCTCACAGGATTGTGAAGACCAACAACAGGCTGTCTTCCCTCCCAGGAACTGTTAAGAAAAGCTAAAGGTGTGGGGTGGAGCATAGCATCTTTCGTGGCTCTAATCTCCAGATGGTCACCCTGGGTGGCCCTGGGCAAGGGCGCTGAAGGGCAGGGGAGGCAAGAGACTTGCCCATCTGGGTCACAGGCTGAGGAAAGGGTGATGTCTGGACTCAACAAGACAGGAAGCTTCTCCTCTTTCCCACCTCGCCCCAGACTGGAGTGGGGCTGATGTTCCTCCATTCACTCAGCTGGAGGGCTGCTACTTCCCGAAGCAGGCACAAAGCAGATACCCACCCGGAAATAAGGCCCAAATGGATACACACGGGCTAGGGCGTGCCTTTGGAAGGAGATGCACCTGCCAGGAAATGGAAGCATCCCCTGGCTTCTGAGCTCTGCGGGAGGATGGGCTGAGGGCCCAGTGGGAAGGGGGGGTGCTTTCCCTTCCTACCTCCCCGCCCCCCACCTCTCTCCTTCCCTCTCTTTTCCTTTTTTTTTCTCTTTCCCCCTTCTCCCTTCCTTCCTCCCTCCCTTCTTCCCATCCCCCCCTTTTTTTTCTTGTCTTTTTTTTTCTTGTTCTTTTTTTCTTTCTTTTTAACAGCTTTGGAGTTGTTTGTGTCACAGGCTTCTTTCAAGTCCTGGTCCTCAGTCCTCAACCCCAGCCACAGGATAGGCTGAGTGGTGGCTGCTACCCACTTTCCAGAGGCACTGCCTGCACGGACCCCTGAGACAAGGTGTTCTGGCCAATGCCTTTCCACAACTTCAGTGTAGATTTGACACAGCTGATTGTACTTTTGTTTCTCCTGACATTAACAATCCACCAATTCCACTGCTGCCCCAGGTGGCCATGACCAGGGATGGTGAGGCCATGTTAGGTGCACACAGCCAGTTCTTCATCGGCCCATTCGTATCTGATTTCTTGAGACATCTTACCAAATGGCTTGGATGCAAGGCCTCTACAAGAGGGAAGCAGGCCTGAGTCACAGCCCAGAGTGCAGAGTCTAAAACCAGAGCTGGTTGTCCCTCTACTCCTGCTGGCATCCGTGGGCTGCAGTGCAGAATTCCCAGGGGCTCATCCGCACTGTCCAACTCAGAGGCATGTCCAAGAAAGTCGCCCAGTCAGCTCCACACGGGGTGATATGCCACCACCTGAATCTGGTCAAGGCTTCAAAGACCCGCTCCATCCCCCCAATACCGTATAGTATGGTAGACAGAACAATGGCCCCATTGATGTATACACCCTCATCTTCAAACCCTGTGACTCTCACCTTACACGGGACTCTGAAAATGTGATGGAGTTAAGGATCTTGAGATGGGGAGAGTCCCTGATCCCGCAGGTAGGCCAGGGTCATTGCAAGTGGAAGACAGGAAGACCAGGGTCAGAGAGGAGATGTGAAGATAGAAGCAGAGGTTGGGGTGATGTGCTCGAAGCTGGAGGATGGTGCCTCAAACCGAGAAATGAAGGTGGCCTTAAGAAGCTGGAAAAGGCAGGGGAGTGGATTCTTCCCTCGCACCTCCAGAAGGACCCACCCCAGCCAAAATCTTGATCTTGGCCCATAAAACATATTTTGGGCTTCTAACCTCCAGAATCGTAAGATAATAAATTTGTGCCATCTAAGCCACTGAGTTTGTGATAATTTGTTTCGTGGCCGTGGGAAACAGATTCTCTGTGGGTACCTGAGCCTACCAGTGCCTGTGGTAACAGCCTAAACCTTCCCCAGACCTACCCAGGCTTCTCCAGAGAAGATCCAGAAGCCGACTGAGTTTGGAAAACCCTGGTGTAGAAACAGGACTCTTTCATGGAGACACACCCTCAGAGCCTCTTGTGTGCTGATGTGTCTGAAAAAGAAAAGGATGTGTGCAGAGGGTTTCCGGGTGCTCTTAACTGGGCAGGTCTGCTGAGTGATAACTCCTGTGAGAGGAGTCTGTGAGGGATTGACCGAGGTGCTGTGCACCTCTCCCAGCCCATTTGTCTCTGCCCCATGACCTCCCCTACTCAGGGGTCATAGGTACCAGCAAAGAGGTGGGAGGAGGGACCCAGAGGATGAAGCCGAGAGTCCTGCCCTTACATTTCAAAAAGGCCCAGCTCGGGGGCACCTGGGTGGCTCAGTTGGTTGAGGATCCGACTCTTGATCCCAGCTTGGGTCTTGATTTTGGGGTTGGGAGTTCAAGCCCTACGTTGGGCTCTGCGCTGGGCTTGGAGCAGACTTAAAAAAGACAGAAGACAGAACATCCCAGCCCAGATATACAGCTGAATTAGTAGGAAGACTGCCCGATCAAGCTGAACTGGCATGCCTTTCCCCAACACACACACGTGCGCACACACACACACACGTGCACATGCTCCATGATCCCCTACACCGGCCAGGGGGAGGGATGATGGCTCACAATCATGGGGGAGGAGAAGGCTCACACTAGGTTAGGCTCCTGAGAAAACACCTGGGACCCTGCCCCCACCTGCACACCACCCCTCCAGGTTGAGTCAGAGGGAGGGAAGAGGAGGGGGCATGTATTTGTGGGAGAAAATGCTTGAGCCCCTTTAATTCTGATGGCTCAAAAGTCAAGAAGCCCATCACCTGCCACGCTGCATGTTGCTGTGGGAGGCTGTGGGCTGCCCAGAGCTTCTCTCATGGCTGGGGCTGGCAGAAGACAGGTGCCACCAGGGCCGTCTGTCAGGTGTGCTGGTGGTGGCCCTTCTGAGGCAGAAGCCACCTGGCACGACTTAGAGAGGGATAGCCCCGGGGTCCAGGGTGCCCAGCCCCGGAAGATTTCCTCGACAACACACAGCCTGGTAGTGGACTCCCCGGGGACCGCTCGGAACTTAGACCTGAGGACTAAGGAGCGAACCGTCCAGGATAGGGAGTGGAGGGTCACTTAAGGCTCCTGGATTCCTGCATGGAATGACTGACATGTCATTTCCAGCCCGGTGGCACCGGCAGTTGCAAAAGCAATTACCTGACAGAGGTTTATAGACTGAGAAGAAACTGCTGGACACCTCCAAGCTTGCTCCACGTCAGCTATGGGAGGAAAAGCCCAGGCTTCCTCCCCCCATCCCTTGACATGAACCTTACTGCTCACGGTCGCCCCAGATCCTTGACAGCCTGAGTGGTCAGCAGCCACTTCTCGGTCCCAGGGCAAATGTCTGAGTGTTGACCAGGACCAACACTCCTGACAGCTCCCTCTCCGCCCGGCTCCTCGAGCCTTGCTGGAACTGTGAATTGTCCATATTGGGAGCCAAACCAAGCAAGTTCAAGCCAAGGGGGGAATTTATAATCGGGCTGTAGGAATGTTAAGGAAAGAGAGTCGAGCCTCAGGAAGAACTGGGGCTGGGAATCTGAAGGTCACCGGGAACCCATTCCTTCCCTAAATATTTACTAGGCACCTATCCCGATTGTAGGTGCTGGGGCTGCAGCAGGTGAACGAAGCAGACAAGGTGCATGGTCTTTAGGACTTGGAATTCTTAGGCAATAGGGAAAGACAGCAATAGACCAACATAAGCATGTCTCTGCTAGTGGGAAGCGCCGCAGAGACCGTGCCACAGGACAGTGGGATGGAGGTGATGGCGCTGAGGGGGTGTGGAGGGGGTATTTTAGCTAGGCAGCAGGAGAGCTGTCCCTGCAAAGTGTTAGTGGAAAGATGCAGGCCTGTGCATGTGAAAGCCTGAAGGGGCCCCAGCTGGGAGCATCCCAGGAGAGCAAGGGCCAGAGAGTGGGAAGGAGCATGGTTGGAAGGGTGGGACCAGAGCTCGCAGGGGCATGCCAGCCAGAGCGAGACGCTGATGCCAGCAGAGCCACGGCTGATGGAAGACATGGGGTAGGGTGGAGTTGAGTAGAGGAGTGACGTGATTTCATTTGTGTTTCTAAAGGATCACTCCAGCAGCTGAGTGGGAAGGGGATTGCAGCAAGGCCACTGGGACAGCAGCAGGCAGGATGCCAGTCCTGGCCCTGCTGTAGCAGCCCTGACCTCCCAGGGGTCCGATGCTCCACACCCCTCTTGTCCAGGAGCTAAGCCTGCACCTGCTGGAGGTTAGTGAATGACCGCACCACCCAGCAGAGCTCTGAAGGAGCCCAAGCCCAAGTCCATCCTGAGTGCCACCTCCCCAGCTGCCAGCCAGTCAAGAACGGTAGCTCCCGTGACTCTCATGCTGACCCCCTCGCCATCCTTGTGCCCTAGCCCAGACCACCCTCAGACTTCACCTGAGCCATGCCTGGCACAGAATAGAAGTTAAGTACGTGTTTGCTGAATTACCATGATACCTTGTCCTTTCTCTCTCTTTACTCTTGGCTGGCTTAAGACAATGTAGTTTCACTTCATCTGAAAAACTACACAAACTAGTCTATATCTGGCTTTTGTCAGAAACTTAAGTACTGCAAAATACAGGCAGTGGTTCCCCCTTTTCTCCGGAGATGTAAAAGTGTGCTGAGAGTACGCGCTTTGATCCCGGGCATCTAAATCACTATTACGAGGCCTCTTGGACTCCTCACTACCAACTTCATACCTGGATTTCCACAAAATCGTGCCATTGGCTGCCTAGTCCTTTGATCTTGACCTTGGTGGTGGAAGGTTCTATGATGTCCTTCCCTCTCCCTCTTCCTTCCTTCATGTTAATCCACTGTGAGTTAGGTTATGATGGGATAATAGCGGAGAGATGAAATGAGTGTATTCAGCTTGGGGTCGAGTGGGTGAATCAGAGAGCAAACAAGCACAGGCAAGTGTTGAGGGCCATGGGCGGTGATCTGCATGAGGACAATGGCGTGCTCACGCTAGCGTCCGCAGGGAGTCATCACCGCACTGTGTGTACGGGGAACAGCCCACGAGTCCGTCAAGAGGGGAAGGGCTAGACAACTTGTGGCATGTGTTGTATAAGAAAATACTCTACTGTACTCAAGCCAGATGAGCTAGAGCTACATATATCAATATGGAGAACTGCCAAAAGCACAATGTTGGGTGAAAAAACTTGCAGACAGAAAAATAGAGTGAAATCACTTTATATAAATTTTTATTTGTATTTTTATATTTTTTTAAAAGTTCATTTTAGAAAGAGAGAGAGGAAAAAGAGTAAGTGTGGGGACAGACAGAAGGAGAGGGAGAAAGAGAGGCAGACTCCCTACTGAGGGCAGAGCCCCACACTCGAAGGGCTGGATCCCACAACCCTGAGATTATGACCTGAGCCACAATCAAGACTCAGACGCCCAACCGACTGAGCCACCCAGGCACCCCACTTCATGTACATTTTTTAAACAATAGTTGCATATACTGTTGTAGACACAGGCTTCTGGAGTCAAAGTATACACATGGGATACAGAAGATACCAACTGGGGTTCAGAATAGCAGTTTCCCCCAGGAGAAATGAGGAGAAAGAGGTCTGGAGGGTCTGAGAAGTATTTAGGCTCTTCAACTTATATTTGGGTTTTTTTTTTTTAAGATTTTATTTATTTACTTGACAGAGATCACAAGTAGGCAGAGAGGCAGGCAGAGAGAGAGGAAGGGAAGCTGGCTCCCTGCTGAGCAGAGAGCCTGATGTGGGGCTTGATCCTAGACCCCTGGGATCATGATCTGAGCCAAAGGCAGAGGCCTTAACCCACTGAGCCAGGCAGGCGCCCTTTCAACTTATATTTGTAACGTGTTCTTTCTACAAATCGGAGACAAAAATATCAGCACTGGTCAAATCTGGGTTATGGGTACATTGGTTTTGAGATATATATATTTAGCAAATTTATATATACATTTAAAATATGAATAGATTTTTAAAAAATGCATGTGGGTCTGCAGTTTGGCAAGAGGTCAGGCCCGAAGCTGCTGGTTCATCTTCACCAAAAGGTCAGGGGAAGCTGTCGGGCAGACGCCTTGCTCAGGCTGACCTCATTGATTCATGACACAGAAGGGAGCAAAGATGGCAGAAAACACTTATCTTCAAGCAAGGATGTGGAGATAGAGCAGAGATAGGACTCAGGAGAGGGCTCAGGAAGGAAAACAGCCAGGAGGGATACATGATGAGGAGGTTCTAGAAAACACATTTTTTTAAGCAGCTCAGTATATAGAAATACAGATAAGAACACAGTGAGTCTCCATGCATTTGCCCTTAACCTCTCCTTGAATTAAATACTCGTCAACGTTTTGCCCAAATTGCTTCTTCTCTTCTCCCTTTTCTTTCCTTTTTTTGAGTAGCTGAAACAGTTTAAAGCAAATCCCAGACGCCGTGTCTTTCTACCCCTCTATACTGCAGCGTGCATTTCTAAAATATCCAGGCGTGGAGGGAGATTTTTAAGGAGGGAAACATCAGAAGCATTAAAGGTTGCAAAGGACTGGAAAGAGAACAGATGGAGGGGCCGTTCACCCAAGGTCCTTGACGCCAGGAGCAGCGCCTCCGCGGGGCAGGCTGGCGGGAGGAGGGGCCGGCCCCAGAGGCACTGCTAGGATTGGCTGTAGGACGTGGTGGAGGCCGCCCCTACAAGAAAGGCAGTTTATCATTTCCAGAAGCCTGGTGGCAAAAGGGAGGCAAAGGAAAACAACATGCGGATGTGGCAGAGACGACGAAATAGATCTAGGATGGAGGGACATCAGTATCTGGCGGCCCAGAGGGCAGATATGAAAAAGGAAATAAAACGGACGGAGCAGATTCCCAGGGCAGAAGTGAGTGAGGGACAGTACGATGGGGCTAATTCTTCAGTCACCAGGAGCGAAGTTACTCAAAGATCTAGTGGTGGGAAGAAAGAACGTCGATGGTCTTTGAGGACCCCAGTCTGCCGTTTGGGATGGGCGAGTCTGGAATTCCCTGCGGGCACAGGGGCCGGGGGTCAAACCAGGATGCTGATAATATTGTGATTTATCAAGCACCTGCTGCAAGCCAGGCGTGTTCGTGAATCTCATTTTATCCTCACACACTTTACAGCTTGGGAAGGGGGCTCAGAGGTGGTCAACACTTGCGCACTTAGTAAATCACAGAAGTACTCTGACCACAGGGCTCTTCTGTCTTTGCTCTTGAGTCTGTGGAGTTTCTAAGCTCATTCTGAGGTCTCCCTCTCGTCCCTCCCCTGCACGCCCTCTCTGGGGCAAGCCAGACTCTCTGGGCACCCCCTACACCCTTCTGTCATGCAGCGTCACAGTCGCACTGGCTGGTCCCCATTTGTTCAGAAAGCCGAGTCTGAAGGGGAGGCTGAGCCACTGGAAAGTCTCTTAGAAAAGGAAGCCAAGCTTGTGTCTCTGAGCTCCATGGTCATATTTGCCCCTTTCAGGGGTATGTTACGAAACAAAGAGGTTAACTCAGGTCTAGGCGGTGCGTGGGCTGTGATCCATAAACCATATCCTCCTCTGTAAGAAAAGTCCTTGCATGGCCAGTCGGTGGGACACAGGGCTTCACCCACAGGTGAATGTTAAGTGGGGGACTTGCTTGTGCTCCTCCATGCAGTGGAGTGGACCAAGCACTGGGTTTGGGCACAGAACCTTGAGGAGGTTCAAATCCCTCCTCAGATCACCTTGGGCACATCAGGCAGCTTCCTTGAACCTGAGGATCAAAGGAGAAAGCTGCAGAGGAATGCTGGGAAGGTGGAGGAATGAAGAAAGGGGAGGGGGGAATGAACGGTCAGCCAACCCTCGCTTAGTTTAACTGGAGTGGACCAGTGTGTTATATACGGTCTTCCAAAGAAGATCACCAAGGTCATGGAGAAATTTCAGGTGGGTGACTTCAATGCTCCCATTTGAATATTCCTTAGGTAACTGACCTACGGTGACCCTTATGGACTTCTGGCCAGATGTCTTCCAGGGAGCCTGCCATGCCTGGGAGACACACACTGGGATAAGGGACTGGGCTTCTTCCCGCTCTGAAGGCCCAAAGTGCCAAACCCCAGTCAGAGCCTGGCGGCTCCCGGTGATGTTTTTGTCTACACTAAAATGCAGATAAGAAGAGATACATTTTCTTTTCTTTTCTTTTCTTTTTTAAGATTCTATTTATTTATTTGACAGACAGAGATCACAAGTAGGCAGAGAGGCAGGCAGAGAGCGGGGGGGGGGGGGGGGGGGGAAGCAGGCTCCCTGCTGAGCAGAGAGCCTGATGCGGGGCTTGATCCCAGGACCCTGAGATCATGACCTGAGCTGAAGGCAGAGGCTTTAACCCACTGAGCCACCAAGGTGCCCAAGAGATACATTTTCAACAAGGAAAGAGCTTATTGAAAATAGAAAAAATAGAGAGACCTTATTGAAAAAAAATATATATCAGGCACCATGATATGTATGAATAAAGCCTTTCATGTCTCTTCTCAATTTCACACAGACACATGTAAAAATATGTTTCCACTGTTTCTCAGAGGACAAACGGACACAAGACTACAGAAGCCATTCATAGTGAGCCCACAAAGCTTCTACTTCACGGCCCCACTGGTGCACAGGCCCCTGCCCGCCATGGAAGGCACCCAACACCATGTTCTCAAGGTCAAGTGTTTTGTAAGTTTTGCCAAGTAACTTACTCTACTTGCAAATGGTTATGACTGGTTTCTCTTTCCACGTGATGTCCCCTCTAGCACATGTTTCCTTGTGTCAGGTGACACTGGATGACACCGTAAATTTTTGTGTAGGGGGATGCCAAGTTCATCGTACACTGAGTTTGGGTAGAGTGACCTATGTTTAGGGGATTTGCAGTCACTTCTGTGTACGGCTCAGGCTAGCTTCCTGTGTAGAAAGGGCTCTAAGGACAGCTCCTAGGTCCACCTTCCTGACTCACCCCGTGTCATGGCCCTGAGTGTGTGGAATCTGTATGGAGGCATACGGATCTGGGAGGGGACACAGGTCTGGGAGCTCAAAGCTGCTCTGTGGAGAATTCTCCCAAAGACAAGACGTGTAAAGTTGTTAGAAGAGGAGTTGATTCTCATTGATAGGAGTTCTCTCCTGTCAGGAATACACTTGATAATGCAGCATATACAATTATAAACATGACATACAGCATTTCCTTATTTGACAGCAACTGTAGAAATAAATAGAATTAAGCACAGGTGGTGTGTTTCTAGGGCACAATCAATAATAATAGTGTATATAGTGAATATGGCTGTGTGTGTGTGTGTGTGTGTGTGATATTGCAACTTCATGAGGTCCTACTGTCAATGGTGGAACATTTCCATCAACCCTGCTAGAGGGAAGACCAAATTATCTTTTGTAAAACTGTTGTCATATGCACGTGAAAAAGTGCTCCACATCACTCGGCATCAGGAAAATACAAATCAAAACCACAATGAGATACCACCTCACACCAGTCAGAATGGCTAAAATTAACAAGTCAGGAAATGACAGATGCTGGCGAGGATGCGGAGAAAGGGGAACCCTCCTACACTGTTGGTGGGAATGCAAGCTGGTGCAACCACTCTGGAAAACAGCATGGTGGTTCCTCAAAAAGTTGAAAATAGAGCTACCTTATGACCCAGCAATTGCACTAGTGGATATTTACCCTAAAGATACATACGTAGTGATCCGAAGGGGCACGTGCACCCGAATGTTTATAGCGGCAATGTCCACAATAGCCAAACTATGGAAAGAGCCTAGATGCCCATCAACAAATGAATGGAAAAGAAGATGTGGTGTATATACACAATGGAATACTATGCAGCCATCAAAAGAAATGAAATCTTGCCATTTGCGTTGACATGGATGGAACTAGAGGGTATTATGCTTAGAGAAATAAGTCAATCGGA
>NW_019154099.1:323067-516502 GCF_002288905.1 Enhydra lutris kenyoni
GAGCCTGACGCAGGGCTCGATCCCAGGACCCTGAGATCATGACCTGAGCCGAAGGCAGAGGCCTAACCCACTGAGCCACCCAGGCGCCCCCATAAGAGACTCTTAATGTCACAAAACAAACTGAGGGTTTCTGGTGGGGGGGAGGGAGTGGGTGGTTTATGGACATTGGGGAGGGTATGTGCTATGGTGAGTGTTGTGAAGTGTGTGAACCTGGCGATTCACAGACCTGTACCCCTGGGGCTAATAATACGTTATATGTTAATAAAAAAATTAAAAAATTAAAAAAATACTTGTCATATGGAGAGGTGCTCAGAACTGTCAAATACAGGATGAAAGTATTACATAAGGGTGTTAAGTTATTTCTCTGGTGTTTGTGGTATTTGTCAGCTCTTTAATATCTGTAATTTGTTGTGAAGTTTCTTACATTCTAAATCGTTGCTTTTGCACCTGATTTTGTATTTGTAATTTTATAGACCTGAGAATGTGCCCAACCCGGACACTCGGGTGACTGATGGATAAGCGTCCAACTCTAGATTTTGGCTCAGGTCATGTTCTCAGGGTTGTGAGATCCAGCCCCATGTTGGGCTGGGCGTGGAGTCTGCTTAAGATTCTCTATTTCCCTCTGCCCACCGCCCACCCCCACTCACACATGCTCTCTCTCAAAAATAAAGCAACAACAACAACAACAACTTGGGTCTATCCTGAACAGGGTAGTTAAGGCACATGCCGAAGTCATAGCCACTAAATGGTCCAAACAGGACTCAAATCCAGAGTCCCAGTACCGGCCTCATGCTGAGTCTCAGCCTCTATCCGTCCACCTGGGGCTCTTGTGAAAGTCGGATTCTGATTCCATAGATGCATGCTGGGGCACTACTGACATGACTGCACTCTGAGCAGCCAGGGTCTCTAAGCTAAGGTACCATTTGGCTAGCTCTCGCACAGTGGAATTAGGTCACTGGAACGGCTTCCTTACGAACTGGGTCTAGCTCACCTGATTTCCTCACCCACAGCCCCCTTCCCCTCCCTCCAACCCTCAAGGGAGGTATGACATTGAGAAGTTTCTTGAACACGACTTTTCGCTACCCAACTTCCTCTTACACACTTACGGAGCACCTACAATGGGTCGAGTAGTTTCCGTTGACCATCACTAATGCTCCAGGGTACTTGGCTCCAAGGAGGCAGGTTCCCATCTTGTGGATGAGAACATTGCCATTCAGGGAGGTCATGTAACTTGCCCAAGGTGGCAGGGTCCGTGTTTGGACTCACATCTCCAGCCCCTCCTTACCTGGTGGCAGGTGGACTAAGTAGGGAATCCAGGAATCAGTCTGTGCTCCCAAGGAGAACGCCCCACCACCAGGCACCTGTTCCCACCATTTGGAAGCCTCCTGCCTCTCTCCTCTCTCCTCTCTCCAGGTCTTCTCTGCCTTGGGATTGGCCCTAAATGCTGCATGCCTTCATTACTGGTCCATTAAATGGACTTAATGGGACCCACCTTGTAGAATTTTATGGGGTTTAAATGAGGCATTACCCGACGAGTTACATGATAGTACTCACGCTGGCCCACAGCACCTATGGAAGTGGTCACTGCTGTCCCTTGGATAAGCTGACCTTGGCAATCAAGGGGGTAGTCCTTCCAGCTTGTACCCTGGGCTTCCTTCTGGTGTATGTTAGGAAGAGACTGTATTAAAACACCAGGACATCTGAAAACATCTCAAACCCTGCAGAGTGCTGAGCAGAGATGAAGGGCTCTATGGCCACTAACTGTTTTCTGGCAGATGTCAATTTCTCCTGTCTGTCTCTCTGAGTGTGTCTGTAGCTGTGTAACAGGCTGATGGCCTCAGGCATGCTCGTCCTGTCTTGGTCATCCCAAATGCAGCAACAACTCCAGCCACGCTGCCCAATGACCACAGGCCCACCTGATCACAACATGCTGCAGGAATCTTCTATGTCGTCTTTAGAACACATGAAGCAATATTATTTTCAGAGACATCAGACATCCTGTGGATGCGATTTCCAGGAGAAAATGCCAACAGATGGGGGCAGGCTGCATTCCCTGGCTGTCCCTATCCTCTGGAGGCTTCTTTTCATTAGCACCCCCCAGAAGGATGTGCACCACGATGGCTGCAGACGCAGTGTGGTCTTGCCACAGGCTCTGTAACCCAGAAGGTCCGACTTCCACATTCCCAGGCAGCCTGGCCTGGATTTGGGTTATTTTAAGCTGCCCCTGCAATGCAGCTGCAAATTCAGAGAAAGAAGCGCGCAGGTCCTGCTCACCAGGGAACAGCTCGCTAAGCACATGCTGTCACTGACTGCTCTGTCTGCGAGCAGGCAGACAACATAATTACAGTCATTCCGAGAGACGCATTCTGCTGAATTGCCCCTTTAGGACCACCCCTCCTATTTCTTGGGTGCTGGTACAATTTTTTTCAAACCTTTGGTAAATTTCAAAATGTCACAGGTAAAAGCAAACCTCTTCACTTAGCTTCTTGGTTGTTTGTTTAGGATTTTATGTATCTCTCTCTCTCTCTCTTTCTCTCTAAATATATATATATATATCCCCCCCCCCAATGGATTGGCCCTGCCTTTTCGGGGAAGAAAGTGTTCCAAGAGCAGAGCAGAGGTTGACCTCAACCGTACTCCATGTGGAACATTAGCTTCAGGACAACAACAGCATAGATCAAGCCCTAGAGATGCAGCTTGCTTTCTCTGGTTCTTAATTTGGTGTGTGAATCAACAGGCTTTGTGCCCAGGAAGAGGAAGAGAAGAAGCCATGGAATGTCTTTCCCCGGAAAGCTTTGTCTAATGGCCACCTGTTAGTACCGGATGCCAGACAATGTTCTGGGCTCAGGGGGTGAATTTCAGAACTCTGAAGTCCTTTCTCCTGATCATTTCCATCAGTGTACTTTATAGATTCCAAAGCATTCCTTCTGCTTCTTCCATTCATGTATTCATTCACCCGCCCAGTGAACATGGATTACACATGAGCTGTGTGCTGGGACAGGGGATGACCGGGCATGGGGGACACTGCGCCTGCCCTCCAGGTGCCTATGAGCCAGTGTGGGAAACAGGCCGTGGGAAGCAGACAACAGTCATTACTGCTCTCAGGGCAAGCCCAGGGTCTGCGGTGTGTGGGAGGGGGACAGATAAGGCTCCCTGGGGGGACCTGGATAAATAAGTGGGGGCTGCCTAGAAAAAAACTTTGGGGAAAGAACAAAGATATTTAAAGGGATGTTTTTAAAAGTACAGCCAAATGGGGGCACCTGGGTGGCTCAGTTGTTAAGGGTCTGCCTTCCACTCAGGTCATGATCCCAGGGTCGTGGGATTGAGCCCCACATCGGGCTCCCTGCTTGGCGGGAAGCCTGCTTCTCCCTCTCCCACTTCCGCTACTTGGGTTCCTGCTCTTGATCTCTCTTGCTCGCTCTCTCTGTCAAGTAAGTTAAAAAAAAAAAAATCTTAAAAAAAGTATGTCCAAATGATGTACCATGGAAACTCTCTCCAATCTCCCCATGGTTTTTAGAGAGACACCCCTCTCTGTGAATGCATTGTGGCTGGGGGCTCTGTCCAGGATGCATGGTACGGGCTAGCCTTGCAGCAAGAAGGGTGTGGGTGACACCCGAGGCTGCTGCTTCCTCGTGAGACAGAGAATGCTGTTTGCGGAGTGGTCATAGGCAGCAGGGTAAAAGCAAAGTCTGCACACACAGGCCGCAGGGGCTCTGTGACCATGCATTTATTCGGTCCTTTCATATTAATGGAATACCTGTTACACGCCCTGCTCTAGATGCTAGGAGTACAAGTGGTGAACACTGCTGGGTCACTGCCCTTCTGGACCCTTAGGTACAATGGGTGGGGTGGGAGGTGGGGGGAGTGTGGGAAAGTAGCAATCAACAGACAGTTACATCTAGGGTATGCCTGATGGTGATGAAGGAAGATGAAAGAAACGAGCCAGAGTAGGGCAGATGTGAGGATGGGGGGACACACCAGCAGGTAACATTTGAGCAAACACTCAAGGGAGTAAGCCATGCGGATCCTCAAGGTAAGCGAGTCCCAGGCAGAGGAAATGGTAAAGTGCAGAAGCCCAGGGAACAGAGTGGGCTTGTGGAGCCCAGGAAGAGGCGAGGGGTCCCAGAGAAGGTATGTGGTAGAAGAGGAGGAGAGAGGGGCATGGGCTGGGGGGTGCCTCGGGGGCTCTGCATCTGAGCAAAATGAGGAGCCCGTGGAGGTCTGGGCAGTGGGGCAGCACGATATGACCTTTGTTTAGTAGCTTTTCCCCTGTCAGGTCAGCGTGGGCCTGGTCTTCAGGGCTGGGAACTGGTGCCTAGCAAAGAAAAGTCAGGAGCCTACAGAAAACCGATTAGACAAAGATATTTCTAGAACATTCCCTTCATGGGGGACACTGGACACTTGGCCAGGCAGTTTGGTCCTTATCCTGAGGGAGGGCGCCCCCTGGGTGAGGGGAGGACATATGCACACAGGGAGATGACTCAGCTAGATTGCTCAGGGAGGTGTCCTGTCTCAGAAAGGGTGCCCACAGTGAGCTCAGGTGGCCAGTAAGAGGAGCTGCCCTGGCAGTTGGTCTTCTTCTGTGGATGGGGTGAGCGTGTTTCCAATTGCACGTGGGACCCCTGAGAGTCATGGTAGGCAGAGGTGAGCCACTCTGTACTTCCCTGGAGGGGTAAGTCTGCAAAGAATCTGTCTCATTCGGGAAAAGGCTAAGTAAACTGTGCTTTGGTAAAGAAATATCTGAATTTTATTTATGAAACTACCTACCAGGATTTGCCATGAAGCGTAATCTCCATCAAGTATCCCAATCAATAATTTCACACCACAAGCACTGGGACACCAAACACCAAATGTGGTGGCTGTTTTGGTGAACTATTGTGCCTTAACACATGACCTCAAAACTTACTGACTTAAAATAGCGAATCCTCCTGATTCGGTTCGCTGGGAGGTTCTCCTGCAGGTCTTGTCTGCGCTTACTCATGTGCCTGTGTTCAGCTGGGGGTTCTGTCTGGGGACGGGTGCAGCTGAGATGCTGTGTCATCTGGGCCCTTCTCTCTCACTCGGCAGTGTTCTGATGTATCGGTTTTATTGTGACTCAAGCATGGGGAGGCCAACAGATGAGAGATGATTGCCATCAAGAAGATAGTTTGTTATACCCCCAAATCCCTGGAGGAGAAGGCATGCCAGGTCATGCAGGGCCAGCGGGGAAGCACCAGGGTCAAGGCAGGATGCAGAGGACGTGAAGGGAAAATGTGGGCAAGAGCCTTCCCTGTGGGTTAGGTGGGAAGGAGTGGGGGAGGCAGGGCAAGCAGAATTAGGATTGGCAAGTTTGAGTAGTTTCAGCAAGCTCGGGAATACAAGGGCGGTCCCGAGTAGTTTGGCATATTTGGGGCAGGTGGATAGGGGTCCAGAGTGTGAAAGCCCAAGATACTTGGAGTGTGGTCCCTGGATTGGTTTGTTTTGTGTTTGAAAAGCATGTTCACGGTGAAGTTTCTTACTGTCTCTAGGAATTGGTCGACCCTGGGAAGGGCAGTCCCTCAGGGTCAGCAAGCCCAGATGTCAACACAGCAGAATACAGTAAACAAAAGTTGTGGCTCCCACAGGTCTCTAGGCCTCTCTCCACATGATCTTTCAGTAAGGGCTCCAGCATGCTCTTCCTGAAATGATGTCCAAGGCATTCAAGGGAGCAGGAGCAGAAACCATAAGGCCTCTTCTTTTTTAATTTTTTAAATTTTTTTAATTTTATTTATTTGACAGGGAGAGATCACAAGTAGGCAGAGAGGCAGGCAGAGAGAGAGGGGGAAGCAGGCTCCCTGCTGAACAGAGAGCCTGATGTGGGGCTCGATCCCAGGACCCTGAGACCATGACCCGAGCTGAAGGCAGAGGCTTAACCCTCTGAGCCACCCAGCCCACCCCCCATAAGGCCTCTTAAGGCCTCAGCTTGGAGGGTATGCCACATCTCCTCCACTTGGTTAAAGAATCTCAGAGCTGCTCCATATTCATGTTCTTGATCAGAGGAGAGGAACCCTCACATCGCACCAGGTAGAACAGCTGTTGTTGCCACCTTGTCAAACAATCCACCACAGGTGTGCTTCTAAAATGCTGCCAGGGCCTGTTTGAATTGTTCAGATCCAGCAGGAAGGACAGAAAGATGTGGAGTTTCAGCTCCTCTGCCTTGACTGGTGTGTGGACAGCGTGTGACTTCCCTCCACATACTGGTCCCAGCCACCTGCCCTCGAGTCCCCAGGGACCTTTTCTACTCTCACCGGAGGGTTGTTGAGGCTCTGAGCTGCCGTCCCTCAAATGGCCTCAAGGTCTGGCGTCCCAGGGAAGAGCCTGCCTGCTCTGACAGGGAGCCCAGGGCTGTTTGCCGACTGTTTGTGAAGGTCTTAGGGTCAGGCTCTCTCCTATTATTTTCCCATCAGGAGTTAAAGTCACCCTGTAAGTTCTCCCACAGGAGCCCAGATGCTTTACTGTAAACATGCTATTTGCAAAGCATGTGGAGTTGGGCCAACAAGAGCCACCTTCCGTCTCACACTTCAGGCTGATGGGGCACTTTCTCGTATGTTCTCTTGTGTGTTGTCACAGACACCCACGGAGCACATGTCGTTATCCTGCTTGTTAATATGAGGACCCTGCGGCTCCGGTGGTCTCAGGGACTCTCTGGATGTCTATGTCGGCTTCGGGCTCAGGAGGTGGCCTCACCATGGGTGAGGTTAACGGAGCCCGGCCAGTGCTCTCCCACTTCATTCGTATGGGTGCTTCAGGGATGCCTCCCTCCGGTTACTGCCCTTCTCTCTGGCTGTTCTCATTGGATGACTGCTCCCTTTGAGTCACATGCCACAAAGAGTCCGCTTAGTGCTCTGAGGACTTACCCGTGGCCAGGGGGATGCCGCTTGGACGCCGCTAGAGACAGCCCAGCCCTGCCCACGGCTCCACCCAGCTCTCGCTCCAAAGACCCCATTGGAGCCCGCCATTTGCTGGGGACAGATCTCAGCCCCTCAAGAGCACACAGCCCGTGGAAAGCCAAACAGACCCTCAACTCTGGGCTCCCAGGTCGCCCTCCATGGCATGGTGATGGGACTCGGTGAGAGAGTGAGCCATTTGTTCTGCTTCTAGGAATCTGAGCTGGACACCCACTTGTTTGCTTCAAAAGCCCAACAAGAGAAACTGTCCCTGTTGATCTGTCTGGAGGTAAAGAAGACGGAGTCGTTGTTGCATCAGTACCCAGCGTAGCGCGACGGGCCACTCTTCCCAGATACCCACGGGCATTCACGGAGGATAACGAAGATTCTGCCTTCATTATCCCGTTTCTTTGGAAACCGGAGTGTCGTCTTTCAAAGGCGGAGGAGCCCGTGATCACAGTCCGCATTTCCTGGAACTTGGAGGCTTCTGCAATCCCTGTGGGGACCCAGGGGCATCCAGAGCAGAGGCCACATGTCAGGATTCCATTTCCTGTGCGGAGGCTGACTCAGCTCTTTGGACTTGGCTCTTTGCCTCTGCTCTCGAGGCGCTTCCTTTATGAACAGAAGTAACTCACCTGCCAGAAAAAGGTTTTGGAGTGCTGCCAATGAGGCATCTGGCTTTCCCTTACAACCTCCTGAGAAAGATGCTGTCCAAACAAGAGGGTCCCAAGATGCAAGGGCATCTCCCTGAGGAGGGGCAGGGTCGGGGGCAGGTCCAGGCCATGGGTGCTGGGACTGCTCCAAAATCACTCCCTTCCCTGGCTGTTGCTCTAGAAATCCTGTTTCCGGGGCCTGATCCTGCTGGTAGCTCTCTTCTCCAGAGAAGGACAGTCTCTTTCTTCCTGTACAAGCCACCTGCAGAAGTCACCTGGGACCAACGAGGGACCACCATGTGGGACCAACACTGCTTTGCAGTGTCTCTTTTTCCCCGGAGGGTTCGCAGCCAGTGGTGCCTCTGACCTCCCCCAGGTGACATTTGGCTGTGTCTGAAGACATTTCTCCTTGTAGCTGCTGGAGGTGCTACCGGCATCGAGGGAATAAAGGTCAGGGATGTTTCATCTCATCTTGCAGTGTGCAGAAAGGCCCCGCACTAAAAAATTATCCAGGGGAGCCTGGCCGACTCAGCTGGAGGAGCCTGCAACACTTGATCTTGGCGTCATGAGTTTGAGCCCCATGTTGGGTGTAGAGATTGCTTCAATAAATAAATAAGCTTAAAAGAAAAGTCTAAAAAAACTATCCAGTCCCCAGTGTCCATGGTGTTGAGCTTAAGAAACCGTGTTGAAGATGATGCCTTTCCCCTAGCGAATGAAATCCGAAAGTATCCCCCATCCATCAGCACTTTTCACAATACCTGGAAAGTGAGCCATTCTTGTTTTATCTATTCCGATCTCTGTCCTCCTTTTTTCCATGCTCATACTAATAATTCCTAGTCAAGCCTGGGAAAAATTATCCATTACCACTCTTCATTACTGTCTATTAGCTACTGGAGGCCAGGCAATATTTTCCCAGCTCTCCCTCTTATTCTCCATCATCATCACCATCAGTGACAACCACACTGACCTCACAGTTATCATAAATATCGCCCAGAAGCTATCCGAGAATCAGGCATCAGTTAATTGCTTGAGGCCCAACACCACCTGAATTCCCTTCCTGCCATCATGCATTTCTTAACTGTAAAGTAGGCAGCACTAGATCTACCCATGGGCTCCTAGCGACATCATTGTCACCATCATCACCATTGTTGTCGTTATCTTTGCAAGCCAGCCCACAAGCTGTCTTGAAGTCCACGATGGCAGTGACGGTGACAGGAAGCAGCTCTGCAGAGCACCCCTGAAGTCCCAGCCACCAAGAGCACAGACATTCCGTCCTGGGCTGGAGCTCACTTTGTCTGGTGTGAACACCATTTTATTAGGAGCTCTTGGCATCTGAGCCTCCAGTGACTAGGTCCTATTTTCTACACATACACACACGCACACATATACACACACACTGCTTTGTCTTTTCCATTTTTCAGTCACCACTAGTAGAGCCTGATCATTGCTTCCTCTTCTGGTTACTCCAGCGGTTGAGACTTTTGGGTGTTTTAACTCAGCATTTGACTCAATGAGATGCCCAGGGCCTCCAGCTTCTACACAGCGCGATTGGGATAAAGAGTGTCCTGGGGTAGGGGTGGGATAGCTAGAAGGCAGTGTGCCCTCTACTGGGTGACTTTTGCGATCTGTCCAGTGGAAAAAGCACCCCGAGCCCGAAACAACTGAGGCATTGTTCGCCACGATGTGGAGTCTCTCCCCTCCTGCCCCCCTCCTTGGGGCTCCCCTCCCAACCTCCCATAGCCTCCTGAGGAATGATTTATGAAGTGTCACACCGGGAAGCAAGACTTGAATAGTAATGAGAGGAAAACACTCAAGTTCGGCATTATTGATCATCTCTGTACGCACTTTATATATTTGCCAGCACTGTTCAGGTCCTAGTTAGTAATAAATACAGTGCCTCGAGATCACCTTGCTGCTTCCCACTTCTCCATTTCTCCTGACACTCTTCATGAATGCAATTCTGGTCGTGTGCCTCCTGATGACCCCAGCTAAGGAGAAGGTACCCACAAACGGCGTGCAAAATAGTTGCGTACTCGTGTGTGTGTGTGTGTGTGTGTGTGTGTGTGCATGCAGAGCCAAAGCCTACTTAGTCTACAAGCAGCACCCACAGTGGATGGTTGGCACCCTGCCCAAGGGCCGTTTACTTCTCTCATCTCCCAGCTTCTGTGAGTGTTGGCTGTCCCTTTCTTGAAGAACTGCCCTTGCCCGAACAGGAGGCACCACGCTCAAAAGGTTATCCACACTGGTATCCCACAACCAATGACTGATTGTTGCCAGGGCCATGTTAGCTATTTCTCAAAAGAAGTTACAGCAAAACTTAGCGGCTTAAAATAACTCCGGAAGTTTGACATCTTGCTTTTTTTTTTTTTTTCCCTCTATAACACCTTTATTTTGAGATCTAATTCCTGTGCCATTAAATACATCCCTTTGAAGTTTAAATTCAGTGGTGCTTGGTATATTCATAGAGCTGTGTGACCATCACCACTTTTGAATTATGGAGCATTTTCAGCCTTATCCCTTCAGTAAAACCCCTGGTAGTCATTAGGAGCAACCCCTTATTCTCCTGCAGCAACCATAAATCTACTTTTTGTCCATTACGGATTTACCTGTTCTGGATATTTCCTGTAAGTGTAATCATATGATATGCAGACTTTCGTGTCTGGCTTCTTTCACTTAGCATCCCGTGTTATGACCGCATCCGTGTTATAGAATGTTGTAGCAGTACTCCATTCTTTTTTCTTTCTGATAACATTCTATTTTAAGGACATACCGCATTTTGTTTGTCCATTCATCATTGTTGGATATTTGAGTGTTCCTACTTTTTGGCTATTATGAATAAGGCTGCTATGAGCATTTTCAGACAAGTCTTATACATTATTTTGCTAGGGTAGACATGTAGGAGTGGCCCGATAACTCTTAACATTTTGAGGAACTGACACAGGGACTACATAATTTTATAATCCCATTAGCAGTGTATGAAGTTTCCAATTTTTCCATATCTTTGTCAACACTTATTATGGTCTTTCTAATATAATTTAATTTAATTTTTATTTTAGTTTGAACGTGAAGTTGTATCTCATTGTGGTTCTGATGTGTATTTCCCTAATGGCTAACGGTGCTGAGTATCTTGTCATGTGCTGATTTACCATCTGTGTATCATCTTCAGAGAGAAAATCTATTCAAATTATTTATTATTTAAGCTGTGTTATTTGCCTTTTCATTGTCAATTTTTAAGAATTTCTATATATTCCAGACTCAAGTCCCTTCTTAAATCTATGACATGTCTTCTCTGGCACCCATGGAACTGTGAGGCCAACTTGTGGCAAAGTGCATCAAAACCACCTGGGGGAGGACTTCAGAAATACTGCTGGGCTCCACTCTGGAGTGGAGTGGAATCCATTCAGATTCAGTGTATCTGGAGTGTTCGTTAAGTTCCAGGGATGGTTCTGATGCACACTCTTAACTGAGAACCGTTGTTCTTATAGTGGTCATGGAGGTACACCTGGGCGACTGGCTGAGCTTCTGACAAGAAACAGGTCATTGTTGGAAGGATCCGGGGGGTTCTAGAGATGGTGCATAAGGAGAAGGTGGGTACAGCAGTGTCCCACAGGACAAGATGGGCCTCTCTGACAGTACCAGGTTCTGCCTGATAACACCTCATACCCCTCTCAGGGCATCAGGTTGAGTGAGGCAGCAGGGCGAACCTGTGACTTCTCAGAGAACGACGGTCCCCAGAGAGCAGTGATGGCACTGACCATGGACTGCCCCCACACATTTTAGCTGGAAGGGGGTGAAGGGAGAAGAAGTTGGAGAAGAAGTTGGAGATGAAGAAATGCTGGATCTGCAACTGTGTTCTGTAAGTCTCCGTGTCGATGTCCCCAAGTGGGACCCATGGCAGACACTCCACTCCTCCCCCTCCCACACATTTCCCGCCTGAAGCCTACAGAATCTAGCTTGAATCCTTAGTCCTGAGGCTCAATTTCCCTGCGGTTACCACAGGGTATGATGGTGTGAGCCACATCTGCAGGGTAACCACTCCACCTGCTGAAGGATTCAGAACGTCTCCCCCAGATGCAGTTTCCCACCCAAGGTGGCAGCTGAAGGGGGCAGTGCTATCAGAGCCCAGGGCTGCTTCTGTGTTCTCTGCCCCACCTGACAAACCGCCAGCAGGCCTCTCAGCTGGGCCGACTCTGCTTCCTTTTTCTCAGAGTGTCATTTCCACCCACATATTTGGGTCTGCCCTTTCTCCAATTTTTCACTTCTTTCAGGGCTTTCAGATGGGAGGCTACCAGAGTATGGCCCGTACCCACCAGCTGAGTGGAACCGGGCAAGGCTTAGAACTACACACATGTGGGGCGCCTGGGTGACTCAGTGGGTTAAAAGCCTCTGCCTTCGGCTCAGGTCATGATCCCAGGATCCTGGAATTGAGCCCCGCATCAGGCTCTCTGCTCAGCAGGGATCCTGCTTCCCCCCACGCCCCCATCCCTGCCTGCCTGTCTGCCTACTTGTGATCTCTGTCTGTCAAATAAATACATAAATAAATAAATAAATAAATAAATAAATAAATAAATAAAAATAAGAACTACACACATGTGACTCCCACATGGCTAATTACCTTCACCTTAACCTCAGACAAAGCGATTGGTTCTGGGGGTGATGATGTCACACAAACCCAGCCAATCAGATTCTTCTACTGAATTTCCACTGGTCTGTCTTCTTCTGCATCTTGGCTCCTGTTTAGCTGGGATGGCGTGAAGCTGGTGTTACCTATGCTGATTCCCCTGTTGCCCGACACTCTGTTTCACTGGAATGGTTTCTGTCACTTCTGATCGCTTAAAGTTGTGATTAGTACAAATTTGTTCCCCATGCAGTTCCTCAGTGCAGGTATTGGTATATCTCTATCCACTTAATCTCTATTTGAAAATAAGCGAATGTTGCTGGTCTGCCTCCAGATCTTTCAAGTTCTGTTCTGTGTAATTGTGAGGGCCTATTTAGCCAGAGTGATTCCGTCTCGTTAAATAATGACTTTGTTGTTTATACAGTAAAACTTAAACTGCCCCTGCCCCCCCTTCCCCCAGGGGACTTACTTAAAACAAGTCCTGGGAACTAGTCCCAGGTAACAAAGCCCAAATACAAGGGTGGGTCAAGCCAGGTAAAGGTATCCAATCAGTGGGGGGACATACTATCTCCTAGCTACCAAGGAGTATGGGCCCCGCCCTTTGGGTATCTTTTGGGCGCCCATTCTGACCAAGGTGATAGGCTAGTTCAAATATCTACTATAGGGTAAATTGTAATTCAATTGGTCACTTATGTGTGACCTAGCAAGACTGTGCAGCTTTCTCTGTGTTATGATCTCATTGGCCATCTGTGCGTGGCCAGGCCCAACCACATGGCCTTTGCCCTTAAAAGCTAGTCTGTAAAGAAGAGAGAGGTCACCTCTTTGCAAGAGACGGCCCTGGCCGGTCAGTTTGATTCTTGATGCTGGGCGTGAAATAAAGCTTTGCTTGACCTTCGCTTTGTATCAGTCTCGTTCCTTTGACCATGGACCCAACATAATGAACTCATCCTTCCTCGCTCTGCTTATAGCTCTGCTGTTTTTGTAAATTATTATTATTACTAAAGTCATATAAAGTTCTGTATTGAAGATTTAACGTGTTTTCTGTACAACAAAATGGCGAACTTCGAAGGGATGGTTTTTAAAAGCATCTCTCAAGAATGACCTTAATTCTGGGCACATATCCAACATATAATAATGTTAATTATATAAGAAAAATTTTTTCTAAAACACAGATCCTCTTCAGAAATTTCACACTCTCCAGAGATCAACCCCTTGACTGGTGGCAATCATTTGAATGTTCATATTCTTGGGGTGGAGCCCCTGAGCAGAGGTACAAATGGAAAAAAGCCAGAGGAAGAAGTTTTTGCACAACTTTGCTGAAATAAAAATTGTCTTTGGAGAGCTCCCAGTAAAGCGCACATTCGTTGTTTTCTGACTAGTGGCGGGACCAGAGTGATCCTGAGGCAGCAGGCCTTGGTTTAGCTAGAAGAAGGGAGGGGAATCTGGAATGGGGGTGGTGGTGGGAGGTCGGGGAGGGTCTGCTGCCCAGGAATAACCCCAGGCTGAAACTTCAACCTCTTTGTGATCTGTCAATGGAAGGCCAAACTTTCTGATTGGGAGATCTCTTCTTGCTTCTACTTCCTTCCTGAGGGAGACAGAGCTTTGATGCATTTAATACAGGCAAATTCTTTTTAAATGGCCAAAACAATAGCTACAGTTTAAATCTTCCTGATCCCCTGAGCAAATATTTGGGAAATGCAAAGAAAGCAAATTAAGCTAATCTTCACTCAAGAAGGTCTTGGTGCTTTCCCTTCTGTGAACACTCCGAGAAAGGAAGCTTATGCAAAGCCCATGCCTGTGGGCTCTTCAGTCATTACTGCAAGACCAAGGAAGCTTATGCAAAGCCCATGCCTGTGGGCTCTTCAGTCATTACTGCAAGACCGGTGGGTGTTTCATGAGTGTGCGCCTACAACTGAAGGAGAAGGAAGCGCTGTTTGTCAGTTGAGTAGAAAGAGATGGGAACAAAGTTGCTGAGAACTGGGTTAACCCTTGGGCTTCAGTCTGGATGTAGTCAAGAAAGCAGATCCCAGGGCAGAGACTTTAGTAGAAGGAGTTGAATACTGTAGGCCAGGAAGTTACAAGAGCTGAAACCAGGAGGGGATGTGAAAACCCAGAGATTAACAACTGCAGGAGCCACTACTACTCCTGGGGCAGAGGGAGGAGGGGAGGACATTGAGCTCTCAGACCCCATGCTCGGGAGCTGGAACTATCGAGTCGGTGCTGCACAAGGGACCACCTGAAAGCCCCCACGGTTTTGGCCGCAACTGTGGGGAAAAGACCACGGTGGCGGAGGGTGGGGGTGCGGGGCAAAATGAGAATGAGGGCAGGGACCGTGTGGCAGACCTGGGTCCAAGGAAGAGACGTGGTCAATGCTGGAGAGATAGCCACTGTGAGAATAAAGCTGAAAGCATGGGTAGGCAGAACAAGCCGGTGTATAGAAAGTTCTCCTCTTCTTCCATCCATGCCTCCCACTAGGCCAACCTAGCATGAAGCAAGTGTGCACAGGAATTCAGTTCATAGGGGTCAGCCCCCAGCAATCTGAGCAGAACAGGGAAAGTGGGGGATGGGTCTGAAAGTAACTAGGCAGGTGACCAGCCCACCTGTGCCATTTGTGTCCCTGACACACAAGGCTGGGTTACCTGGGGCCAAAGGGACATGATGATGGGGCAGTGATGATGAGGAAAGCAGTGTCCTGGAGGCTGGATGCCCTTGCTTCCGGGCTTCACTGAACACAAACCGGTACATCAGTAGATGGTTTATGGGAATAAAGGATCCCAATCTTTCAAAAGTCCCAGACTAATCCCATTCTCCCTCCCCTCCGTTTCACCACAGCTCGTCCCTGCCGCAGGGATTCAGATGATGGAGGGAAAGAACAGTCTTTCAGATTCCCTCCCTGATGTACATGTTTCCCACCCCTTTTACCTCTGGGCATGAAAATAAGCCTTTACCCGTGAAAAACAAACAAAATGTGTTGCCGCTGGGAGGGAGCAAAATCCCTCAAAATGACTTTGCATCACAGCATTAATCCACCCGATCTTCAGAGTTTTGGTTAACCCAATTTTACAAATACTTTCCAGAAATTGCTGACCCTACAAAGCTTTTATTTGACTTTCAGTTCCAAGCTGTGGACTGTCCCTATCGCACTGCTCAACGACAACCAGGCTCACCCTCTCCACCTCTGAATATACTTTCCAAAAACACTACTTGAGCATCTGTAAGGACTAGAAGCTGGGAGTTCAAAAATGAATGGGGCACAGTGCTGCCTCTTCCTCCTCCATTTCCCTAGAATGGGAGTTGGCCCTTGTCCCCAACTCACCCCTGCAGAATCCTTTCTGCAGATGTCTTGTCACTGAGAAAAATAATACACCCAGCAGGGGTAGTGAAGCCGCTCTTCTGGAATTGGGTACAGAAGCCTCCATGCTGCCTCTCCCTGGTCCCCGTCTCACTCCTCCCCGCTCCCTACCGGGGGACCCTGAGGCACATTCTTAGAATCCCCAGGCCTTTGCCAAAGCAGTTTATAAACTCCTAGTTTATAAACCTCTAGTGCAATAGGTAAAGGAACAGAAACTCTAGCAAATCTGTTTGGGGAGAGAAATAACATTAAATCAGGCTTGTCATAAACATTGCTAAATTCTCCTTGTTCTGTGTGCTTCAGCAAATAAGAGTCTGAGAGTTGGGGCAAGTCATCCCTATAACAGGGATGAGACTTTATAGGAAAGAATCAAATGAAATAATCAGTTCAAAAGTGGTTTGCAAACTGTGAGCTCTAAGCAAATATCAAGGGTTTTCCTTTGGTAATTTTCCCTCCCTGAAAGAAATTTCCAAGACTGAAGAGAAAGAGAATGAAAGAACCTCACAATGGAGGCTGGGGTGGGGTGTGGGGTGCTTTTCCTTTGGTTTGAGCTGGTTGAATGATCACTGCGTTTTGGACAAGGTGCCTTCCGTGTAGTACCCAGACACGTCCGCTCAGCAACTTGGATGCTTCCATCATTACAGTTCCTCCTGAAAGAGATGTGGCCACAATGCCACCTTCCCTGGGCCCTCACATCGTCCACCCCAAGAGACTTGTGCACGACATTCTCTCAGAAGGAAATCTGTGTGCCCTCAACTCTGAGGGCTTGCACAACCGGTTTCTGCTTACAGCCATTCTTGCCGAGCACTCCCAGGCTCTGGGAGATTCCTTTACCCTGCACCCCGTCCTCCATCATGGCCCCCCCTTTCTCTGGCAGCTGGCCAGAAGCAGGCCTTCTGAGGGTAGGGGTGGGGGGAGCTTCACCCACTCAAGTTCACTGTTTTAAGATTCTTTCTCCTTCTCAGGGTGGAGGGGAAGGCCCCCAGTGGAGAAACGGGGAAGACACCTCCCTAGCCCAGGGGCCCCTGCTTTCCCTCCCAACTCTGCCCCCTGGCCCAGGAAGGGTTTGGGGTATGTGTGTGTGTGTGTGTGTGTGTGTGTGTGTATGTGTTTCTAAATCTCCTCTCGGTGGCTCTGACATCATAATGTAAAATCTAATTTAAAGTCCTTTAGGTGCTGGCTAGTAAGAATTGCAGGAGAGGAAGAATTATTTTCTCTCTACCTTTCTGAGCTCTCCGCGGAGACTCCCTCAATAAAAGACAGATTTACAAGAGAAAAACAGAATTTTTTAACGTGGCTAAAAGATAAACTGAGGCCTATTAAAAATTTTACATTTTGTGAATAAAAATCAAGTTGAGTCAGACCGCGCCAAGCCAGAAGTGGTTAGGAGTGTTCCACAGACAGAGGCTGAGGAAGGACTTTTTACAGAGAACAGGTAGAATCAAAGCAGGCAATTATCTGATTAGCTATAGCGGAGGTAGTTGATTGCCTTCTTTGGGAAAGCTCCAGAGGGCTGTTTCTGATTGGTTGTCCTTGGTTTTGATTTTATAACCCTGAGGCATTTCCAGGCTTGGGTTTTGCTTCTCTTCCATGGGCTGCTGAAGTGTTAGAACCACCTCAGCCTTCTGGCCTCCCTGTTTCATTAATTTAACAATTCCCCCTTTTTGGTCATCCTCTCATGCATGAGAGACTGACCCAAAGCTTGGTATTAGCGCCACTCTCAGTCACCATCAGGGTTCAGTTGTTCTTGTCTTGTTGTGAAACATGTAGGACTAGGATGTCAGGGCCACGACAAATTGTTTTTGCTGTTCATCTTGTTTCTGTTACTCCAGGCACCGTGAGACCATCTCATAGACCGCTGATGGCTTAAACGTGTATTTAAGGCCTTTGAGAGAACATAGCACACCGGGGAAAATACAACAAGGACCATCAGGAGGCTCGTACCAAGAGACTGAAATACGCTCCTTTGCAAGGGCCCCTTCAAGCCAAACCAGCCAGTACCAAATAAATCAAAGAATGTACCTGAAGGCATAGCCTGTTCTCGTCAGGGGCTTGTTTGTTAATTTCACACATTTGCTAGGCTACCGGACGTGTTGATCCTGGTACAGCAGGAGGGATTTCTTGTGGCACAGACTCCTCCTTGTTCAGCCAATAAGTAATCGAAAGCAATTCTATTCTCTAAAACCACCTTAGCAAGAAAGCCCAGGGACTTTTGTTGCGTGTGACTCTGGCCTTTCCGGTAGATCCAGTGATCATTGCCAGAGTTAAGGAGCCTTGTTTTCCCATGCGTTAATAGAGAAGAAAAGCAAATAGTGGAAAGAAGAAAGGAATACAAATTTCATATTGGAGGTGGTCCTGGGAGGGCTGCCCACCATATGCCGTCTGCTTCTGGGGAAGAACCTCCCTTGTCAATTTTAATTTTAGTTCTCCTACACGTGTGCCGTTCACCAGAGTCTGGAGATAGGGACCCACAGTTCCAGACTTCCAAGTTTGACTGTAGTCTGGAGAAGGAGGAGGATCTGGTGTTGTCCCTTCCAAGGAGATTCAAGGCCAGTCTTTGGTCCAGTTCAGAGGTTTGACCTTACAATTACCAGCAGTCTATATTCTGGGGAACTTATCGGGGTCTTTTCCAGGAATCCGTCTAGAGAGGAAGCACTTTTGCAAAAGCATCAGAATAAAATGGTAACTGTCTGTAAATGACAAAAAGGCTTTAAAAAACTAGCCACAGTTAAAGATCTGATCAAAGTTTGTTTTATAGGGAAATTCAGTTATTTCTGCAGCACAAAACAATTTAAGATAATAGCTGGAGAATGAAGGTGTTGGCACATTTCTGTAAACTTCAAACAATTTCTGGAATGCCCTTGGCCCATGGAGGCATGTTTTGGAGAGGCACACTCTGGAGCCCTTCAGAGTCTAAACATACTGCTTCTTTCAAGATGCTTCCAGATCGAAAACACTTTGGCCTTCAAGCCTCCTACCTCAGCTTTGAATTTCAGGAGCCTATGTGAGAATAAAAAATACAACTTTCAGCCTTTTGTTCGCACTATAATCTCTTAGGTTTTCTCTTTCCTAGAGCCGAAGACTCAGATTCATGGTTCAGTTTTTATGGTAGAAAGGGTATGTATGTAATAAAAGGAAGTAAGGAAAAGAAAAATACATGGGATGATATTTGAATAGTGTCCCGGTCTACTGAGATCAAAGCAGAGCTGCCAAGGTTAATGCAGAAGTCTGAGGCTAGGGTCCACCCACTCTCCCAAACACTCCATGTCCCCCGAGCGCTCTGCGAGACCATGGGAAACCACTGTACCATCCGCAAGCTTAACTAGGGCAAGGCCATGCACTACTCACTGTTGGTGCTCAGTAAATATTGGGAAATCGTGTCTCTATATTTGACAATAGGTTCAATTAAAAACATACACCAACTACACCAGCTATTTTTTGACTCAATAAAATTAAAATTAAAGAGGAGTTTACTGGGGTGCCTGGGTGGCTTAGTCAGTTAAGCATTTACCTTCGACTCAGGTCATGATCCCAGGGTCCTAGGCTCGAGCCCCCACATTGGGCTCCTTGCTCATCAGGATTCTGCTTCTCCCTCTGCCTGCTGCTTCCTCTGCTTGTGCGCACACTCGCTGTCTCTTTCTGTCAAATAAATAAATAAAATCTTTAAAAAATAAATAAAGAGGAGTTTACTTTTTCGAGATGTATTTTAGTTTGCTTTGACTATGGGGAAGAAAGGGAGATAGTGAAGGGCTGGTGGGGAAAGGATGCGAGTGAGCCAGGATGAGAGGTCAAGGAAGAAACAGGTTAGGGGTGCCTGGGTGGCTCAGTGGGTTAAGCATCTGCCTTTAGCTCAGGTCAAGATCTCAGGGTCCTGGGATCAAGCCCCGCATTGGGCTCTCCTCCGCGGGGAGCCTGCTTCCTCCTCTCTCTCTGCCTGCCTCTCTGCCTACTTGTGATCTCTCTTTCTGTCAAATAAATAAATAAAATCTTTAAAAAAGAAAAAAAAAAGGGAAGAAACAGGTTATGTGCAAATATAATGAAGAGGATTCCAGAGCAGGATTAGGGGGTTAGGAAAGAAAAGTGGACAAGGAGAGGAGGCAACAACATCTTGAAAAGTTACAAAAAGAACAAGATAAACTAAAATAAGTAGAAAGAGACAATGGAATAGCCTTCTCATTTATATTTCTAACTGCTTACTGCTAAAACAGAAAATACTCAATTTTGCGTATTTAGCTTCTAAATCAGTCATCTTTCAAAATCTCATTTTAAATTTAATGTTTTTTTCAAACTAGAGTCTGAGTTTTACAAGTATATAATTACGTTACCAGCAAAAAAGGAAATAGCTTAATATTGTTTCCATTTCGCGTTTGTTACTTTATTTTTTATTGAATTTATTAAAACTTCACACAAAATGCTAAGTAGCTTTTCTAGAGAATTGATCATGATTAAGACCAAAATTTATGAAATGGCAGAGAAAAGCTAATAGAAAAGATGGTCGATTTTTAAAACTAGTAATTTGAGAAGCCCAATCAATGAAAATGAAACTATTGTGATATTGATTAAGATTAAAAAAAATCAAAGAGATCCAAAGCACATAAGATTAGGAATAAGAGAGGGACTATAATAAAAAATATATAGGGAATCTTCCAATAGTTATAAGAATATCATGGGCAACTCAATGGTAAAAAAAATTGTTTTGAAAAACTGGAAAAAGAGAATGATTTCTTAGGAAAATATAAATTTTCTAAATTTACTTCCCCCCCAAGTGATCATATAGTGACAAAACCTATAAAATACTAAATATAAATTTAACAAGGAGTGCACAGGACTAAATCTTACTGAAAAACATAGCCTGGTAGAGGAGTGTATTGGCTTGCAAAGGCCTTCAGAACAAGGTACCACAAACTGGGGGGCTCAAACAAGAGAAATTAGTTATCTCACAGTCTGGAAGCTAGGAGTCCACGATCAAGGTGTTGGCAGATTTGGTTTCTCCTGAAGCTTCTCTCCATGGCTGGCAGATGGCGATCGTCTCATGTGTCCTCACATGGGCATCTCTCGGGGTCTCCTACTCTTCCTTTAAGATCACCAGTCATACTGGGGCCCCATTCTTATGACCTCATTTAACTTTCGTTACTTCTTTAAAGGCCTGTCTCCAAATACATTCACACTGTGGTTAAGGCTTTAATCTATGAATTTAGGGAAGACGCAATTTAGTCCACAACAAGGGGGAATATGAGGAAAAGTGTGAATACTATAGCCTTTTAGCAAAGTAATTTGATAATGTCTAGGTTTTTAAAAAGACGCTTTTCTACAGGATCTCTTCCAATTGGATGGGGACCCCCAAACGTGGAACAACCCAATCAGGAGGGGGCCAGTGGCCCAGGCAGGGAAAGAATTCACCCAGGGCAGAACAAAGGAGACAGATGTTTATAGAAAGCCCCACAAGGGAACCATGGACATGACGGCAGAGGAGACATGGTCCGAGACAAAGAGGGGTGAGAAGCCATCGTTATAGGGCCAAATGAGGGAGTACGGGGGCTTATGGAATCTCCCCTTTTTTGGTAACTGTGCGTGGGTGTAAGTAACCCATTGGCTGGTTAGGGCCACTGTTTCAGGATGGGTCACTTAGTAAGTCTGTTTGCATTTGGCTGGGTGGCCACTGTGGGCCCAGTTGCCTTGCTCTATAGTCCATGTCTTGAGCCTGTTGCCGAAAAGTGGCCTCTACATCTTCTACTCAGGGATTTATTCTTTTTTTTTTTTTTATAAAAGATTTTATTTATTTATTTGACAGACAGAGATCACAAGTAGGCAGAGAGGCAGGCAGAGAGGGGGGGGGGGGAGCAGGCTTCCTGCTGAGCAGAGAGCCCGATGGGGGGCTCGATCCCAGGACCCTGAGATCATGACCTGAGCAAAGGCAGAGGCTTTAACCCACTGACCCATCCAGATGCCCCTCAGTGATTTATTCTTAAGAAATATCTCATAGCTAGAAAACTGTCAGTAAGAAGACATACATCTGGGGCGCTGGGGTGGCTCAGTTGGTTGAGCATCTGACTCTTGATTTCATCTTAGGTCATGATCTCAGGGTCATAAGATTGAGCCCTGTGTTGGGCTTTGTGCGCAGCGCACGTCTGCTTGAGACTTTCTCCCTCTCCCTCACCCCTCCCCTGCGAGTACACGCGCGCTCTCTCTCTCTCTCTCTCTCAAATAAACAAAGCATTAAAAAAAAAAAAAAAAGAACATACATCCACATATGTCCAAGAATGTTATGGCAGCACCATCATGGTGGGAAACCATCATACCTGGATGCACATAAATCGGGGTGAGATGCACATCACCAGAGACTATGCAGCTGTGAAAAAGAAGGAATTCAGGAATTAGGGCTGTACCAATCTGCCTGGAGGGATTTCTGTAAAGTGCTATTGTGTGAGAAGAGCAGGGTGCAGGGAAGCATGCATAAGGTGATTATAAACAATGACAACACAGGTTTGTTTTTTTTTTCTTAAACGCCATTGAAATCTATTTATTTATTTGACAGAGAGGAGAGAGTGAGAAAGCACAAGCATGGGGAGGGGGAGTGAGAGAGGGAGAGGCGACTTCCCACCGAGCAGGGAGCCTAATTCAGGGCTTGATCCCAGGACCCAGAGATCATGACCTGAGCTGAAGGCAGAAGCCCAACCGACTGAGCCACAGGTGCCCCATGATAACAGAAGTCTTACATGCCTCTCTGCTGGTGTATGATTATAAAGGCTGTTAACCTGGGCTGCCTGGAAGGTGATGGGGACGGGGACTGATGTGACAGGGTGGGGAAGGAGAGGTTGCCAAGGTAGGAGCAGTAGAGAGGAAAATAGATTTTAAAAAAGTTGCATTGAGCAAAAATACGGCGCGGCTAATATGATCTTATTTTATCATTTATGTAAATTTATATAGGTGTGTATAGGTTTAGAGATATTTTTAAGGTGAAATGAAAAGAAATAAACTCAGATCAGTCCCAGAAAGCTAGGATGGCTGGGCATTTCATAGTTAAGAGCTAGCTGGGGAGGATAGCAATCAGGTGAACAGGCCAGTTCGCCTTTCCACTCAGCAACCCTTTGTGCACCCCTGGGCCTGAAAGCCTCCAAAATGGGAGAAGAAAGTAGGGGATAGAGAATCGTTGATGGAGTCATTAAGAATTTACTGTCCCAGAAGACTCATGTTTTCCCTCCTGCTGCGGTCTGGTTATGGAAACAAATACCTCTAATTCCCTTTAAGTAGGTTAGAAAATGAACCACATAAGGCTATGCATTACTGGATTAACGTGAAGGAGGAAGCTCAAGTCAAATCCAGCGACTTTCAGGAACAGAAACATCCATTGTCTAGAATGTTCTCTCTGACCTGGCTGGGCTCTCAGCAGGTAAAGCAGGTTTTATAGAATGATGGACTTAATTTTGAAACACAAGGATTTTGTCATCACTTGTTGTTCAAAAAAAGAAAATATTCCAAGAGAACTAAAACTGAGAAGACTTGAATCACTGTTTACCTCAATTCTCCTTTGCTTGTCTTGTGGCTCCATTCTTCAGACTTTGCAGCCAAAGCACAGCTCACAATAGTAGCATTGCTCAGGCAGTTACCTAGTAGTTGCCCAGGTTAGGTAGCTAATGATGTTTGTTGAGTAATTCAAGGGACTATGGCCAACCAAGCACCAGATGGTGAGAGCATTTCCACTGTTAACTAATGCTCCCCAAAAGATCACCAGATGAAGCTATAGGTTAAGCAAAGCCAAATTTATGAGACACTGCAATGAGGAAGTATACCACGTGGTAGAGGTTGAGTAGTGTCTGAAAAGGGAAAATATGGGGGAAGATCTGTAGGGTAGAGTTTTAGGTCCTGGGCTGAGTGGCTTTAAGATAGGTCTTACAAGTGGAGACCTGGTTGGAATTGGGTTAAATTTCTGACCTCATACCTTTGGATTGGTGAGCCTGGTAAACGAGAATTTTGAAGTTAGTTTTGAGGGGTCTGCTAATAGCCTTGATAAGTTAGCTATTTTAGTTGGTTGACAAGCTTATCTTCCAGAAACACAGACTTCCTGGCGCAAGTAGCTACGTTATGTTTGCTTGGTCTCTGGATTATTTCCCACAAGGACCAGGAAACTGTTGGTTTCAGATGTCACCACTTAATCATTTACCAACCAGTCAACTCCAAGATACTGCCCAGATTCTTTGCTTCTCATGGATTATATTGTAGTAAGTTTGTGGAAAGGCCACTCTGAGGGAATGGGTTTGACCAATGGAACGTAGACCAAGGCACCAAGGGCCCCCAGAGACTGTGAGCTGAGTGCGAACAGGCAATGCAAACAGGCTCATTGGGGGACCCACCCTGAAATGGCCATAGACCCTGACTGACCAATTACAACCAGGCGCAGTTCCCAAGAATACCAAAAAGGGGAAAATTCTGTACATCCTCATACTCCCTCATTCTGCCTTGTAACTGCTCATCGAAGACAGTCTCTCCTCTGCTGTCCCGCCCGCTGCTCCCTCGCAGTGTATTCAATAAACTTTCATCTCTTTTCTACCTTGGGTGAATTCTTTCACCACCGACACCACCATCCCATCCCCCATTTCGGGGCCTCCGTCTAATTGGGAGAAACACAGCATTTGGTGGCCCATAAAGGGGGAGACCTTGTAGCCCTGTCCACCCACACACTATGACTTGAAATAAGAATGACAAAGAAAATTTAGAAAGCTTTACATCTGTAGAAAAAAGTTTGATTTATTAAATAAACTTATTAAAGATGCCAAAGGTGGCAGGGTTAAGAGCTTTAGTTCTGGAGAGAGACTGTTTTCAGATCTTAGTTCTGCTATTTGCTGGTTGTGTGACTTTGAATAAGTCACTCAGCAGTGCTGTGTCTTATTTTCCTCATCTGTAAAATGGGGATAATATAAGTGTCTGGGAATAATATAAATCCCTGAAGTATTTTAGAGGATTAAATGAGTTAATATACCTATAGCTTTTAGAGCACTGCCTGGCTTATAGGAACTGTCCAACAAATGTCAATATTATTGCTTAATAACTTGAGAGTAAACGTTACTTAAAACTAAAACCAAAGTCCTCCACCTGCTGGCTCTAGGCGCCTTTCCCATCACTACAACTTTTTCCTTTTGTCCAGAGTCTATAGTCATTTGGATACTTGTCACCTACATCAATCTTAGTCACTTCTCTCTCTGCCTCACCCATTTCACTCTCCCAAACCAGTATCTTGAGACTGAAAGCCTTACAGTGAAGAGAGAAGAATGAGAGTTTCTACAGAAGGTCCAGGCACCAGGTGGGGAAGCTGAATATTCAGGAAAAACCTTCTGAAGATTCAAAGCCTCTTCCTATAGGAGCTGAGTGACTCAAGAAGCCTTATCTTCTCCAGGTTCTTGTTTGGGGCACAAGACAAGCTTCTTATATGCCCGTTGCCATAGTTTTAAAAACTTGCCATTCTTGGGGTACATGGGTGGCTCATTTGGTTAAGCGTCTGCCTTCGGCTCAGGTCATGATCTCAGGGTCCTAGGATTGAGCCCCACATCGGGGTCCCTGGTAAGCAGGGGGGTCCTACTCTCCCTCTCCTTTGGCCCCTCCCCCTGTTCCTTCTCTCTCACTCTCTCTCTTTCAAATAAATAAATAAAATCTTTTAAGAAAACCTTGTTGCTCTCATTGGACATTTACTTGCTTGGCTTGATTTCAGGTAGGACGGAGACTCAAAACTGGGATCCTGTGTTTGGGTAATAACCATGTGTTTCTAAGACTTCTAATTCCATAAGATCAGCCCCTGACTGTTAACATCCAAAAGGAAGCATCCATTGAGGAAACCACCTGCAAGAAGATGAAAGCCAACTCCATGCACGAGCTTCTTTACAAGAGTTTTGGCCTACAAGAAAGTTTATCCGACTGTAATTTACTACCATTCACTGATTTTAAACATGCCCATTCAAAGTTGTCTCTGTGAGAATGACATATGTAATGGTGTTACAATCATAGATTGTCTCTTCCTGTGGCTCTCTCTTAAGACAGAAATAGTCCATGGCATCCTTTAGCAGACTTCAAACCTTACTGGACAGACATGGGTCAAGTGCTCATTCCTAAACCTGCCAGTGGCAAGGGGGTGGAATTACCATGATTGACTCGGACTGGCATAGGACAGGACTCATGCAGCAAACATCTGTTGTGCCCCAGGCACTGTGTTAGGTGCTGAAATATCATTTCACTTCATCCCATAATAGCTCTATGAGCTAGGTAGTATTTTCCCCATTTTATTAACATGACAGACTCTTGGCAAATTTCATCATCATCATCATCATCATCATCGAGCATTTATTATGCTCCAGGAGATGTCCCTCATGTTTTACATGTATCAGCTTGGCTAATCTTCATCAAACCTTTTCAGGTAAATTCTGTGCTTGGTTCTTGTTGTAGATGAGGAAACAGGGAAACGGAGTAACTTGTCAAGCTCCCACAGCTTAGCGAAGGGCAGAGTCAAGATTCGAACCCGGGGAAGTTTGGCTCTGGTGTCAGGGCATTTTGTCACACACTGCTGAGGTCACACAGCTGGCAGGTGGAGGAGTCAGGAGTCACAGGCAAGCTGGTCTGCTTCCAGAGTCCAAAAGTTCCGTGCATCCTGGATCCCGCCCACCACTCTCCAGTACAGCGCTTTAGGGTTGTCAAAACCACATTTTACAGGCTGTTTAATGATCAAGTCAACCCTGCGGAGTGCTGTTTTGCACCCAGAAGAGAGAGCCAAACTGGCAGCAGGTAAATAAAGTCATGGAGCTGAGGGGCAGAAGCTGCTCTCAGACCATGATGCCAAGAACTCCCGTGATCTGACCACAACCAACTTCCTGTCTTCTGATTCCCCGTCTGCTGGTAACTCGAGATCCGTCCTTAATCTTGCCCATCACTCTGTACAGGTATTATTATTCCTTATTTACTACGGGAATTTTAGGGGAGTGGGAGAGTAGGTTTTTCTATAGGCAATCCGTAACCACGGCAAAATTCTGGCCTGAGACCGCGTCACAGCCTCTATTGGTACTACACGAATCCTGGTCAACAGTCAACCGTGATTAAATGCTTGGTGTCTCTAATTGATAGTGATTAAATCCTTGATTACTCCAGGCTACTCATGTTTCCCTCACACTCCCCACCTAGCAAAACAACAACACAGATTTTTGCTTTGACATCCTTGACAAATATTTTAATTTAAAGAAAAGAGGTAGGGGCGCCTGGGTGGTTCAGTGGGTTAAGCCTCTGCCTTCGGCTCAGGTCGTGGTCCCGGGGTCCTGGACCACATCGGGATCTCTGCCCGGCAGGGAGCCTGCTTCCTCCTCTCTCCCTGCCAGCCTCTCTGCCTACTTGTGATCTCTGTCAAATAAATAAATAAAATAAAATAAAGTAAAAGTAAAAAAATAAAGAAGAGAGGTAGACTAGATGATATGATGAAGGGATGGAGGTACTAAGGGGAGAAGAGCCCACATGGGGGAGGGGGCGGGCGGCTCTCAAGTTCACTTGGGCCACATGAAGCCACAGTTGAAGCGCCATGGCCAGCTGTGTTGCAAACTGCTCGTGCTTTTTCTCTTCTGGTTTGAGGAAAAGCCTACATTATTTATGAGTTCACAGAGTAAATAGAACCATCACAAATGTTTCACCATCTCTGAAGCTGCTTTCTTAGGTTTGCAGAAGTTTTATCATGGTTCTCCATCCCCTCCCCTCCCACCACTCTTGTGTTCTTCAACAATTTTATAACTGCTGAGTTAGTTCAAAAACGAAACTGGGTGATGACCCATCCTGACTGTGTTTTGGTATTTCTACCTGTCTGATTTTTAATTCCTAAGAAATTAACTTTTGTTGTAGCAACTTATAAAACCAGAGTTAAAGGCAACTTAAGGAAAATCATCCAGAATGCTAATGCTTCAATGAACTATTTAAGAATCAACAATAGACTCACCTTACCTTTGGGGATAATGTATCCAGCTTTTCTTTCAATAGAAATTAGAGGCACCAGCAACATAAAGTCCCACCAGTCCAATTCCAAAAATGTCACTAAGTGTACATTTGGCAATGTGTATATTAACTATTGAACACAACGGAAGGTGACAAAATTCACAGTCACAGGATGTCAGGCACTGTTCTCAGCACATATGAAACATTTGATGAGGCGTTGATGAGGACATGACTGGCTGTTTACATAACCCAGTGAGATCAGAGACTCATGTAGTTCAGTCCCAGAACGATGTCACATTCAAAGGCGCACAGTTCAGCAGTACAAAATTATGTAAAATAAATTTTTCTGTATTATATACCTAATACCTATACCTATATACCTAAATCAGATGGAAAAACTAATTTAGTGATAACCTACTCTCACCACCACACCATGCCTGATACCGCTTTAGATCCTCTTTCCTTTTTGTCTTTAATCTCTTGTATTAATTAATTAATTAATCTACTCTTTGGGGCTTCCCACTCCTTTACCCCCTCCTGACTCTGCTCCGGTCCTGGAAACTGTGGCAGCCTCTCCCAAACGCCTCTCTCCCTCCTCTCGACAAGATCAAGATCGATGGAATCTCACTTCCTCCATTCCTGCTCCCACTCGCCCGTCCTTCATTTCCCATTCTTTGATTAAAAACAAAAGTCATTATTAAAAAGGAGAGTAATAAATTACGGAGGACCCTCCTGTTCTCTATATGCCTTCAGGCTTTCCATGATTAGCTGTTTCTCATGGATGACAGTCACTTCCGGTCCTGAAGGGCCAGAGAAGGAATTTTGCATCCTTTCCAGGAGCGCAGTCTGTGTGGTCTAAACCCCGGTGACTGCAGCTTCGCTCCCTTTCCTGCTGACTGGTCCGGTCACGTGGGCACAGCCCAGAAGACATGATTGTTATTCCATCACCTTCGGGATCCTTTTCAGGCTGAGCAATCTGTGTGTCCAAATTTTAAGCATCGGGAGTTAGGACATCCATGTGGATCATCATTAGTTAATCTCTTGGACAACCCACTCAGTTGTTACAAAACAACAAGTTCTTGGGTCCAAATATGTTACTACTTCAGTCCCATGCCTCCAGGTGATACCATCCAGGGGGAAGAATAATTACAGCGGTCTCTTCAGTATTTCAACGGACTCTCTTCTTTGTTTACAATTTAGCTTGGAAGTCTCACTTCCTTGGGGTAGAAGGAATTGAATTTCAAAGTCAACAATCTAGGAGCTTCAAAATTACTGTGACCGCCCCCTACCTTCCAGAAATAAGCCCTCATGAAGACTACAGACTCCACTATTAATTACCCATACTTGTTCCATTACTAAAGTGCTCAAATTAGATCTACGCTTGAAAACAGACCCTCCACAGCTTTGTTGACCCCCCAGCCCCACTCCCACCACAGCACACTGACTCAGGCCAAGTCGAGGGGAAGGAACACGAGTTTCAGTTGTTGCACGAGGGTATTTAGAGCACCAGGTGCTACTGTCAGTGAGGGGGTCAGCTTGAAACATCCGTAATGACTTCATGCCATGTTTTATCCCTTCCTTTCAAATTCTTTAGAAAGCCCTTCCTGGACTCCGTTGTTGGGCTGACTGACCCTTTCCCACCCTCCAAATCACTGTCTGAAAAGTGCACTGAGCTCCTACCATATTCTGTGGAAATTAAGTCTCACTCTCCTTAGAGCCTGGCACAAAACAGGTGATCTGAAATTCCTGGTGGGGAGAGTCTTGGGGTGTTGGGGGGGAGGTGATGTGAAGGTGAAGGATACATTCTCCATTTGCCTTTATACTGCTACCACTCATCTTAATGTCAACCCATCTTCCAAATCTTCCTCTGTGTGTTAGAAGTTTTTGATTGTTCAGTTATCCTTTGGCAGGTTCAGACGACCCTGGGAACCCCTTAGAGTCATCAGCCATGTTCCCAGTCCCTTGTTTGATGGGCTGCTTCTGCCAACACATAGACAGTTCATCTAGTCCACTGTGGAGAACCCAAGATCTTTGGTCTCTCACGATGGTACTTCTTGTTCCTTGAGACTTTTTCAGGTTTTGGAGATAGAAACCCACTTGAACTCATGCTAGTAAAACAGAGAAGGGCTTGTAAGGACACTGGATACCTCACAGAGCAGCCTAGCTGTGGAAGTTCTGGGGCCAGAAGGCCATGCGTGGCAAGGAGCTCAGGAGGCCCCGGGCCCTTCCCCCTTCCCTTCTTAAGTGTGTTTTGTTTTTTTCTTCCTGCAGCAGGCTGTTTTTCTCTACTTCTCAGCTCCCGTGAACAGGAGATGCCCCTCGCCAAGAACTTCCGAATTGACCCGTCTCTCTTCCCTCAGGCTGAGGCTGGGCACTTGCTGTCTCCTGCCCTCCCCAGCCCCCAGGCACACTTCAGCTCCCAGCTCCTTTGCCTGTAATTCCCATTTACCAAAGCTGCTACAAAGCTCAAAAATCTTTCTGCTGAGATCGGAATAAAACAAACAAATGGTTTTTGCCTGTTGGTATTTGTCTCTCTTGCCTGGCTGACAGAAGTTCAGCCGTAAGCCTTATATTTCCTGAATCTCTGAGTGAATCAGCCAATTATTAGAACCCAGAACAAAATCAGGAAGCCCAGTTCTTATGCAGTGTCCTTTTGGAAATTCTGACTAATATGCTAAACCATTAAATAGAAGTAAGAGATACAGATATCAAATCACATATAAATTGAACATCTAACAAAGAGAAAGGTAGAGTTATTTAATATATTGTGAGGGAATGCCTCATGATCTGTTCAAAACATCTCTGGCCCTTACCTCTCTCCCATACTAAATATTGATTTAATTCTATAACATTTAAGAGTTACATACTTAAACTATGGCGGGGGGTGGGGAGCCAGAAGAAAATAGAAGTGAGTATTTATCAAGTCTGTATGGAGAACTTTCTAAGGATAAATTTTCCAGAAAAAAATATGTGTTTGCAGGTTTTTTAAACATTAAGAATGACCACGGTATAACTGAAATAAAATCACACAGCAGAACCTAAATAACATGACAAACAGCAGAGGAGGAAAAGAATTTACAGCAGGAAAACAGGAGATGGTATCATTGGCATGTAATTACTTTATACACATTGGTAGGAAAAATGCTAAAAACCCTGTAGTTTAATAAGCAAAGGAAGTAAGCTGGGGATCCACACAGAAAAGGAAATGACACTAGTTGAACAATCATTGGAAAATGTGTAGTCTCACAAGTAAAATTAATGCAAATTTAAAATTCAAAATAAGGACTGGGTGGCTCAATCTGTTAAGTGTCTGCCTTCGGCTCAGGTCATGATCCCAGGGTCCTGGGATCGAGCCCCACATCAGGCTCCCTGCTCAGCGGGAAGCCTGCTTCTCCCTCTCCCTCTGCCTGCTGCTCCCCCTGCTTGTGTTCTCTCTCTCTGTCAAATAAATAAATAAAATCTTTTTAAAAAATTGGTTTTCCAGCCCTCCAATACCTGCTTTCTCATCACCCATTACTCCCCAGAACATTGTCTCCATTCCAGCACATTCCATTTATAAGCCCCTTTGGAGCCAATGGTTCAGTTTTAGAAATGAGGCTGTAAGCCATCACAATAATAAAAGTTAACAGTAAATGTAACATAAATGCAAATGATGTGAGAAGAAGTTAACCGAGCCTAACCAAAACACGGGTTAATCTCTGGTACATGTATAGGTCCAAACACATTGAAGGGAAAAGAAAAACAAAAACAAACTCTCAAGGTCTTCCAGCAGGACTAAGAATTAAATTTACATGAGACAGATTAACAGGAGGAAAAAAAAAACCCAAAGTTTTATTGCCCTCCCACAAAAGCCCAATAATGAAACTGAGACCTAAAGAAAGATGAAAGTAGGCAATTCTTATGCTCCTTAGATAACGAGACAATACATCTGTGAGGAATTGACAGGACAAGACAAACTTAATTTGGGAGCTTCAGTTAGTAAGGAGTTCTGAGCAGAATTTGGGTTGAGGGAATCATTAGCAGAAAATAACAAGGGTTGTTTGTACAGCCCTGAATTTCCCATCTCTGGAGATGAGGCCGTCTCTCACCTCCTGGTACAGGGAGGTGACCCCTCCCATGGGAGATTCATTTCCTACTTTCTGAGGGATGGAGGAGGATCTGAGGGTCCTGTTTGCGCAGGCGGGCCCTTCAGTAATTTTTATTTAAAATTATCACTATGCCAAAGCGGCACATTTGGGGAGCAGCCTGCCCTTGGCCCCTGTGATATGTCACAAGGAGGGAGAACCTAACAGGATTTCTGGTACTCACAATGAAGCTCAGTTTCGAACTGGTGAAATGCTGATGGAATGACTTCATGATCCCCAAATCCCCTGCCTATGACCTCTGGAAAGGCCACCAGGGCTGACAGTGCACTGCTGACCATACTTCATGGGGAAATCCAACAGGGACTATTAAAAGGGAACATAATTTGGGAAGAGATCAAGCTAGAATCTAGGGAGGATGTGGGAAATGTTCCAGAAACCAAGAGACCAATGCTTTGGCAAATGGTTCCTGGTGCCCCTCTGGCTCCCTTCTTTCCCCAGCGCATTCCCAGGAGAGGTACAAAGAATGAACCAGAAGGAGGGTACAGGGCTGAGGATGAAAAAGAGGTTAGTCATGGGGCACCTGGGTGGCTCAGTGGGTTAAAGCCTCTGCCTTCGGCTTGGGTCATGATCCCAGGGTCCTGGGATCGAGCCCCACATTGGGCTCTCAGCTCAACGGGGAGCCTGCTTCCTCCTCTCTCTCTCTGCCTGCCTCTCTGCCTACTTATGATCTCTGTCAAGTGAATAAATAAAATATTAAAAAAAAAAAGAAAAGAAAAAGAGGTTAGTCAGAGAGGCCCCAGCTTAGGAAAAGAGATCTGTGTTAGGGAGCAGCAGCCCAGCTAACAAGAGGCAGACAGAGAAAATGTAGCTGGAATCCAGTCGCGGGGTGCTGAAGGCCCAAAGTGACAGAACAGGGAAGAACTAAAAGGCTTTGGTTTTGGAATCCAGGTCTGAGCAAATCTTTCTGTCTTAGGAGGAAGAGACAGCTAAGCTGTTACCAAAAATCTCATGCCCAGGGACTTCAGTAAAAGGGGTCCTGGGTGATTTCCACAGGCAAGCACAGCTTATCAGGAGATTTTATTAGCCTTGGGGAGGGGTGTGGTCACCCTCCATTTCAGCGGCCTTCTGCAAAGAAATTCTTTCCTTCCAGTTTTCTGTCCCCCAGCCAGGTTCTTTGCCCAGCCACAGATTTCCATCACCAGAGCCAGAATCAGCCCTGGAGATGTCGGGGTCAAAAAATGACCCCCTGGTCCAAGTTCAAATGTGGCTGACCTTCTACTGAGTTTGGAGAGAGGCGGGTAGAGAGAGTCAAGGCAATTGTCATCAGAGTAACTTCTTGGCATGCATTCTGTGTGGTAAGGGCCTTGCCATCAATGGGGTCTAGGAAGCCTAGCTTAGCTTTTTATGGGGCTCACACACACACACCTCTGTCTGTGGGCAGGGCTATGTCTTGGCTGCTCACAGGAAAAGCCTCTGAGAATGGTTATGAAACGGGGAGCAGAAACGACCTGGGTCCAAATCCCCATTCCATCTCTTATTGGAGGGGTCACCTTGGGCTCCCTATGCTTCAGTTCCCTCATCTGTAATGGAAGCCAATTCTAGAGCCACCTCACTGGGTTGCTGTTGATGATCCACTGAGTATAAAACAGTGCACAGCACTGAGAGCAGTGCTTGAAGCCGCGTGAGCTCTCAGCCAGCGTGAGCGATTATTCTCTCTTCTCAAGGCTTTGCTGGGGTCTTTCTTCCACACTGATTAGGGAAATGTGGATCTAGAACTAGTTAAACCAGCACCTCATTCCGTTGCTAAGCAACCAGTTCTGAGTTCTGCAAAAGTGCAGCGTGGTGCGCAGTGACTCAGCAGCCCCCCACCCCGCCCCGCCAGCAGTTGGACCCCCATCGGGCCGTTGCCAAGCACTGTTGTGTATTACTTCAGAGCTCATTTCACACTGTGGACAAGAAGGGAGGTATGTGTAGGTAGCGTGGTCATGACGCATGAGCAAGACCAGCCTTTCTGGCTGGATGGGCTCACAATGGGAAAAACAAAAATAAGAAAGCAAGTAGTGATGGGGGCTTGAACCGACCTGCAGGAATTAGGGAAGCATCCATGTGATTCACCTTTGTCTGGAGTTAAAGATATTGTCATAGTGGTATCCTCCCTAGATCTAGGGGTGCCTCTCCTTCACCCCCATTTGGATCTGGAGTTGCATGGCCTGGGTGACAACCTGGGTACACGGCTCCAACCTGAGAAGGGGCAGGGCTTGAAGCACCTACGGGGCTCCCACACTCCCCTCAGGGGAGATAGGTGTCACGGTTGTTGACCTCAGGGGAACAACCTCATTCATTCATTCATTCATTCATTTACTCACCTCTATCAGTAAACATGTACTAAGCACTAAGTGCCCAAAATCCACTAGGCACTGAGAATAAAGCCTAAGCAAGACAGTTACTCTCTGTCTTGTTCTGGTACTTAGTCAGTCACAAAGAACCAAAACCCACTCGAGCTAGTTTATCAGACAAGGTATTTATTGAAGGATATTAGGGTGCTCACAGGCTTTCCCTGCAACATCACAGAATTGAGGTTGGTGACTGCAGAGCTAGGACCATTGCCCAGAATACAGTTCTAGAGGGACAGTTTGACTGAGGACGGAACTCGGGGGTGGAAATTGTTTCTCTCAGACTGTTGACTTCACTGCTCCATGGTCCTCTGTTGTGCTACTGTGGAGAACTCTGCAGCCATTTTGATTTCCGGTCTTGTGTGTGTTACTGTCCCTCTCCCACCACTCTTCCCCTCTCCCTCTGGGCTTTCAGTATACTGTCTTTGCCCTCAGTTTTCTGAAATCCTGTATCCCGGATGGAGCTATTTTCATCCACAGTTCTGGGCACTCACGGCCTCTTCAATCTGCAAACTTGTGTTCTGGGACATAGTCTTGAATTATTTCTTGGATAATTTCTTCTTCTACACTCTTTTTGGGTCTCATTATTTGGAGGATGGTGGTCCTGGACGAGGCATTTATGTATGTATGTATGCATGTATTTATAACTTCCCCTGACCTATTTTCTTGTCTTTCTGCTCATCTTTCTCAGAGAATTCTTCAGTTCTAGCTTCCAACACACTTCGTGAACTTTTTATTCCTGCCATGTCCTATTGCCAGTAACTCTTTTTTGAATTTCCGAGAGTTTCTAGTATTTTATTTACCCTTGTTTCAGGGACTCAGTATCTTCTCTTATTTCGCTAAAGATATTAATGATGATTTATCTTTCCCCTCATATTCTCTATTTCCTCCAAGTTGCAGTTATGTGCTAATTTTAGCCTAGGTCATATTAGAGGCTTTCCTAAATCACCCGCTGATCCTTGGGCATCTGTTCATATTTAAGGAAGGGCCAATACAGAGCTTACTGGGAGCTCTGTGTGCACAGGTGAGCCCCGGCGCCTGCTCTTCTGGAATGGTCAACTTTCCCTGAGAAAGCCCTTCCAGTCTTGTGCCAAGAAGGTACAAGCTTGGCTGCCAGCATTCTGGGAGCAGAATTCTTCTTCAGGGAAACAAAGATGTGTGTGTGTGTGTGTGTGTGTGTGTGTGTGTGTGTGTGTGTGTGTTATTAACCTATTGCTGCATTAACAGATTACTCTAAGACCTCTTGACTTAGAAAAACTATCTCACAAAATTCTGTGGAATTCAAAGACAGTTTAGGTGAGTGGTTCTAGCTCAGGTCTCTCATGAAAGTCAGTGAGATATGGGTCTACAGTCTTCTACCGGGGTCTGGAGGTTCTGCTTCCAAAGTGGTTCACTCACATTCCTAGCAAGAGATGCTAGTTGTTGGCAGCAGGCCTCATTTTTCTCCCCATGTGTCCTCATGACATGGCAGCTGCCCTCCCCTGTATTGAGTGATTGAAGGGAGAGTAAGGTAGAAGCCATAGTCTCAGAAGTCATCCTTTGTCATTGTTCACACACCCTACTGTGTATAAATCTGTTCTATTCCATGTGGGAAGGGACTACCTCAGGGCACGCATAGGGGAAGAATCTTTGGCGCCATCTTGGACATTGGTTACCACTAGGGTGGGATGGGGGGTCTCAATGGGGGGGGTCTCAATACTTTTTATGTACATTTTTACTTTTTAGCCAATTTTAGCAAGAAATCATCATCTTTAGCTACACTCAATGTCTCCAACACAAGGACTCGGAGTTTGTTCCTCTCCAAAGAATTAATTTCCAGTCCTCTATAAAATGGAGAAGCAGCAGCCTCCTGGATGCACTGACTGGGGGAGAAGATCTAGGAGTTTGCTTCTTCTTTTTCTTTTTTTAAAAAGAGTTATTCATTTATTTTAGAGAGAGAGTGAGAGCGCTCATGCATAGGGAGGAGGGGCAGAGGGGGAAGAAAAAAGAGTTTCAAGCAGACTCTGCACTGAGCCCAACCCCGGGCTGGGGGATCCATCTCAAGACTTCAAGACTCTGAGATCAGGACCTGAGCTGGACACTTAACCAACTGTGCTACCCAGCCACCCCTAGGAGTTTGCTTCTTAAAAAGACTTTCATCCAGTCTTCCTGTCATTAGCTCCCCCTTTACCTATGCTTCAGGAAGTATCTGGTCTGCTAATGCCCGAGTTTTTTGGGAAGCAGGGGGCTCTGTGGTATTAATTGGGTTGGTTCTTGGCTTTTCCCACTACCAGTTTAAAATTCAGCTTTGCTTCTTCTAAGTCAGCTCTACTCATCCATCTGCTTTTCTGCTTTCAAAATTTGGTTATCCTTCTTTCTCTTATTCTCTTTTTTCGCATGGATTTGTATCTTTCCAATAATCTCTTTACCATTCTTAATTGGGATTTAGGGAAGGGGTAGAAGTAGTAGCTGGTGCTTTTTTTTTTTTTTTTTTTGGTAATCTTTAACTGCCAATGCCTCCTCTTTTCATCCTTGTTTCTTCTGGGTTTTGTCTTTTGGAACATTTTTCTTATTATTTTCTCTTCTACCTCTCATAAAGCTCCTGAAATGAATCTTAAGAACATATTTTGAAAGCCAAAACTGAATAAAGATTCTTCCTATATACATTTTTATCTTTTCTAGGGAATGGATGACTCTGGTTAAATAGGAATAAAGTCCCACACAAAAAATAAAGTATTATACACTCCAAAATATTATCCAACCACAGAAGCATCCTCCTCCTAGTCAGAGGTCATCAGTAAAAAAGTATCAGGTAAAAGAAGGTAACTGAAGCCATCAAATCGTCTTCTTGACCCAAGCTTGTTGAGTATTCTCACACTGAGCCCACCACACTCCCTCATCAAATCTCATTGCTGAGGCTCCACTAGGACATACAGAGTGCAGTCCTATGTAAAGAAGTAATTTGTAAACTGAGGATTGCCAGGGGGAGGAGGGTAGGGAGAGGGTGGTGGGGTTATGGACATTGGGGAGGGTATGTGCTATGGTGAGTGCTGTGAAGTATGTAAGCCTGGCGATTCACAGACCTGTACCCCTGGGGCAAATAATACATTATATGTTAATAAAAATAATTAATAAAAAATAAATTTAAAAAAGAAGTAATTTGTATTGATTGGTCATGAAAATTCACAACCTCTTAGCTAAGCATGTCCTAGTTGAGAAACTTGTGGTTCTCAGTGGAGCAGAACTACCTCTGTGGAATGTGTAGAAATGGCAGGGTAATTTTTGCTTGTCATCAGAGACTGGGTAGCAACACAGGCATTTGTGAGGCCAGAGATGCTAAATCATTAAAGTTTTAGAAAATACTTCACAATGAAGAATTTTCCAATCCCAAATGCCAAAGACCCTCTCTTTAAGAAACACTGCAGAGGAAGATACCTTCAGTGGAGCTTGAAATTATAATTGTAATAACAAATCCAGAAAGTACTAGAGCTTGATAAGTGATTAACTTGGTTCTATAGAACCAAACATATACAGAAGTAAACAAAAAAGTTTCCAATATCCATTTACATAACTCTTAAACTTTTACCCACCTTGAAAGTGCTAAAGGGTCAAGAGGAGGAAATGTGGGGAGAAATTGGGAAGATTTCTTTATAAAGAAGCTGTGCTATTAGTCCTTTCCCTTGCAACACTTGCCAACAGGGACTTCTTCAGTTAGTGAGGTCACTGCTTCTGCAGCTGAGGAAACAGAGGCTCGACCTGGTCCCTCAAGCTCTTAGCCATGAGTGATAGAACTGGAAATAGAATCAGGATATTTGAGTTCTATCCCAGTGCCTTTTTTTTTTTTAACCTATACACAAGTGTTTCCTAGAATTTAGTTTGCATAAAAATCATCTGGAAAACGTGTTTTAAAATACAGGTTTTAAGGCCTGGCCCCCAGAAACTGAGATCCAGTCTAGGGTGGTGCCCAGGAATCGTAGTTTTGGCAATCAATCCCAGGTGAGTCTGATGTGTGTGGTTCACAGCCTTTACAACTCCCATTTACAGATCACATTTCCCTAAGGAATTTAGGGAAAATGCTGTCCTTCTGGAGCACCTGGGTGACTTAGCCAACTAAGCCACCCACTCATGATTTCCGCTCAGGTCGCAATCTCAGCTCAGGTCATAGGTTGGAGCTCCTTGTTGTGGGGGGGGGGTCCATGCTCAGTGGGGAGTCTGCCTAAGATTCTTTCTCTCACTCTGTCCCTCCCCCTGCTCAATAAATAAGTAAGTAAGTAAATAAATAAATAAATAAATATTTTACTGGGTACCTGGGAGGCTCAGTCAGTTAAGCCTCTGCCTTTGTTTCAGGTCATGTTCTCAGGTCCTGGGATCGAGCCCCACATGGGGCTCACTGCTTGGTGGGGAGCCTGCTTCTCCCTCTCTCTCTGTTGCTCTCCCTGCTTGTGCTTTCTCACACTCTCTCTCAAGTAAGTAAATAAAATCTTTTTAAAAATAAAATAAATAAATCTTTTAAAAATATGCTATCCTTCCCCTTCTGGCAGGTTCAGGTAGGAGCATCAGGCGGGTTCAGGCTTTGGAGGGAGTGAATTCCATGGCAAGGTAATAGTTATGGTAATAGATGCTGTTTCTGGCACTCCTGGATCTTTCAATGTCTGCATTATGGTTCTGGAATAAAGATGATTTTAAATCTGGGGTCCAGCAGAGGAGCAGGTCCCCGAGAGGACACAGATGACATGCCTCCTGCCACAAGATCAAAGAAAGGGAGCCAAGCTCCTCCTTAGATGTCTGCCTGTGACTCCAGCCACAGAACAGCCAGGCAATCCCTCAGGAGCTCAGTGATGCTGTCACCGGTGCCGCCTCCAAGAGGAAACCAGCTTCGGCAGCCGCTCTGAACAAGTCTACGTATGTTTGTGATAACACTAGTAATCATAACACAAAGGCTAGAAGCTGCTTTCACGGACATGCTGCATCCTTTCTTTTATCTGTGAACCCCTACGAGGGTCTAGTGACTCTCCATTAGTAGCTTACACCACTTACCTATGTTTTCTTTTATCTAAATCTTGGTTTGGTTTCCTATCTCTAGAGAGCCAGTTCTCTGTTTAAAATGCTGAAGTGGGATGTACTCTTGGGGTCCTCTCAGAGAGGCAGCCCCATGCACCCTCCTCCTTCCTGGTATTTGTCAAATTTTACAAATAATTACGTCGTGATTTGATGATTGCCTTCACCCCAGACTGCAAGCTTCAGATGGGTGGGAATCAGCATGTTCCCAGGTAGGGCCCAGTGTGCACAAGGCACAGTGGTGGTTGGATGAATGAGCGGGCGGAGAAGTCGCTGACCAGTGCACGACTTATGGAACAAAGGGGTGCTGGCGGCATAACTTGTTTTTGGGTGGTAAATGAGGAAAAAGTTTGAGATCACCCAAGAGTTGAGCAGGCTTGGAGAACTTGCTCTACATATCAGATGAAGAGGTCCTGCCATCTCGTGCATCCCAGACTATATTCTTCATCTCCCCCCACCCCAAAAAGCTCTCCATCCTGCTCTTCCTTGGCCTCTTCTCAGTGACTGGCATAGCCACCTCCCCTTGGGTCCCTGTTAGGAGCCTACAAATCATCCTTGATGCTGGCCTCTCCCACGTTGACGAAATCCAACTCATCCCCAGCTGTAGGACTCTGTTGGCCTCCCAGTAGCCCCCTTAGCTCTCAGTTCCCCACCTTTGCTAATTCCTACCGGCCTGTTAGGCTTCACCCAGTCATCACCTCCCCCTTTCTAGATTCCTCCATTCACCAACCCCCCCCACCACCACTGCCAAACTCGGTTAAAAGACATCAAAGGAGCACTCCTTGGATCTGTCTCTCACTGTTCTCATCAGCTTGGGAGGCACTGGCCTCTTTACCTGCCTGTCTCCCCATCTAGACCTAAGAGAATAGAGCCCAGAATGGTGGAGGAAAGATGGAATCATAGAGAGAAATACCTGTCCTCTCTGGGCCGCTCCTCCAGTCCTTCAATTGGCAGTTGACTCCAAATGGTTTCTATGGGATGCTGTTAAAGCAGGCGGGGGGCGGTGGGGGCTTTCCATCCCTGCACCTCAGTTTCTCCTCCACCAGATTTACGTTTCTTTGGTCCTAAGATAAACAATTCTCTTTGCTGTTATTTGGAAAAGAATCACTGGGCATCCCTGACTCCACGGCTCTTGCTGCATTGGGGTTCCCACCCTCCTGCACATCCGCTAGAAAGGTCTTCTTGAGTTGGGCTGTCCAGTTGTCTCCCCCTGAAAACTGATTCTCCATACCACCATCTTGTTCCCACAGCTTGCTGAAGTTTGCCCAGGGGTCCATCGGGGGCTGAGGAGGCAAGGAAGGGTGTGAGAGAAAGGAGGAAGCTGCTCCCACAGCCCTGGCCCTGACTCTTAACAGTCAGAGGTCTTGCCCAAAACCTGAACATTCCCACAGTGATACAGAGCCACAGAGGCCTGGATGCTCCTGGAATGAGCCCATTCTTCTCCTATTAGGAGAGTTTGCTCAGCACACTTAGGGGCACCCTGTCCTCTCCTCTCCCAGTCTCTCAACTGCCACCCCATACCACAGTATAATTCCACAGTGCTATAAGGCTCACCCAAGCCCTGATGCCATTATTGGCATCTAAAGCCACTCTAAAGCCACATTCCAGGACCTAGGGCTGTCATTAGAAAAGGAACGGGGCCAAGAGGCAGACCCTTCCGTTTGCTACTTGACTGCCCTTATGTAGTCACTTTGCTTTCTAAGGTGTCTGTTTCCACATCTGTGCAATGGGTTGATGTACTTTTCCTGTCAACCCACAGAGTTATGGTGACGGCTACATGAGTTGGTGAGTGTGTAAGTGCTTGTCAAGTAGGAAGGGAGGCACAAAGGCAAGGTAAGTAGATGTGTTAATAACAATGAGGGTCAGGTCTCAGAAAGGGGAGAGCGAATGTTTCTTACTGGACATTTCTTACTGTCCACTCTCTAGTCCTTTCCGTACCAATGCCCATATAGACCATCTAGACCCAGAAGAGAAGTTGGGTGTTTAAGTTGCTGACCACATTAGTGTACATTCATTTAATTTTTATGGGCCCAGGACATTTTAATTTTAAAAGAATGGAGAGAGAGAAACTTAAAGAAATTGATAATTCAGTGACACCTGTGTGAACGGGAACACACGGTGGCAGGGAGACTGTCCTACACGGTCCACGTGACTTCATCATCCGGGAAGGGCTGTGCTTTGGTGGGCGGTGCTTTAGAGCCTCGGCCTTATGCCACGTCCCTTTCTCCCGCCACCGAGAAGGGGGCGGTTGAGAAGTTTGGGGCAACAGTAAGAGCAATAGGACCATTAGGTGATCCCCCCCGCTTGTATTCTAAATGGGTCACAGGGGAGCAAGAAGCACAGGTGAGTTGTTTGAGCACACTGTGGCCTTCTCTGAAAAGCCGTGAGCACACTCCAGGTCTCTGAGACTGTTCAGAGTGGAAAAGAAATGATTGTCCCACAGCGTGACAGTAGTGTGGGTGGCTCAGCTGCTCTCTGTCCCTGTCTCTCTCTAGCTGGAGTTGTCTGAGCCTCTCTTCTCCCCTATTCTTACTTTCAAAGAGAGCCCCAGGGTCTCTGTTCACGGACACTCACACATGAGGGGCTCAGGGGGAAGCGCGCAGAACCGAGCTGTGTGCAGACAGCCGTACAGCCTGGCGGGTGGGAATATGGCCTCGGAGAAAAAATGAAGCTGGCCCTATTGAAGAAGTTGTTTTTCCAAACCTCTCCCCAGGACTTTATTAGATCTTTTGAAGCAAAGAACAACAAGCACATCTTTTCTCCCACACATGGGGTCATCCTGGACTTGAATCCCAATCCAGCAAAGCCTGGACCCTGTGGCCCTTGTTTCTGGGGCTCAAGCTCTGCCTCGGGAGAAGGCTGGTGGTTGTGGCCCTCCATCGACGTTATAGTGCCTGTCTTCAGGTATCTGCTCCTCAGCAATATGGCCACCACCTTCTACCCAGAATGCTTTCTCCTCCTCCCAGAGGGCATTCTCTTCCTCCCAGAGGGACTTTTTATCCTCCCACAGGGCCTTCTCCTCCTCAAGAAGAGCTCTTTCCTCTACCCACAGGGCTTTCTCTTCCTCCCACAGGGCCTTGTCCTCCTGAAGAAGGTTCCGGTCTCTTTCCCATAAGACATTGTCCTCTTTCCAAAAGGCCTTATCCTCCTTCCAAAAGGTATGGTACTTTTTCCAAAAGGTTTTCTCTTCTTCTCGGAAAGATCTTTCCATTTCCCAGAAGGTTTTTTCCTCTTTCCAGAAGGTTTTCTCCTCTTCCCAGAAAGGTCGCTCTTCTTCCCAAAAACCTAAGATCTGACCCCGGAAAGCACGGATCTTGCCTCGGAAATTCCACATCTCTTCCCTGAAGTCTTCTATTTTCTCGCGAAAAATTTTCATCTCTTCCCGAAAAGCCTTTTCCTCCTGCAGTTTATAGATTAGTTTCTTCTGGCGAATGTTGGGTGAGGAGCCCACCATTGACCGGAAGCAAGCAAGCCCCATCCATTTGCTCACCTTGAAGGGAAACATCTTAGTCAGCCAGAATGGTGCGGTGGCCATGATGGAGGACAGGGCCTTGGCCAGGTCCAGGTCAGCTGGTCAAACCCTGTGGGGGCACCACAAAAACATGTTCATGAGTATCACATGCTAGAGAACAAGCCCTTGGGTCTGTATTTTCTGTATTACCCGTTTCTCTTTTTGTCCTATCAGCTGTGTTTGTGAGAGCCAAGATTTGGTAGACAAACATGCTGGTGGGTCATGGCTTTGGGCTAAAGAGGCGGTTAGTATATTCAAGCTCAAGGCTGCTAAAATCATAGAGTCTCAGCCAACAAGGAAGAGGTTCTCAACAAGGGCACCAGAACACACGAGTATGTTGTGCTCACTTAAGGGGTGTGTCACGGGATTTTTTGCTTTTAAATAATAAAGTACTGCAACTCCCAGATGACTTACTTTTGTTAAACCAACCAGAATTCATTTATTTTTTTAAAGATTTTATTTATTTGTCAGAGAGAGAGAGAGAGAGAAAGCACAAGCAGGCAGACTGACAAGCAGAGGCAGAGAGAGAAGCAGGCTCCCCAGTTAGCAAGGAGCCTGATGCGGGACTCGATCTCAGGATCCCAGGATCATGACCTGAGCTGAAGGCAGTGGCTTAACCGACTGAGCCATCCAGGTGTCCACCAGAATTCATTTAAAGTTGTGTCATTCTCACTTGGGGATTGCTCATAACCTTCTCATGGTCACGCTCATGACAGGGTGCCACATATGTGAATATCCTGTCACAGGTCACCTGGAAAACAGAGCGTGAGACCCACTGACCTAGAGGGGACCGTTTTAGTGGAAAAGTCTTTTTGGGGACCAGAGGCTTAAAACAATAAGTTGAGAGACAATGCCACATGTTGGCAAGAATATGGAAAAGAAGAGCTCTCACAACAGGGAGTAACATTGCACTGTAGGGAAGACATTTTATGACCCAGCAGCTCCACTTCCAGATATGTACTTGGAGGAAACTTACGAATTGTGACCAGGATACACATATAAGAATGTCTGAGGAGCTTTCTTCAGGGAAGCTCAACACTGCAAACAATCCAATGACCATCACAATAGAATGGAATTTAAAAATGGTAGTATGTTCACGCACTGGAGAGCATAGCTATTTGCAACAATGTGGGTGAATCTTATAAACATAAATGTTGAAAGAAAGAATCAGGATCAAAGGATTTCAAAAAATTAAGTTCCCAAAGAGGCAAAACTAAACTCTGTTGTTTATGGACATATACATAGGCGATAACACAAAAAGGCACAGCAAGGAAGTGAGTCCCATAATTCGAGATAGTGGTTACTTGTAGGGGTGAGGGTAGGGTGGGAGGTGTGATACCAAGGGTGGTGACTAGATGAGGATGTGAGGGGCGCTGAGGGGGGCTTCTGAGGGGCTTGCAGTCTTCTGTTTCTTGACTTGGGTGATGGTTGTGTGTGTGTTCATTAGAAAAATGTGCTAAGCTCTATGTTTATACTCTATGTACTCCAGTTAGTGTATTGTATTTCACGATAAAATATAAGCTAGGGGAAAAGGAAGGAAGGAACGGAAAGAAGAAAGAAAAGAAAGGAAGAGATAAGAACAGAACAGGGAGAGGGAGAGGAAAACATTGCTATATATCTGAGGTATCAGGTTATCAGAACTTTCAGAACTCTCCACCAACATTCCAGTAACTGCAAAGGTGGGTCAAGGGATGACAGAAAGGGTTAGACATTGGAGGATGGGTAGAAGCAGGGAAGACAAGGAGGGCGTGTCCCCCGGTGAGGCCATTGATTTCCATTTTGAGCTTTCTGGAAGCAGCTGCCAGGGTCGGCCTCACTCAGTGGGCCTGGCTGAGCACCACGCAATGGAGAATTTCTGGTCTTTCTCCTTTTTCCATTTTCTGACTTGGGAGGAGAGAGTGGAGGGAGAAGGAAGGACACAGCTGGGGTGTGTGTGTGGGTGCATGTTTAAGAGAGACGGTGGCTCCACTGTGGGCAGCTGGTGGCACCGCCATATCCACCCAGCCACACAAGCAGAAACGTGGAGCTCACCCCGACTCCTTCCTCTTCCTCGCCAGACTTTGAATCCATCACCAACCCTCCCGGTTAACATTTCTTGAAACCACGGCCCCTGTTTCATCTCCTGACCACACCTGGTTCAGGCCAGGACACCTCCTACCGTCTCCTGTTGCTCTGGGATTGATCTTACCCTTCCATCTGCCCCAGGGGTGTTTCTAAAACATGTCGCATCATGCCTGCTCACAAAGCTCTGAAGACCCTCCAGCCCAATCCAACACCCTGATAAGATGCCCTCTGTCTCCAAAGCTAAGTTTCAGTAATAATAGACTATATCCGGTTCTCTGGACAAGACCCGCGGTTTCTTGCCTCCAAGCCAAGGAACCTGCTGCATCCCCCATATTCTCCCATTGTGGGCTTAAATTCTTATCTGCACCGTCCCCTCTGAAAGCTAGTTGGACCCTCCAGGGAGCCTGGGTGGCAGCTGGTTACACATCCATCCGACTCTTGGTTTCAGCTCAGGTCATGATCTCAGGGTCATGAGATCCAGCCCCGCATCAGGCTCTGTGCTCAGCAGGGAGTTTGCTTGAGATTCTCCCTCTCCCTCTACCCCTCCCCACCGTGTTCTCCCTTTCTCCCTCTCAGATAAATAAATCTTAAAAAAAAAAAAAAAAGCTACCTCCAGCTGAAGTCAATCACCACCTCTTCCATCATACTACGTCTACCCAGTCCCCTGATTTACTTGTCACATTTGGTTGAAATCAGGTGTGGGTGTACCTTGTTGCCATCCCTCTAACCCAGTATCTCATATGAAGCTGTGGATATAAGAGGTAATTGATAAAAATGTTGGTTGACTTGAATTGAATTTCATTGAATTTTGGAATTTTGATTTTCTATATTGTATTTTGGTTATTTGTCTTATTTATATTACTGTCGGTATCTCAAGGTGGGAAAAGTGCCTCCTTCTTCAAGTGCCTACATTTACTGCTTTCCTTTACGAGAACACAAAGCAGGCCCTCAACAAGTGTTTGTTGAACTGGTTTAGGAAACTCTGTGGGCAAAGCCTCCGGGTCAGCTGGAGTCCAGGACCGCAGGCAACGGCAATCAGCTTTCTAATTACAATGTCAGGAACAACAGCGACTACACGCACATTCATTCAGCCCTTTGATGCTGGGCACTTTACCAGCAGTATCGGTTTAATCCTGTTAACCATACTGTGAGATGGGTGCCTTGATTAACCTCATTACGTAACTCAAGCTTGAGCAAGTTAAAAACCCATTCAAACAATTAAGATTCTGTTAGTAACTGCTAGGAGTGCATTACTCGGTCAAACAATACTGTTTGTAAACACCATCGGGCTCATATTTTCACTAGGAAGAGGTGAGTGTGTGTGTGTGTGTGTAAGAGTGACAGCAGTTGTATCAAGCCTTTGACTTACTGATAACAACTTAATGATAACATTTAGCAACTTGGTCACTAATTTTAAATGAACCTCTTTTCTCCTCACACAATCCTACTGCTGGAGGAAACTATGCCAACTCCCACCCTAAAAAGCAAATCAAAGAAGATGGAAAGTTACCACTGAAGAAAATAACTATATTTTTCAATAAACAACGAAACAACACTCACAAAAGTCTACTTTCGTACGTGGAACCTGTCTGTTCCCAATTCGCAACAAAACAAAACCAACCAACCAACCAACCAACAAAAACATCATTTTGGGGCAGGCTTCTGACTTTCTTCTGAAATGTTTCCTGGACCTATCCCAACACCAAAAGTAACCACCTTCCAAAATTACACTAAAGCTTTATTTCTTACTCCTTGGGTAATGTTTGCACTAACTAGAGCCCTCACGGAATCAGATTAATAAATTCCCTTCTCCTTTTGGCCAGAGATATCAACAGTTGCCTAAGTCTGCATTTTTCTTGTTCAGTTTCTTCCAAGCTCAGCTCTGGCTCTTTCCGTGCCCGCACGCATTTGCTGCTCTAACACTGGTTGTTGCTCGTGGTGGGCTTTCCTCTCAGGGCTGTGCTCCACGAACAGTGTGGGCATTCATGAGGAGAGAGCCCCTCAAAGCTGGGTGGAGAAGTCAGTTCCGGGGGGCTGGCTCAGTCCATGCAGTCACTTGAGAAAAAATCTACAAATCACAGGTCTGTGAGCACTAAGTGCTTTTCCCCCTGAGTCTGACTGCCTGCTTGGCAACAGCAGGAGAAATCTGCTTATGTCACTTCCTGACAAGAAATAAATGTATTGTAAGTCAAGTATTCAAGGACTGCCCCTTGTTGCCAGAGGATCTGGGTTCCTACGTGTGGAGAAACAGAGGCCCACGGGCTGAAGCTTCTTCAGCTTCCAGCACCCTGTCTTGGCATCCACACCCAGGTTAACGCTCTCCTCTGGGCTCCTGGCCAAAGTTGGGCCCTCCCCACCCCCATCTCCTCACAACCCAGTAGGAACATTATTTCCTCAGCAATCCCTCATTCTTGGGCCTTCCCCATCTCTCTCTCTCTCTCTTTCTCTCTCTGTCTCTCTCTCTGCTCATTCTGGCCTCTGGGCACACAAACACACTTTAGTCCCTCTCATCTTCAAACAACCACCCAACTGCCCAACCATAGAATCCACTAACTCCCTGTGCCCATTTGCTAGCCTTCTCCTCCTCCAAGTGTCTTCTCAAAGAGCAGCTGCCTATCACTATCCACCACTTCTGAATTGCATGTGTGACTCATCCACCGGCAATCTGTCTTTTGCCTCCTTCTGCCACTGAAATTATATTTGTTAAAATCATAAGTGACTTGCTAGTTGCTTAGTCCTTTGTCCTCACTGACCTCTGGGTAGCATTTGACATTAGTCCTTTTTGAAGCTCCTTCCCCTTGGCTCCTATAACACGAGGCCATCCTGCTCTGGTCCCACCTCCTAGACCGCTCTTTCCACATCTCTTCGTGGCCTCCTTTTCCCAATGGAATGTGCTTTATCCTCAGAAGGCAGTACCCACACCTCATGGAGCTCTTACAGAGGATGAATTGGGTATGTTAAGTAACTAGCCCAGTACCTGGCCCATAGTAAGGGCTCAATAAAAAGAAAGCCATTTTTTGCTGTATCTCTCAGCCACCTTCCCTGATGCCTAGGCTCTAGCCTCAAACATGCCAAGGTTTCTTCAGTTCCCCGCCATGCTGTTCTCTCTCCCTGGATAGCCTTTGCCTAACCCCACTTCCCTTCACCCAGCTAACTCTTCAGGACTCGGTCAAGTCCTCTAACAGCCTCTCCAGACACCCCTGTCTCCACCAAGTTAAGACTGAGCAGATGCCCCTCTTGTCCCACTAGGAACACTCCGTCTCACATCTCTGTGACTGGTATCCAGTAAAACAACAGGTACATAATACGTGTTAAGTAAATTGCAACTGAACGAAGGGAAGTCTCTGGGTTAGAATGTTAGGGGAAAATCCATTTGCAAGTTTTTCTCATGACAATTTAAATTATCTTTGAAGAAGAGATAAATTAAGCGTGATATCAAATACATAGAAGCGTATGTAGATATAAAGCAAAAGATAAAACTGTAAAGGTGTACCTACAGAGATATAAAAACATGAATCAAAGAAACACGCCTCATCTTCAGTATAGTACTTCAGGACAAGAACGTAGTTTTAAGGAAAACATTATGTAGAACTCTATGCTTCAAGCCACTACTATCCAATCTAAAGCCAACAGTTACTTACTACTTAGCTGTTTCCCAAGTGGGCAAGTACCATAGCCCTCAGAGGGCAGGCAACCATTGTTACATCACAGACCCCCTATGCTGTTTGCAGTGACCCCTCTGTCCCTCTTAGTCCTGACTCACAGGGTAGGGAGGGCCAGGATGGGTAGGAGACTTTAAGGAGTAGAGAGAGAAAAACTTGCCCATCTTCCATCTTTGACTTCACCAATAGGGTGGCTGTTGATGACTCACAAATGATTGTTACCTCACATTCTACCTGGATGGTGTCCAGGAGCAGGCTTCTGGAAAACCACGTTGCGGTTGTGGGTTTGTAGGTGATGAATCCTTTCTCTTGCTGCTCTCGAGATGCTGTCTTTGGCTTTTGACAGTTTGACTGTGATGTGCCAGCTCATGCATCTCTTTGAGATTATACTACCTGTGATTTGTTGAGCTTCTTGGAGATGCAGATTTGATGCAGTTTTTCAAATTTGAGAAGTTTTTGGCCATGATCTCTTCAAATATTCTTTTCTTCTGCTTTCTTTATTCTTCTTTTAGGATTCCTTTTATATGTAGGTTAGTAGCTTGAGGGTATCCTACAGGTCTCTGGGGCTCTGTCCATTTTCTTCATTCTTTTTTCCGAATTTCTATTGCTTAGATGGGATAATCTCAATTGATCTGTCTGTGCTCATGTAGGGAGTTTACAATTCTGCCTCAACCTTCAGTTCCTTGCTTGTGCAAGACCTCAAGGTCAGCTAAAGGTGAAGGATTATGAGGCATGTACACAGTCACATATGTGTGACCTTCTCGATTCCCATAAATAATGTTAGAATTTTTCGGTGTCTCCATGTTATTCCCCAGTTTTTCCTTTTAGGTTATTTCTCAGGTTCTTTTTAGCTCCAACTGGTAACACTGCCTCAGGAAACTGAGATATTAAAAAACTGCCACTATATTTTTTTGGCAAATGCCCCGAGGTAAGGGCTATTTGTACAAAATTAGCATTGACTTAGGTCAAACACAGACAAGTCCTGTGGATGGAGCTTTTCAGTGAACTGCAGATAGGTCAAATAGTAATGATTCTTTGGAGAAGGGGATTTTGGGGTCCAAACCCAACTTGTTCCCTTTCGTGGCCATTCTAGAGGTCCCAATCATTGGCTTTAATCATCATTCTTTTCTAATATATATTCTGAAGACTATCCGTTTCCCTATAAATACACTTACTTGATCTCACATGTTTTGATATGTCACATTTTAACTATCCTTCAGTTAAACTGTTTTCTGATATCCAGTGTAATTTCTTCTTTGACCCACTGGCTATGTATAAGTATGTTACTTAATTTCCAAATATGTGGGGATTTCCAATTACCTTTTTGCTATTGATTTCTAGCTCAATTCCATTCTAATCTATGTCTGTACAAAGCATATGGTTTGTATACTTTGTATCATTTCAATTACCTCATTTGTTAAGACTTGCTTTATGGCCCTGCATCTATTTTGATAAATGTTTCATGTTTGCTTGAAAATAATTGCTGTTCTTCAGTTGTTTGTTGCTATGTTCTCTCTATATATGAATTAGGTTAAGTTTTTAAATATGCTCAAATCTTCTATATCTTTGTTGATTTCTATGACTGTTCTGTCAGTTACTGAAAGGATATACTTACAGATCTATTTCTCCAAATCTATTTCTCTCTTCTAGTTCTGTCAGTTTTTGCTTTATATACTCTGAGGTTAGGTTATTGGATATACCCATATTTACAATTATTATATTTTCTTAACATACTTTTATCTTTATGAAATATCCCTCTTTATATTTGGTAATGCTTCTTTCCTTAAGTTCTACTTTGATATTAATATAGATACATCACCTTTGTTTCATGTTGGCATGGTTGTCTTTTCTATTTTTCCATTTCAACTTTTCTGTGACCTTGTATTTAAAGTGTAGTTCTTGTGACTAGCATATAATCGAGTTTTGTGTTTTCCACTCTGAAACAATTTGTCATCTCATTTGGATATTATTTTATATTCACATTTAATATAATTATTGATGTATATTTTGATTTGGCTCTGTCAGCACCTTTTCCAGACCCACTTATTCAACGTTTTTTTCTTTCTGATTAATTTATTATTCCATTTCCCTTTATTATTTCAGTAGTCATATATTCTTTTAGTAATTATCCTAGAGATTAAAATAGGCATCCTTGAACAACTGAAGTATAATATACGTTTTCACCTTTATCACATTATTGATAATGCTAGAATCTTAGAAGATTTTAGCCCCATTCACATCCCTCCCTCTCCTACATTTTGTTGTCATGAATTTTTTTTAACGATTTTATTTATTTATTTGACAGACAGAGATCACAAGTAGGCAGAGAGGCAGGCGGAGAGAGAGAGAGGAGGAAGTAGGCTTCCTGCTAAGCAGAGAGCCCGCTTCGGGGCTCGATCCCAGGACCCTGGGATCATGACCTGAGCCTAAGGCGGAGGTTTTAACCCACTGAGCTAACAGGCACACCTGTTGTCATGAATTTTGATTCTACATATATTTAAGACTCCAGAAGACTTTACTATTACTGTTTTGTAAAGTCAATGTTTATTTATAATTACACATATTTTTATCCTTTCTGGTGCTCTTCACTTTCTGCTGCATCTCTATGCCTCTCTTTGAGATCATTTTCTTTTGCCCCCCAAAATCATACCCTTTAGGTTTCCTTTATTATGGGTCATGTGGTGACTTCTCTCAGTGCTTATTTGTTGCAAATTTTATTGTGCCTTCATTTTTTATACCATCCAATAGATTTTATTCATAAAATAGTTTACTTAACATGTTTCTATTGCAATGTAAACAAATGTTCTTCCATTTTTTTGGTCTTCACAGTATTGAGTATTTCGTGGTAATAGGATTTCAAAACAGTGTAAGAAATGAATTTTTAATTTCTGTAAACATACTGGTGACAAAATCAGCATTTGTCTCTGATGAATTTGTATTATCATGACATTGGTTCTAAGTTTTTAATAGAAAGAAAGAAAATGTACTTTGGGGCTACCCAACATTGAAATTCTAAAATCAGTAACTTTGGGTTTTTTTCAGAAATGCAATCCTTTATGATCCCATATGTCTTCATTTTCAAAGCATATTTCCACTGGCTAGAGAATTCCAGGTTAGTTGTTATTCTGGCCTTCACTGTTCTGTTGAGAAGTTAGCATCCATTTAATTGTCACTTTTTTAGAAAAGTAGTATTTTTTTTGTTTTCAGCTGCTATTAAGACTTTGCCTTTTATCTTCAACAGTTTTATTTTGTGTGATTAAATATACTTTACTTTGTATTTGTCATGCTTGGAATTTAAAGCATATCCTTGGCTTAATGATTTTTATAATTTGGGGGACATTCTTGGCCAAATTTCTTCAAATATATCTTCTCAATTTCTTCTCTTTTCCATTTCTAATACATATATGTTAAACATTTTCACTGGGTTCCTTATATTTCTTATGCTCTTTTCTATGTTCTCCATTTTTTTGTCTTTGTGGTTTAGTCTGTGCATGTTCTACTGCCCTATAGTCCAGATCATTATTGTGTCTTCAGCTGTGTTTAATCTGCTGTTTAACTTATCTGTTCACTCTTCACTTTTATTTATTGGATATTATTCAGGTCTGGAATATCCATGTGATTATTTCACATAGTTTTCTGTGCCAAGTTTATTCATCTAGATTTTTAATTCCATGAACATATTAATAATAGTTCAAAAAATATATATCTTATTATTTTAAAAATCTGGGTCCTCTGTGGATTTCTTTGCATTGTCTGTTTTCCCTCTTGGTTGTCTGTCAAAACTGGTTTTCTTATGTGACTGGTTACTTTTATTGATGTTATCTTTTTCCAGAGGTACTTATTTATTGCTTCTAATAGACAGAGAAGCTAAAAGCTGATTAACTGAATCCAGTCAGGAGTTGCTATGATTCTAAAACCAGGCCTTAATTAACCCTGTGAGATATGCTTCTCCAGTTGACCCTTCCTCCAGAAAATATGTCCGTGATGTTTTCCAGTACCTCTCCCCTCTAATAGGTTCTTGACTCTAATTTTATCCCTCTAAGCATTTTCATACTGATGAAACCTCTGCTCATACTTTCCAACTTTTCATTCACTGCTTTCACTTTTGGAATCGGCTTCAAACATCATTCACCTTTACTGACTTGATTCCTTATTCAGATCTTGGTCTAAAAAATTCTCCCTGACTAGATATTTCTGAGATGTCCAGTACTTCTACTTGTTCCCAGCAGGATATGTTGTCTCAAACAACCTAGTCAGCCACTGCCCAGTACAAGACTCATATGGGGGCTTAGAACCAAAAGAGTGAAATGATGTTACTCAAGATTGTTGACCTAGCCAAAAGGCCCAAAGTAGATGCAAATGAATTCATTATATAATTGATATCGCTAGCATTGATTGATCATTAACTATGTGCCCAGTTGCGGTTCTGTGTGCTTTTACATGTATTATCTCACAACAAATTAATAAACTAGATAGTATTGCTACTTCCATTTTACAGATGAAGAAAGACATGCATAGAGAAGTTAAGAAACTCGCCTAAAATCACACAGGAGTAGAGCCCATATTTGAACCTGGGCAGTTTTTTCAGAACACATACCTCTCTGACACAGAAGATTGCTGTGATAAGGGAGGCAGCAGGTAGTTGGAGTCCTGATGAGTATTGTAGCTGGGGAGTCAGAAAGGAATCAATAGCTACAAGAAATGTTTCAAAGAAAGACTCATTCGGTGATCAAAAGAGTTGCATGGGATGAAGATGGAGGAAGTACGGGCAAGGCTAAGGTGCCTGGCTTTCATGCCTAGAAATTGACCAGACACTGATTAGAAATTAGAAATTGAGATGGAGTTGATTTAGATGAGTTGAAGTACCGTTACAGGAAACCTGGGGATCCTCAGTAATTCACAATTCACAAAATGTTGGCTGTTCCAAATAAACCTTACAGTCTCTGGGGGAAATGGCAAATAAAATTATTATTGTGGAATGTGAATGGAATACTGAAAGTAACTTGATCTGAACATCAGTGAGCTCACAGGATCGAAAGGATAAGCCTTGCACCATCTGCTCTGCTCCAAATCAACAGCTTCTGTTCCCTCAAGACAAAGTTTAGCTTAAATTTTGTACAATACTATTATTTAAAAAAATAATATTGCCATTATTACCAATTTTCAGAACAATACATGTTCATTGTAAAAAATATTAAGAAATAGAGCAAGGATGAAGAAGAAAATTAAAATCATCCATAATCCCAGTACTCAGAGGTAACCACTATAAACATTTAGAGTATAGTCTTCCACTCTTTTTCCTATGCTAATATGGCTAGATATATTCTATGTGACTGGTTTTTTGCTGTGCATAGAGCTTTGTGGCTTGCCTTTTTGTGTAATAATATATCACAAGCACTTCCCCATTTCTTTAAATATTTCTGAGAACATGATTTTTAATAACTGCAAGATTGCATATTCCCCTCTTTTGGAAATTGATTTATTCTGTTAAGCATATAGATTATTTTCCTGGAAGAGTAGGTCAAGCCGGAAAATTGCTCCCAGATGAAGACAATGGCAACATAATCAATCATTGCTGCCCATGGCCTCAGTCTCTGTGTTGAAAGAAGAGAATTCTTTTTAGCAGCACCAGTCATAGAAAGGGATCATTCACGGGAAGTTGGCCTTGTGAAGGCAGAGACTTTTTTTGTTCCTGCCATACGGTTTCCATTTTACAAAGGGATTCTGAAATAAAGCAGAAAAAGATAAACAACCTGATAGATAAATCACCAAAGACTATGAATAAATTGATTGCAGACAAACAAAAAAAGACTCTAGGAAAAAATTCCCAACCATACTTAAAGAGAAAAGCAATTGAAAATAAATATTGCATTTCCTACCTACTGGACTGGCAAAAATCCAAAAGTTTGACAATACACTCTGTTAGCAAAACTATGTGGAAATAGGCCCCCTTATACTGTGCTGCTAGGAATGTGAAATATTATAACCCCTAGAGAGGGGATTGGTCAGTATCTAACAATTATAGATGCATTTACTCCTGACTCCTCAATTCCATTTCTGAAAGTGTATCTCACAGGCACACCTCCACAAGTACAAAATGACACTTGTAAAGGTTATACAATTCATTGGAGTATTGTAACTTCAAAAGATTGGCAGTAATCCAATTTTCCAGCAATAACGGACAACTTAAGTAGATGGCCTGTCTACCCAGCAGAGTACTATGCAGCCATAAACATAATATAGCAAAAGCTCTACTTGTTGATAGGGAGAGCTCTCCAGGATATACACAATGAGAAAACCACCATCAACAAGACACAGAATACCGCTATATATTGTGTAAGGGAGAAAATAAGAATACATACCTTTGTATTTGCCTATATTTGCACAAAGAAATATTAGTAGAAAGGGGCACCTGGGTGGCTCAGTTGGTTAAGTATCCACTCAGGTCATGATCTCAGCGTCCTGGAATTGAGTCCGACATCAGGCGCCTTGCTAGTGGGGAACCTGCTTCTCCTTCTTCCTCTCACTTTGTGATCTCTCTTGCTCTCTCTCAAATAAATAAATTTAAAAAAAAAGAAATAATAGAAGAAAAACACCAGCTAAAAAAAATGGTTGTTTATGAGGGAAACAGTGGAGGGGACAGGGATAGAAGTAAGACTCTTCTGTGAATACCTTTCAGGAAGTCTTTGGTCTTTGAATAATGTAAATGTTCTATAAAATCTAAAATAATTCTTAAAATTGGAAACAAACCCATGAACATAACCATACATCCATTATTACCAGGCCTGCACAGAGGAAGGATTTATTTCAAGTGATTTTAGAACACGGTGCTTTGACTTTTAGCTCTTAGTGGCTAAATCACATGATGTTGGTCAAAGGGCACCATGTGAGGTCCTACAATGTATCCTCCTCAAAGGCGGATGTTTCAGGATGAGTTGTGTTCCCCAGAATGTCATATGTTGAAGTTCTAACCACAGTACGTCAGAATGTGACCATATTTAGAGATTGAGTCCTTAAAGAGGTAATGAATTTAGAATGAGGTCACTGGGGTGGGTTTTAATTCAATATGACCCACGTCCTTGTAAGAAGAAAAAACAGGACCCACACATGCACAGATGAGAGACCATGCACAGACACAGGAGAAGATGGCCATCTACATGCCAAGGAGAGAGGTCTCAGAAGAAACCAAATCTGCCAGTACTTTCATCTTGAACGTCTAGCCCCCACAGCTGTGAGAATAATAAATTTCTCTTGTTTAAGCCACTTAGTCTGTGGTCTTCTGTCACAGAGACCCTAGCAAACCAATGCAGTGAGGACTTTTCATTTACTGCTTCATTCCTGCATTGAGAACAGTGTTGGACACATCATAAACATAGTTATTGAATGGATGAATGAGTGAATGAATGTTCCACTCCTAGAGTTTCAAATAAAAACAGGAGAAAAGATCTCTACTTGCTGCTCTCCTCCCTGTGGTTTCTATTCTTTGGCTCCTCCTTTTTTTTTTTTTTTTTTAATGTCAGAAGAGGTTGTTACCCCCTTGCCTTACCTTCCCATCCTCATCTTCCAGTGCAGGAAAGACTTTTACTCACCGGCCTATCCTCTGGAGATTTTCTGAATGTCCCATTTTCTTCCGGGCATTCCTTCGGATCTCTTTGTTCTTGGGGGTTGAGGCAGACTGGATTTTCCAAAGATGGCCTTAACAAGATCTCTTCCATACATTTTTCTTGCCCTATGACCCCCCAATCTCCCATCAAGAGGAAGTCTTTCCCCTTCCCTTGAACCTGGGTGGACCTTTGGAATGCTTCAGCCGACAGCACAGAGAAGGTGATGCTATGTGACCGCTGAGCAGGAGCGGGCTAGGGCCATGCTCCCAGCTCCCCAGTGATAGTGGACATCTTCCTCCAGCTCCATGCCCTGGGAAGTCCTGCCAATGGCCTGGAAACAGCCACAGGAGGATTATTTATAGCACAGAAGCAGCAAGGACTGGGATCTCTCTCTCTCTCTCTCTCTCTCTCTCACACACACACACACACACACACACACACGCACACACAACTATTGTTAAACATTTACCCGCAAACCACTATTTCTGAGGATAGATCATAAGAAGTGATACAGCCTCCCTTTGTGCTCCATCTCTCAGTACAAGTGCTTTTATTTTTTTTTTAAAGATTTTATTTATTTATTTGACAGAGAGAGATCACAAGTAGACGGAGAGGCAGGCAGAGAGAGAGAGAGAGGAGGAAGCAGGCTTCTTGCTGAGCAGAGAGCCCGATGTGGGACTCGATCCCAGGACCCTGAGATCATGACCTGAGCCGAAGGCAGCGGCTTAACCCACTGAGCCACCCAGGCGCCCAGTACAAGTGCTTTTAAATCCAAGTCAGCGTGCTGTGCGGAAGCCGAAGGCACATGCAGAGGCCACATGTAGCCTTCTGGCTGACAGCCCCAGCTAGCCTCATCCCCACTACACATGGGAGTGAGAAAGCCTTCCACGACCACAGCCTCAGCCTCCATCTGCCTGTGAGCCCAGTAAACTCCCAGAGCTGGGAGATCCAGTAATAAATGAACATTGTCTTACACCACTTAGCTTGGAGTGGTTATGCAGCAATAGCTAATCAGAACAGCGATGCTCGTCTGCCATCTTCATCATGACGCCGTAAGTGAAGGGGAATGAAAATGCATCAGTCTAACATGCGAAAATATATCAGTTTTGCAGGATAAATCTCCATGCTCAGAGTGAGAGTTATTCGTTCACTCATTTATGCAGCAGATGTGTCCTGAGTGCTAATTAAGCCCCAAAACCCTGTGCTCTGGCGATGTGAAGGGTAGAGGAACTCCCTGCACACAGATGGAGACAAAAGGGGAACAACCAAATACAGACATAGTGTGGAAGGCCTCCCCACAGAAAGGTGTCCAGGAGCCCCTGGGGGAGCAAAAAGGAGAAAGGGGCTAACTCTTCCTCATTGTGAGGGGCCGAGAAAGCAGCAGGTAGTTGACAAAGATCTCAGAAAGCCTGTCTGGATGGAGGCCTGAAAGCTCAGTGGTTTTCCATGTTATCAGCGGGAAGAGTTTTCCAGGCAGCGGCCCATGAGAAGGAATGAAACACTAGGATCCTAAGCCCCTCTTTTGCATGACTGGGCTGTGCCCCATTACTGATCTGCAGTTGTTGGAAGATTGGGATCAGGCAGGGGTACCTTGAGGCACATTGAGAACTAGAAGGCTGGAAAAATAAATTGAGGCCAAGTTATGGAGACCCTTGACTCTATCCTGAGAAAGAGCTTTTGGTAAAATAAGAATCAAAATATTATTTTACAAGTATCACATAGTATCCCTTCCATGAGGGATAAAAGGAACAATGCAGAGGATCACAGGGGAAGGGAGGGGAAAATGGAATAGGAAGAAATCTAGAGGGAGACAAACCATCAGAGACTCTTAATTCTAGGAAACAAACTGAGGGTTGCTGGAAGGGAGGGCAGTGGAGGGTTGAGCTAACTGGGTGATGGGCATTAAGGAGGGCACGTGAGGTGATGAGCACTGGGTGTTATACGCAACTGATGAATTATTGAACTTGACATCTGAAACTAATGATGTTCCGTATGTTGGATAATTGAATTTAAAATTAAAAAATAATAAAAATAAAACATTGTTTTCAATCTACTACAAATCCATGAACAACGTCATGCTTGAAGATAAAACATTCGGTGCTTACTAGGTGCCTATCACATGTGATCTAGCTGTGCCGATTGTTTACAACTGCCATCTGTTGGGATTGGCTGGTGTTGCCATTCTGATTGGTCAGGGCCCTTGTCTAGGTTTTAAGTACTCTATTTTGAAAATATCATCCCTAAGAACATTATTAAAATCAAGAACAGGACGAAGTGGGTAAGTTTCACCATTTTGTGAGCAACAACCATACATTAGACAAGGAAATAAAGCAAGAGGCATAAATACCAGAAAGGAAGGGGCAAAGCCATCATTATTGGTGGATGATTTGAATTTTTATCTAAAAAAAAGGAATCAACTTACAATTTTAGTATTGATCATGATCAGAAAAAATAAGCCCGCGATGCCAGCTCTCTCCACATTTATTTACAAATGTAATGCAATCTTGAACAGAATTGCCAGAGGATGTCTCCCCCTGGGGAACTCAACTAAATCACTTATTTAAGAAGTAATCAGGAGAAGCAAATATGTGAGAATGATGAGGAGCTTGACACGGTGTCTCTGGCTTCAGAAATCCAGGTGAGGAGAGAGAACCGGTTGTTGGGGCTGGAGCTGGAGCCTGGCGGAGGCAGATGTTCCTAATAATGAGGCGCCAGGGTCCCACGAAGGGCTGGTGGATGGTAGGGAGAGGAGAGGTGGAGGAACGAGAACCCCTCATAGGTGGTGTTGAGCATTTTCCCAACTGTGACACTACCCCTGGAAACATTGAGATCGTCCTGGGACCAGGATGAAGCAACCATGAAGACAGGAATTATTCCTTTTCCTCAAGATTCCAACTAGACTTGAGTCAAAGGACGGAGGCTGGAAACCTTCCAGGTTTCCTTCAATCCCTAGGAATCAATCCCCAGGGACGTTGCATCCTCACACTCTCCCTACAGCCCCTGGCATCCCTGGAAGTGGGACTCATGGATGCCCTGACATTTTCCTGGAACACCTTGGACAACTGCCCAGTTCCACAGGGCCCTTAGAATCTCTGAGGTTGACTACCATTTTTTTTTTCTTCTCCTAGACTGAGGAGTTTTTGTTCATGTATTTATTTATAAAATTGTGGTAAAATACACATAACATAAACTTTACCATTTTAATCATTTTAAGTGCACCGTTTGGTAACATCAAGTCCATGATTGAGGTCCATGTAGTCATCACCACCATCCATCCCTAGAACCTTTCTGTCTGGCAAAAGTGAAATTGTACCCAGTTAAAAGTAACTCTCCTTTCCTCTCTCCCCTGAGCTCCTGGCAGCCACCACCACCACCTTCTGAGTCTGAATCTGACCAATCTAGGTACCTCACATAAGCGGAATCCCACGGTGATTATCCTATTTCCCTTAACACAATGTCCTCAAGGTACATCACAGTTGTAGCCTAGGTCAGGGGTTGACTTCTCCTTTTTTCTTCTGACGATGAACTAGTTTAGGACTCAGACGTCCCACTCCTCTTTTTCTTAAATTATCCTCAAGAAAATTATAATGCTGAGAAAAGTCCAAAAGAGAATAAAAGGATCCATTGAAAATGCTTTCTGATTTAGGTGGAAGTTGACGTGAGGGACCCTCAGGGTTTTCTCCCAAAATAGGAAGCTGCCAGGATTAGTAGATGGTAAATACAGAAAAAAATGACTCAAATAGCAGAGTGACATCAGAATAGAAAGCTCTCCAAGGAAAGCATGGGAAGAGCTAGAGGGTCTGCACTGGGCTGATTTATTGGAGACTAACACACAATAAGACAACCTGCACAGGTTGGGGGAAGAGGATGAGGAAGATCACTCGCAAACAGGGGAGTCAGTGTTGATTGTTTCTCTGATTGCTCTTTATGTGGTACACAACTTGGTCTCTGGCCAACTTTAATACTTCCCTTCATTTCTGTGGCTTCTGTCAAGAATCAGGCATACCCTCATTAACTCACAGACTCCTTTGTAATTAAACTCAGCGATACACTCATTAACTCATTACTCTTTTGAATTAAAATTCCTTATGGGATACATTGAATTTTATGAAGTAACCCTTTTACTCAAAGAGTCTGGCTTGCAGTAAGCACTATTTGTTCAATGAATGACTGAATTCACTTCTACCAGCAGGGTCCCATTATGTAGAGCACCTCAATGCTTACTCGTGACAACACACATAATAAAGCTCACACTCTGAATTTAATTTTTAACTCAACTCTACTGACACTCCCGCCCACCCCCGTGTGGCCTTTATTCTTATGGCAGTAAGTGTAGCGGGCGAAAGCATGGACTCTGGATCACACTGTCTGAGTTTAAATTCATTACTCACTCAGGAGCTCTGTGACCTTGGGTAGTTACTTAATCTCCCTGTGCCTCACTCGGCTCATCCGGGAAATGGGGATATTAACAGCACCTGCCTTGCTTTGGGCAGCATTTCCAACAGTGGTTTCGCACTCATTTCCCACAGTAGCTGCTGCCACAGTCTGCTGCTAATCTCTGAGTTGCCTACCACCCCCCCACCCCAAAACTTCCATTTGCCTTTTCTGTCAGCACTTCCATGCTTGTAACTAATTTTCCATTTTATTTATTTACATAAAGATTTTGTTTATTTGAGAGGGAGCGCATGGGGAGTAGGGGCAGAGTGAGAGGGAGAAGCAGACTCCCCACAGAGCAGGGAGCCTGATGCGGATTTCAATCCAGGACCCGGAGATCCATGACCTGAGCCGAAGGCAATAGTTTAACTGACTGAGCCACCCAGGTGCCCCTACTAATTCCTCATTTTAAATTCCCTGTTTTTAAGTGATAAGCCCATTTATTTATTTATTCATTTGAGAGAGAGCGAGAGAGACGGGGATAGAGAATGAGGGCAAGGGGCAGAGGGAGAAGGGTAAGCAGACTCCCCGACAAGCATGCAGCCTCACATAGGGCTCGATCCTAAGACCCTGAGGTCATGACCTGAGCTGAAATCAAGAGTCGGGGCCCCAGGTGCCCTGAGTGATAAGCCTTTTCTCATTGTTACTCTCGTTTAGACTTCGAATCTCATCATCACTTTCCCAAGTCTCCTGCGTTTTCCAAAACAAATCCCTCTAATTCCATACATAAACATATACCCTCTAGTTTGGGAGCAAATATTCTCTGACCATTTGCAGGGCCTTCAGGGGCTCCTGGAAAAGCTGAGAGACCAGCCGGTATTCCTCCCTCGCTGACCCCCAGGAGGACTGCCCCATAATCTGAAATTTAGTCTGTTTTGAACCCTGGCCAGAAACGTGCTCAAGGAGGCCTACTGTCCCTCTTGGGGTGCCTGGGTGGCTCAGTGGGTTTAAGCCTCTGCCTTCAGCTCAGGTCATGATCCCAGAGTCCTGGAACTGAGTCCTGTATCGGGCTCTCTGCTCAGCAGGGAGCCTGCTTCCCCCCGCCCCACCTGCCTCTATGCCTACTTCTGATCTCTGTCAAATAAACAAATAAAATCTTTAAAAAAAAAAAAAGATCTACTGTCCCTCTTCAGCCAGCCCTGGGCTCTGATGGCGGGGTCTGGGAATCTGAAGGCTCTGCCCTCCCTGCTCATAACCGCTGCACTTCAACTTGCTGGGGTGGGGGAGGGGAGGAATGGCCCAGTGTCGTCCAGAAGGTTCAAGTGACCCAGACACGGCCCGTTCCTCCACCAGGTGCCCGTGTGCAGTGAGGAGGTTGGCTTGGGCTCAGGGCTGGGGGAGGCTGAAGCTAGAAAGGCACTGGACCCAAGGCTTGAGGAGCGGTCACTTTCAGGGCTGCACGAGTGCAGGCTCAGCCTTAAAAAGGACCGCCTCCTTCCTTTTTGTGCAGCCCGAACCTCGGCCCCCTCTTAGCCTCACCCCTGTAGATGGGCCTTTTGCATGAAAACAGCAACGCAAGGCTTGGCCTGTCAGGTGTGGAGGCTCCCCCTAACGCCACAGGAGTCTGCTACTTCTCAGAGTGTGGTCCACGGACACTCGGCGGAATCTAAAATGCAGATTTCTGGGCCCAAACCCAGACTTACAGATTCAGAATCTGGGCGGTGGGGCGGGACTCTGCCTTTTCACAGAGTCCCAGACACTTCTTACAAAGTAACAGTTGAGGACTTCTGCTGCCAGATGCTGGTAACAGGCAACACAGCCTCCGGGGGACAGCCGGCTGTGGACCGAAGAGCATCGCAGGTTAATGACCCGGAACATGCTTCCGCCTCCTCCCCAAGACTCCGCTCTCTGTCTCAGATCTGCAGTGACACTGACCGTTTCATCTCTTTTCTACACGCAGTCTTCCCGCACCGAGGGCTGCCTCTCAGGTGCTCGGCTCCTCTCGGGGGACCTCCACCCCTTCACTAAGCCATCCCTGCTCCGGGGACCCTTCTTCCCGTGCCACCAGGCCCGTAGGGAGAGCAAGAAGGGACAAGAGCCTCTCCAGCCAGGCCTGCACCCCCGACGAGAGCTACGGCACCGCAATGGAATATTTCCAGCAACAATTGATAAGGCCATTGAGTTACCACCTCAGCTCCAGGTTGTACCAGCCTTGCGAGAGCTGCCCGGGGTTGGGCTGCTGCCCCTTTCAGGCCGTAGGGAGCACTTCAGGTTGTTAAGGCTGGTGGTGGGGTGCGCTCTTCACCCACAGGTGGGAGGGAGAGGGAGATAACCCGCCCCCCAAGGCTAAAGCCAGGAGTTGCTGGTATGCAGCAGGCAAGGGATCCAAAGCGAGAAGCAGAGAAAGAAGCAGGCTACAGAGTGGGGGGGGGGGGACCTGCACGTGAAGAGGGGCCCACAGATATAGACCTGGACCCCTGGAACCCTAGCGTGGCTGAGTTCCGCCTGGGTTCTGGCTCTGGCTCTGGCTCTGGCTCTTTCGTCAGCTCTAAAGGTGAGTCAGGACAGCCCGTGCAGCCTTTCACGCTGGAGAAACGCTCCTAGCAGATGGTTTCTCAGAATCATTCCGAGGAAGATGGCAATGTGCTGATTTATGCTTCCTGGAAGGGAAAGGACTGCATTGTCGAGGTGCTTTTCTTAATTGTGTGAAGGGAAAGGAAACCTTAATCTTCACGAATCTAAGGAAAATGGGTTTTCTAGCAGAGAGAATTATTGGGAAGGAACAGTGAACTACAGGGCAAAAGCAAGTTACGCAGGACTGTTAGAAATAACTCGCTAACTACAGGGCAGTGAGTGAGGATCGCCTACTAGGTCTCTGAGCAGGTGGCTTTGACTTTGGTCATTGCAAAAGTGTCCTAGAGTTCAAAGGAAGTACATTTTCCATTTCATAGGAACCGAACATCGAAGGGTGCATGGGGAGGGGGTTGGATCACTCCGGAACTCAGAAATTATGCTGGAACCTTTACGGAATTCATCTGTGATGGAGTAGTTAGGAGAAGAAATGTAGCATAGACTACATAAAGAGCTACAGACAATAATGGATTTGTGTCTGGAGCACCTGAAACCTTTGTTGGAAATATTCAACGATTCTGGTTAACATTGGCCTTCGGAGGAACAGGGATGGAGATGGTTCATGCTTAACATTTAATGTTACTCCAAAACCAAGCACTGAGTTGGGGTCCCCATCACATCTCATTTAGGAACAAACAATCTTGTTTACCAAGGAAATCACTAAAAATACCATCACCAAGTCAAAGATGTGCTCTTGCTTCACCTTGGAGCTTTGGGGTGAAGATAAGTCATGCTCCACACGGACCCAGTGCTAAATGTCAAGAGAACTTACACACCCATATATATAGGTTCACTGTTGAATTGCAACACAAATCAGAGGTTTAAAATAAAGTGGTATTTATTAGGGATGTTAGACAGATATAAAAGGGTTTCTCAAACTCAGACCTACCGACATTTTGGACCAGGTCATTCTTTATTGTGGGGGCTGTCCTGCTCCTTGCAGGATGTTTAAGAGCATCCTTGGTCTCTGTCCACCAGTCACTGGCCACCACCCCCACCCTCGTCATGACAGTCAGAAATGTCTGCGGCCATTGCCCCTGGGAGGCAAAGCTGCCCCTGGTTGAGGACCACTGAGATACACCAAGTGGAGTGAAAATTGAAAACGTGTTAAGAATGTGATTTGGCAATTATTATCAATTAATTTCCTTGTTGTCTTTATTATCAGTCAGCTTCCAGGGGAGGAAGCAAGACGAGCTATTAGCACCACTCTTCTTGGTGCAGAAGCCCATGTGATGCAAGCAATCCTCTCACTGTTTTACATACAGATGGACTTCTAAGTCACTGTTAATTCTCACTGGAAAGTACTGGCCAGCCCCGCCCACCCCCATCTCTTCCTGTTTCGGATTGCTACCAACAAAGAACACCTATCAAGTAAGAAGCATTTTCATTTTCTTAGGACTTAGAACCTTTAGAAATGGACTAAAATTGTCATTATCACCAAGATTAACATGGATCTACTCTGGTGAGCTTCTGTGTATTTGAGAAGCTCTTAGAAGTATTTGAGCTTCTGTGTATTTGAGAAGCTCTTAGAATAGCTTCTGTTTAAAAGGGTTAGGGAAGGGGCTCCTGGGTGGCTCAGTAGGTTAAGCATCTGCCTTCCACTTAGGTCATGGTCCTGGGATCCTGGGACCAAGCCCAGAATTGAGACTGCGAACTGCATCAAGACTGAGACCTGCATCGGGCTCCCTACTCGATGGGGAGCCTGCTTCTCTCTCTCCCTCTGCCGTTCCCCACCCTACGCTTGTGCACTCTCTCTCTCAAATAAGTAAAATCTTTAAAAATAAATAAATAAATAAAAGGGCTAGGGAGCACACCATTAAGTTTTGTGAGTTTTTCCATGTTCCCACTGTAATAGTGGGAACTTTCATTTGAACCTGTAAATTCACAGTGAGTTCTGTGAATTAAAAAACAGATTCACTACTATGTTTTCAAATTGTAGCTTTTTGGGGGGCTTGGCACTCAAAAGATACTTGTTTTTGCTTTGAGTTGAAATAAATCCACATCAAATATCATAAAAAGTAATTCATGCGAGGGGACAGATGACCAAAGCACAAGCAATGAAAGAATGTGCAATACTCCTGATCAACAAAAGTGTAAATGAAAATCATAATTAAATACCATTTTTACCTTTTAAAATAATAAAAATGCTTTAGTCTTTCTAACACCGAATGCTGGCTAGGGTATGGTGAAACTGGCATTTTCATGTATTGCTCATGACACCCTAAGTGGATAAACTCTTTTGAAAATGAATTTTATCTCAAGAATCAAAAATTACTTACCTTTTAAATTCAATAATCCCACATCTAATTACTTATTCTAAGGAAGTATCTCATGTATGGAAAAAGCCATTTTCAAGGAAATATATGTCTTCTAGGATTAGTCAAAATAATAAAAAAAAATTCAAAGTAAATGTCTACCAAGAGGTGTGGTTAAGATAGCCTGATATATATCTTGCTCTGTGGAATGTGATAGAACTATTAAAATGATGGTTATAAAGTCCACATAATAACAGAAGGAATTCTTTTTTTTTTTTAAGATTATTTATTTATTTATTTATTTGATGGAGAGAAATCACAAGCAGGCAGAGAGGCAGGCGGGGGGAGGGGTAGCAGACTCCCTGCTGAGCAGAGAACCCCATGCGGGGCTCGATCCCAGGACTCTGGTATCATGACCTGAGCTGAAGGCAGAGGCTTTAACCCACTGAGCCACCCAGGCGCCCCAACATAAGGAATTCTTATGTCAAAACGTGAAGTGTGAGTTTAATGTGCCTGCTGAATACAGCCATCTAGTCGTGTGCGTGTGCGTGTGCGTGCGCATACCCGTACAAATACATATACATACACTTGAAAGAAGAGCTCCAAAATCCTACAGTTGGTGGCCTAGGTGTTCTGCAGTTGTTTATAATGACAAATGGTTTTCTTTCCCCTATGATCTAATTTTTTGTTAGTTTACTTCCATGATTTTAAAGAAAATATTCCAAAAGAGAAACCGAATACCTCCTCACCACCATCACATCCTGTCTCCCCTTTTTGTTTCTCTACTGCAGTGACTGGTTTCAGCTTATGTATGCCCTTCAAGCTACTTTTTCTTTCAAAGAATACTTCTTCAATTTTTTTAAATGATAAAAGTAAAACCTGCTCATGGGCAGCAAAGGCAGGATTAGGGTATAAAGTAGAAATGAAAATGCTTCCCATTGGTGCCTCCAGACCTTTCATCCGGTCTTCGTCCCGCAGTCCTGGCTCCATCCTGCTCTCTGGAGGCAGCGGTTATGAACGTGGGGTGTGTCTGCTTCCGAGCTTTTCCTCTGCATTTACATACACACGTGGGCAATGTTTACACAAATGAAATCGCATTATACGTGTCAGCCTGCCCACTCTGGTTGTGACAGGTTGTGCCACATTTCCCTCCAAAGAAGTGATGCCAACGGTGTATCCTTAGCTCTGTTTCCCTTTCTCCTCACTAAAATCCTAAACTGTTTGATCTTTGCCAAGCCGATAAGTGAGAAATGATAGCTCACAGCTGTTTTAATTAACGTGTCATTCCTTATCAGTGAAGTTGAACACAGTTTACTAGGTCTGTTGGCCTGGGGATTCCGTCTTCTCTTTCTGGCTGGCCTCCAGAGCTCAGCGGCAAGGTCACAGCCACCTGGCTCTTCAGGAACATTCTCGAAGCCATGACAGAATTAGTAGCACACATTACTCTCTTTGAGTTTTCATCCATCTTAACAGCTAATGAAGATAAAGGGCTGGAGGGAATAAGAATTGCCCCATTTATAAGATGATCTAAATCCCTGTAACTTGTGTTGGTTGATTCTGTTGGTTAACACTTCCTTGGGTCTGATACTGTTACCAATAAGGGTATCTGTGGTTTTTAAGTTTATGTTTCTACCACTATTTGCAGTTAGTGACTAAAAAGATCAGTCAGCTTGGGATATTTGCATTTAAAATTTCTCTGTGTGTCCCCCCGCTATTTCCTATAGTGGACACTGTTCAAGTTTCCTGGGAAATTAATGTGTGCACTTCCTGCCCCATTCAGTGGCCCAAGGTACAAATGTTTGTATTGTTATAATGTCACACGGACAAGTACAGGGGATTGCCACAAAGCTGTTGTAGATTTAAAAACTAGAATATCTTGGGTTGTGGGTATGACAGGAACCATTCAACTCCACACACAAGTCTGAACACTTTTCTCTTATTTCTCCTCCGTTATTTCCCTTCTGTAATGTAGAAAGAAAATGTTATGGCCCCTGGCTAGCGGTGAAGTCCACACCAACCCCTGAGAAGAAAATTCCACCAGCTTCTTCATGTGATTTACGTACTCCACCCATGTGCCTAGGGCCCGTGTTAGTGAAGTTCACGAGTTCTAGAACTCTAAGGGCTGTCTGGGAGGGCAGAGATGCAGGACATCTGGAGTTGAGACAGGAAGAGAGACACGTAGGTACTGGTGACATGGTCTCTAACTCTGTCAGCGGTAGAGGGAGTGGGGTTTCTCTCCCCTCAAACCTGCCTGACAGATGATGAGACTTGCCCAGAGCAAGGGCTTTGTGTCTACGTGAGACACACCTGTTCTTTACCTCAGAAGGATGAGGAAAGGAACTGTCCCTCCTGGTTAGGAGCCCCGCTGGGCCAGACCCTTCTCCTGACCTTTTAGGTAACTGGGCTTGTCTTCAGGTGCAGGACGGTTGTTTTCCTAAATAGGGTTTTAAGTGGCTTAGCTTATATGGTGCCCTGTGGTAATCAACCCCAGTAAGTGTGGGCACCAACAATCAATCTGTGATTCATTCAGTCACCAGTTGCTTATGACTGGAGGGCTACTTTCTATTTAACAAAAGGGCATGCACCTGGGGAACCCCATGGAGCCAGAGAGGCAGTCTGATTTCATGTCTCTCTGTGGAAAGCTGAATGAACGATGTGGGAGCAGGCCATTGCTTAACCACAGCTGTAGTTTTCCCGATTTGCTATGTGAAAGGACACCAAGGTGGTGGTTTTTGCAAGGATACTGTGGAAAAATGGAGCCTGGTGAAGAGACACGTGACTGGTAGTTCATGGAATCATCAAATACATATTGAAGACCTACTTTGTGCCAGGAAGACACGCTCACACATGTCTTCTACACTCACTTCCAAAAAGGCAGCATCAAGAGTCAGGGTCAGTGGAAGGCTGTGTGGGAATGACCTAGCTCTGCATCCTGTAGGATCGGGGGGAGGGGGGCGAGGAGCCCTGATGCTCGGCTGTGTTGCTTTGCGCCCTTGATCATCCCACTGTGATCAGAATTACTAACATGGGTTCTGACCGAGTGAGAGCTGGCATCTGGCAGATCCTCAGATACCTGAGTTCCAATCTAGCTCTGTGCACTTCGGCAAGTTCTCCACTCTTCTGACCCTTTGTTTCCTCGTCTGTAAAATGGGCACAGTACTCCTTACCTGGGAAGATACGATGGTGCATCCAGGCCACCACACGGAGAAGGCAGGCCAGCCTCCCATCCCACCCCTCAACCTGGGAAGCCTTTCTCTCTAGGTTTTCCCGCCTTTCCTCCTTCTCTGTGGCAAGGAGGAGAGACCGTGGGCTTGGAGGTCACAGAGGCCAGATCTCAGAGTCATGGAGGTCTCATTTCAGATCCCAGCTCTCTCCCTCACTTTGCTGAGTGATTTTGTACAAACTGAATCTCAGTTCTTTCTGTAAAATGGGGCATGCCTGCCTCGTGGAGGCTGGGGAAGGAAACAGGGTCACATGTGAAAGACCTTGGCAGAGCACCGGCACTGTGTCTTAGGTTTGGGACTGACCCCCCCATGCCCTCCCCCGACTCTGACTTGCCCTAAAGGGTGTCCTGCAGATCCCCAGCCAGGTTGTGTGGGACATGCCCTGGAAGCAAAGTGATGGGAATGAACGTCCCACATCCCATGGTCATCCCTGGAGCTGGGAGCACTGGTTAACTCACCCCGCCTGCAAGTTAGCAGAACATCTGCAGGAGACAGAAGCCTCTGGAGAAGAAGCTGCCTGCCTGGGTGGCCTCCTGCCAGGAGGCCCTGCTCCCCTGGTCTCCAAACCCTGGCACTATGAGCAAGGATGAGATTATATTTTAGGTTCTTTCCATTTTTTATTCACACTCATTTTCTTTTTCTGTGAGCACCGAGGACACACCATGTGACTTGGTTTCAGGTGGATAACGTCAGGACTCCACTGTAGGTTCTACTGTGCTCAGCACAGGTGTGTCTGCCATCTGTCACCACACGTCGCTGTTACAGTCTTGCTGATTGTACTTGCTGTGCTGTGCCTTCCATTCCCACAACCAAACGGGAAGCCTGCCCCTCCCGCCCCCCCCCCCCCCAGTTTGTCCATCCCAAAGCGTGCTTGCAACAGGACAGTGCCCACTCAGGACAGGCTTCTGGAGACGCTTTCTGCAAGTGTCCTGTCTTTTACATCTGCCTGGGTCAGCCTTCTACTTCTCCCAAGTAGAAAATTGTACACCTGCCCTCTAACCAGGCTTTAGGGGCAAAAGAAGGGAAGTCCCCCCACCGTTCCACCAAATGCCTTTACAGTTCTACCTCATTCCGGGCTGGGAAATTTACAAATTTCATAATTAGGGTCACCTGGGTGGCTCAATGGGTTAAGTATCCAACTCTTGATCTCTGCTCAGGTCTTGAACCCGGGGTTGTGAGTTCAAGCCCTGTGTCAGGCTCCATGCTGGATGTAGGACCTACTTAACAAAAAGAGAGAGAGAGAATTTCACCATTAACACTCTTCTTAGAATTTAGACTGGAAAAAAGCCTCCCAATCTTATCCCGAATTTCTTAAAATGCTGTACCAGATGCATATACACCAGGATGTTTTCCTTTCGTGTGACTTCAAAATTTCCTTTTTTCTGCATTTTCCACATTTCCTATTAAGTGGTACATACTTATGCAATTAGATTTTTAAAAAAGTTATACTTTTAAAACAGTCTTCAGATACCCCTTAGGTTGATTTGCAGCTGGTCCCTCTCCACCTGTAAAGTTAGTCAAATGGTGGTGGGGAAGGGGAGAGGAGAGAGTCTTGAGGCCTCACGGCAGTGACCCATCCATCTGTCTGTCCATCAAGAGAGCAGGGCAATCTCTGTTACACGTCAAACCCCTCCAAGCCACCCGGTAGAATTTCCAGACCTCCCCTGGACCACTACCCAGCCCTGACCATCAGCTTCCCATCTTATATATTCTTTTCGGTCAAGTTCCCTCTGCTGCGGTGCACTTGCTTCCCTGTGCCCTGATACTGGCTTGGAGGATGAATTTAATAACTGGGAAGCAATGAAATCTTGATGAATGCATGTGCAGTGTGCACGGCCTCCAGCATCACAGGATAACTCAGTTAAATGCGATGAGTGTGGTGAACCCGGGTCACTGGCACCTGTCAGGGCATCCTGGGAAGTGCTCTGGAGTTCCACACGGAGACGGCAGTGGAAAAGGGGGCCATGAAGCACAGACTCAGGAGGGACACTAAGAGAGAAGCCTTCTAGACTGCGACTGGACCCAAAGAACTGGGTCCCTGGGTGTTTGCAGCCCCCCCTCCCCGGCGAGGTGGGGAGAGGCTCCCAAGACTCCACACACCGAACGCAGAATGGCAGTTTTATTCTACAGTTCAGCTAAGAACAATAGCACATATTGTGTTGTTTTTTAATTTACTTTTAAAACTTGAAAACGTCTCTCCTTCTTGATCAGATTAATCTGACTTCCGTTTCCTACTTGCCAGACTAGCGAGAAAATCCATCTTGGGCACCTCAGCCACATAGGAGTTGAGGTTTTAGGAGTTGCAGGGGGCGGGGGCAGGTCACTTTTTGGGGGCTTGGGGGTAGAGAATGTTGCCACTCTCCGGGCAAGGCCATGATGAGTCTATTCAGACCCTTTGCGCACCTTTTCAAAGGTGCCCTCCCTGTAGGGATGGCTTCAAGGGCACACAGCTTAGGAGTGGACGGTGCTTTTCTTGGAAGGAAGGACATCCCCTTCTTCCAGGCAAGGGACACCTCACCCAGGCCCCTTGTTTCCTGTGCAAACTGCCCCTCAGGGCACTGTCCTTGCCAGGTTGTCAACACTGGGGCCAGGCTTGGGCTGTTGGGGTCTTTACAAGCCTGGAGGCCTGGTGCCCCCGCTTCTAGATGCTTCTTATAGTAATTCCTTCTGGATGCTGCCAGGCAAAGGGCCACCAACCACGGGCCATCAAAGAACTCCATTCCTCGTGGGCTTAAGAGGCTGCCCTCTCCCCGATCCATGCCTCCTCCCCACCTGGGCTCTTTTCTCCCTCCCTTTCCTTTGGGACGGACTCATGGGACTGTTCTCACACACAAGGACAGCACAGTGTGCCACCCTTGCCAGAGATCAGCAGAAGAGATTCTAACATCTGCCTTCCCAATACTTCTTACTAACTCACCGCCTTGAAACACTGGACAGTCAAGAATGTGGGCAGTGGGGATGGTTTCAGAAAGTCCTTTTCAGGGAGCCTGAGTGGCTCAGTTGGTTGAGCAACTGCCTTCGGCTCAGGTCATGATCCTGGAGTCCTGGGATCGGGTCCCACATCGGCTCCCTGCTTGGTGAGGAGTCTGCTTCTCCCTCTGACCCCTCCCCCCTCTCATGCTCTCTCTCTCATTCTATCTCAGATAAATAAATTCTTTAAAAAAAAAAAAAAAAGTCCTTTTCAGAAAGAGATGCCTACAAGATCACCCGACACATCAAAGGCAGTGAATTCTGAACCAAACACGTGTCCTTTCCCAGCAGCTCCTCCATTCTCCATCCCTCGCATCTCTGTCAATGCCACCGTCGTCCTTGCCACCTGAGCGCAGCACGGGTCACTTCTGGCTCCTTCCTTCCCTGCAATATCACACTCAACTGGAACTCAAGGCCCTGCCTAGCCCTTACCCTTGATTGCTCACCAGGCTCCATCGTGGCTCAGCCTCCTCACCCGTCTTCCTGCCCCATCGCCATGCCATGGCCCTATCTTTCTTCCAGGTGTCTGACTTCCACTATGTCACCCCCGGCTCCAAATCTTTCAACGCCCTGTATCTTCCTAATAAAATTTTTTAAACGCCCTATTCTCACGATCTCTTTCCAATCTCATCCCGCATTTGTCTTTTACCAAGGACCTATGCTCTGCTACATTCCCCAAAACCACTGTGCACTTTTCTTACTTGAATCTTCTGTCTCCTCGAAGAATTTCCCTTCAGCTGCAAAGCCATCTCTCCACAACTCAGCCTTTCAAAACCCTAGCCACCCATGAACAGCAGGGTGATATCACCTCCTCCTGGAAGTGTTCCTTGATTGCCCTGGGACTCCCTTCTTCTGGGCTTCTTACTGCTTCGTACACCTCTGCTCGCCCCTTTCACCCACCTATCTGTACCACTCCTCAATGCCTCCCATCTCCCTTATGAGATGTGAGGTCAGAGCTGGAGTGGCTTATCCTGCCCATTTTGCGTCTCCCGAGACTTTGTCAAATACAAGAATGCATGGGTGAATATCTTTGATGAATTGGGTTAGGTGCTGAGTAAGTGCACCCCCTCCCCACAAGCTGCTATTGGCCATGACCTCCAGGGGGTGAGCAGGCAGCTGTGAGACAGGTCAAGTGAGAGGATGTTGCAGGTGATGACCCAGAAGGGCAAGAGGAACAGGTGGGAAGGATGAGGCAGAGACGGAATCACCAGCTACACCAGGAGGGGACAGGAGCCGCATTGGTGATGGGGTTTGGTGCCTTTCAGGATACAGGCAAGTGGGGAGGGAAGTTGGGAAGGAGGGGAAGTCTACTTCTTTAGTCGACCCGGAACCTGAGACTGTGGTCTCCAAGGTCTCGGAGTTATCCTCCTGAGCCCTTCAACACCTGTCTGCTGGGCCCGCGGTGGTCAGGGGCACCCTGAAAGGTGGTGTTGCAGAGGAAAGCCCCATCTGGTAGTCTTGGCTGCAACACCTAACTACTTCACCCTGAGCGAGAGCAGGGGTGTACTTGCTATTCACAGGAAACACATTCTGGAGGTCCTTGAGAACAGGCTAAGCTAAAAGCTGTCCACGTTTCCTATCAAGGTTACCCCTTTCAAAAATGCTTTGAGGGGCTCTGTCGGTGAAGTGTCTGCCTTCAGCTCAGGTCATGATCCCAGGATCCTGGGATCGAGTCCCGCATGGGGCTCCCTGCTCAGCAGGGAGCCTGCTTCTCCCTCTGCCTGCCGCTCCCCCTGCTTATGCTTTTTCTCTCTCTCTCCATCAAATAAATAAATAAACTCTTTTAAAAATGCTTTGAATACTTGTGGCTGCCCACCTCGTCCCACAGTGGGGTACTCCCATGTCTCCGACCAGTGACAGTGGGAGCAGCAGAGGTAAACCCAGCTGAGGGTGTGAGCAAGGACGCCGAGCTGGCTAATCCAGACACAGTCTTCCTCCTCGGCCTCTCGCTAAGTCAGGACCCGTTTACCTGTGCTCTTGGCATAAGAATCGTTTGGCTCCAACCCTCTGATTCGAATATCCTCCCACATGGCTCTAACTCTGGATTATTTTCTCCTTTGGGACTCAGTGGATTTAGCTCTTTCGCCGAGCTCCTTCAAACGGACTCAATAGAGGCTCATCTTATCAGAAACCAGAAGGCAGTGCTCTGAGCCGCATTGGAATCCGCGCTCGGTAAGCTCAGAAGCACAGCAGCATTTGTCAGCGGTGGTCATTGCTGTCAAGCCACCGTCCCGGCCTGAGCAAGGCCCTGAGGCAGCTCAGCCTCTGTTTCAGAGAGCTCGGATGACCCTTGACTTCGGAACCAGCTCCCCCGGGAGGCGGCGGGGTGGGGTCGGGGGAGGCGGCGGGGCGGGCTCAGGGGAGGCACGTGTTGCTGATCCCTGACTCGGGCTGCACGGGTCCTTTTTAGGACGAGGTGATCAAGAAGCCCCAGCGTTGTTAACTGCTGAAGACTTCCATCCCGATGAAACCCGCGGCCCAGCACCTCGAGCTGCCCCGAGCCACCAGGCTCTAAGGAAGGCCTGGCAGAAAGCCCTCCGGCCCCTCTCATGAACAAGAAGGCATGCACACGGCCTACTTCACCATCCCTGGGCGGTTGCTTTTAGTCCCTGATTCCCAAGTTCTGTTTGAAGAGAGGCTGATTTTGTGGCTACTGTGGCCAGGGAACCCAAGACTGATATCTCAGAGCTGGAGGGAGCAGGTTTGAGCCTCAGGCCCAGACCGGGGCGGGGTGGGGGGGCTGCAGGAGGGGCCTTTCATGAGTCGGGTGTGGTCTGATGCCAGTTCCAGACAGGGAGCTCAGGTTTGGGACTGTCCCTGCTCAACGCATTCAAAGTCCCTAGAAAACACAGGGACTCGGTCACCGCTGTTCTTCCGGTTCTGTGTTTGGTCCCTAGGTGGGGTCTGGAGTCAAAGGGAAGTCACACGTCCTGAGTAATGGTAATAGCGATAATAATGACAGTGGCTAACACTGAGCCACGTTTATCATGCGGCAGACCTTGTGTTTCATGCCTTACGTGGGTTATGACACTCGATCATTTTAACAGCTCTATTAGGAAAGTCCTAGAATTATGCCTGTGCTTTAAATGAGGACACTGAAACCTCAGGGGTAAAGGGCCCTGCGATTCCCAGGGCTGGCTGTGGGCCCCGGGGGTCTGGCTCCAGCTGCCAGCGGTCATGCTCTCCTCTGGGTCGTCGTTAGGGACTCTCTGGCCTGAGGCTCCCCTCCCTGCCTCACTCGGAGATAGGAAGCTTGTGTGGCAGGGGCCTCCCTTGGGGGCTTGCTCCAAGTCTCCGAACACGACACTTGATTCCACATGTGGCTGGGTGACGCCATCTGTCACAAGTCTGCGGCACAGGGAAGGGTTTTCCGGGATGCCAATCACTTTATCATTCTGGTGACAAGCTCAAGGCTAGAAACAGAGATGGGATGCAGCAGCTTCTTGCTTTCCTATCACTTCCCAGCAAGTAATTTCTTCCCCGACCTCTACTTTAAAGTGGAAATTAAAACAGATGTGGCTGGATTTCCTAAAATTCTCCCTTTGGTGGGGGCACATTGCCAGCCGCACTGTATCCCTGATGGGCAACAGGGCCTGCTGTGTAATTTGCAAGGCCCAGTTGCAAACAGAAATGCAGAACACCTTGTTCAAAAAACAGGGGGGAAAAGCCTTTTTCAAGGTACAGTAACATAAAGCTTTATCCTTTCTTCTGCAACCTTTTTTGGCCAGTCATTGTATTTTTTTATTTCCTAATTATTTTTGTTTCAAATAAGCAAAAATAAAAGTGTTTCATTCACAATTTTAAATGACTAGCATAAATTTTATCATTCACCTTAATATTGTATGATGTTAGTTTTTTTAAATTTTTCTTAAAGATTCTATTTATTTATTTGACACAGAAAGAGAGTGAGCACAAGCAGAGGGAGTGAAAGATAGAAAGAGAGGGAGAAGCAGACTCCCCACCAAGCAGGGAGCCCAATATGGGGCTCAATCCCAGGACCCTGATCTCAGCCCAAAGGCAGACACTTAACTGACTGAGCCACCCAGGTGCCCCATGATGACAGTTTTAAACACAAAGAGCATTTGACTCAGAAATAGAATTGCCAAAATAACACATTTGTGTTTCTAGATCTTATGTGCATGTACGTATTTTGTTTTTACCAGAACCGTGGAAACATTACACAAAAGGATCACAACTGTTTTCACTTCACTTCTTGAGAATGTGTGCTTTCTACCAACATTGTCTGTGACGCGAGAGGGAAGCCTGGATGGCAAAGGAACTAGGGATGGCCCCAACCGTCCCTTTCCTTGTGTGGTATCATGTTGGCGGTAAATGGTTGGCCACTAAGGGAGGTCACCCGGGGAAGAAAGGAGGTGATGGGGCTTCTTGGCTGTTGGTGTTTCTTAGTACGCCGCATCCTTCTGTCTGCGTTTGAGGCAAATTCTGGTTCAGAGATGTCCCTTGGGGTTGTTGTCATACCTGCTTCCTTGTAACATGCTTCCCTGGTATTGATTTTGAGTCCTGCTGAGCTCCCACAGCCCGCGGGCACTCCAGAATTCAAGAGCGCGGCGGCAAGGAGGGGCAGACACTGACGTTGCTCGTATCTTCTCACATACAGGCTCCATTGTCCCTTTGGACTTCCCTGACACGATACAGGCTCAGAGATAAATTCATTAAGCAAGTCAAGACAGCAGCCGGCAAGCATCAAACCAAATGCCAGGGCCTCCCAAGCACAGGGCCCGGTGTGATTGCCCGGCTCCGGCATCCGGGATAAACCAGCTCTGATGATCAGAATTCTAGCTAATTCAGAGAAGGGAGGCGTGAACCCTGGGGCCAATGCCTCTGCGTGCCTGTCCTCCTCGACGTCTCCTGGAGGAAGGTAAAGGCTGGCCTGAAGCGGAACTTAAGGGGGTCTGTTGAAGGGGAGGGGTGGTACCCTGCCCTGTCCGTCCGGCTAGGCTCCGACAAGCAGGGGCAGAGCTCATGGTTTGGTGGCGTGTCTGTCAGTCGTGGATCTTCTCTCCTCCAGAGATGCCTGGGATTCACAAATAAATCCTAGATTTCTGACGATCTGATACTGGAATGGGCCTTGTAGATTAAACTAACCTGAGAGGGTTCAGTGTAAGTAATAGAAAACCCAACTCAAACTGGCTTAATTAATAAAGAGGATTTATTGGTTCATGTCGACAGAAATTATTTAGCTTCGTGTGTGTGTAATTCAGTGGGTGACAAATGCCCCTGAGGACCTAGTTTCTTCTTGCCTCTCCTTTTTGCCTTCCATGTGTCGTTCTCAGGCTGACTCACCCTCACGGTGGCAAGATGGCAGCCAATGGCCCCTAGAGCACGGTGCTTGCACACCAGTGCCTGGGGAGGGAGAGAAGCCTTGCTTCTGGAAAGTTCTATCCAAAGAGTGAGAAAGCTTTTTTCCTTTTTTCTCTGCTTGAGTATGCTTGGCCCAAGATGAGTCAGAAGCTTATCCACCAAATGATAACCTATCCAATGAATCCTACTCTGCTGATTAATTTACAGCTAAACCTCATGCCCTTCTCCAAAGCCCTGGGTGGTGTCAGCTTGTGCCAGAGCACATAAACTGCATAGGAGACGGGGAAGGTGGGCAGGTGGGGAGATGTGAACAAAAAACGGGTGATTACCTAGAGAGGAAGGGGTTAAGTCTAAGGAAGCTACCGTGATATGCTGTCAGAGCTGGCATCAGAACCCAGCAGGATACAAAAATGTGTGATGTTATCAAAACTTTAACAGTGAGAACTGGCGGGGGCGGGGAGCAAGCTCCCCAAAATGCATTTGAATTCGTAATGACGAAAAAAATGCTGTATTTATTTATTTATAATATATTTATTTATAGTTCATTTCTTTTTTATTTTATTTATACAAACAAAACCTATATGTGCCGGCCATTTAACAGATGGGGAGTCTGAGAAACAACAAGGGGAAACAATTGCCTAATCACAGTGCCATATAGTGAGCTGGGGTGTGCATCTGCGAATGCATTGTACAGAAGAACCTGGCGGCCCAGGAGGTCATCTAATTTGCCCCAAGCCGCACAGCTAAGGAGTGACTGGGGCCAGGACTGGACCCAGACCCGTGCAACTCCTGCAACTCTGCCCTCTCCCAACCCCAGAGGGGCGAAATGATGGCAGGAGCAAGAAGAAAGACCCCAGGCAGCTAAGAACTCTCTTCCACTGTGTGTCAGTAAGAAGTTGTAGGAGACCATCTCCTATCATATTCTATGGGAGCTAGCGCCAAAGAAACAGAAAGGGAAAGAAGACATCGTGAAGCAAATTCTGTAAGTGATAAATCAAGTTGTCAGTGAATCTTGGGCGGGGAGGGGGAGAACCATCTGCGGTGGGGAGAGGCTCCCAGGAAGCGCAGGGTCGATCCTGGCTAGCTGGGCAAACTCCGGTGGCTTCTGGCATCCTGGCACGGGCAGAGCAGCAGTTTATAAACTCCTTTTCTAGAAGCTGTCAGAGTTGGGAGAGGTGGTGCAGGAAACGTGGGTCTTAGACCTGGCAGCACGCTCATTGGAGACATTCTGCTCTCTCAGAGAGGCAGGTCTGGGCTTGCACCCCTTCCTCCCTCCCGTGCAGTCATGCGGTGACCTCCTGCCATCTGCTGACTTGCCAGAAGTTCAGGCGTCTTGGAGGCATCAGTAGACGGCACCGCAAAGGAATCGAAAGGGTCTGTGTGTTTCTAACTCTAACCCGCTCCTTCTCCTTGCAGCCTGCTTCATTGTCCTGCTTTCCGCTCTCTGTGGCCTTCACAGGGGAGACGGCCACTGGGCTGCTGGACACCATGGGGCAGCCGCATCTGGCCACAGGACCATGGCGCTGTATCTTTACACATAAAACTTATGCTTGGACACGCTGGCTGGACCCAGGAGGATTTCCAAATGCATATTAGTTATAGCAGAAGGACCTGGTTGAATGTTTTTAAAAGACTGACTCCTGGTCCTGCTCTGGGAGATACTGATGTAATACGTCCAGGGTGGGGACACATAGCTGCTTTTAAAAATCTGTGCCTAGATGATGTGGTACCTGTGGACCAGGCTGGGGGCCAATGGGCTGGAGGTGTCCCAAGGTCCCCTTCCAGCTCCTGTGTTCCTGTGCGGAAGCCTGTCGTGAGCAGTATGAGAGATGCTACAGTAATGTGTTTGGAAACGCACAGAGCGTTTCTTCTGCGGAATGCATGAATAAATGCTTCCATAAGTCACATATATTAAACAACCTCAATAATCTAGAAGTATGAAGTGTCAAGGGAATGGGAATCTTCCTGAGTAGCTAAAAACCAGTGTCATGCGTCAGTCAGTGGATTTAAACTCAGGCCCTGGAATGTCGCTAATGGGGACCCCTGGGTTCTGTACACAGAACCGAGCTAGTCCTATTTCATTAGAGACCTAGCAAGCCTGGTGTTCTAGTCTCCAAGTTCATAGCACGCTGGAGTAGAAGTTCAAAAGCATGGGAGTTGTTGAATAAGACCTCAGAACCCTAATGGCTTAATGAGTTTGGGGTTTCTCCTTGGGGTGATGAAAATATTTTGAAACTATATAGAGGTGGCAATTAGACAACTTTCTGAATACGCTCAGTGCCGCTGAATACTTCACTTTAAAATGGTTAATTTTATTTTATGTGAATTTCACTCAGTAAAAAGAAAAAAAGGAGCTAAATAGTAAAAAACAAAAAACTAATACAAAATAGTACTCTTCGATTTGTAATAGGCAAAAGCTGACAGTTAGATGGGAAATAATAGAACAAAATAACGTTTGCACAGAACTAAAGTAGCTGAGAAGTCTGGGGCTGTTTAGTGGAAGGGCAGACAACCCAACCACTTCAGCAGGCCCTGAAGCTGTCATTATCATAGGGAGTTCAAAAATAAACATGTTTTATGTGGCTCTGCTCCACCCTGCTTAGGAAGTCAGGAGTATCCTTTAAAAAAATGTCCTGTGCAAAATCTGTCAAGTAAAAGATTTTTATTGAGGGGGTGGGGAAACAAGCCTTTGGAGCCTGTGGTTTAGTTATCTGGGAAATGACTTTAACTGGAATAGTTCATTCACTAACGAGGCTGCTTAAATGAAGCAAGAACCTACAAGGCCTGTTCCCATAGACATTATACTAAAATCACTACACTCACTGCAGGAGGAGGGTATTGGGGAATCACCGCTCCGTGATTACGAGTTTCTGTTCGGGGCGTTGAAAAAGTTTTGGAACTGGAGAGTGGGGATAGATACCCAAGATTGGGAACATAATTACTGCCACTGAATCGTCCACGTAAAAATGGTTACAGTGGCAAAATAGTGTTATATTTATTATGTCATAACAAGACACGTAAAAACATAATTTTTAAAACCCCATAATATGCCCACCCCCCCAAAGAGCCTAAAGAGGGTCATTGTGATCCTGCTGATCAGACAGAAAGCAAATCTAGAAGTAAGGTAGGTACTAAGCAATACGTGAAGAACAGCAGGGAAAGACGCCTTTATTAAATTTATTAAGACCATTCGAAGCCATCTGTGCGCTGTTTGACCCTCCTGTGAGCAGCAGCTGTTTTTATTTATTAGGAATGAGCAGATATAGAAGCCGTTACTCAATGTTCATCTCGCAGCTGGGTTTTGAATTGAAAGGCAGTTCATATCCAACAACTTTGGCATCCAGCATTTAAAGGTCTTTGTGTGAAAAGGTTGCATCGAGGCTTGGAAAGTATTTATTATCTAGTAATGGTTTTGGGGGAACATCAGAGTTATCGAGGAAGGCAGGCATCCCCAGGTGGATGACTGGAGCAACGTGCATATTTGATTTTACTCTGGGGCCCTGAATCTGTGGGTCTCTGTCTACCCAGGAATTTTTATTAATTTCAGTGGAATATGGTGTAGCCGTGGGGAAACGGCTTATTTCCTCTAAGTCCCAAGGCATTCGTGGGAAGTAAAAATCAAATCAGAGCTAAAACTTGAAATGTCATTATAACAGAAGACTTCGATTTTACAGTGAGCATCCCCTTTCTTGGGCTCCGGTGACAGATGAATCGGTCAGGGGGACTTCATTGCACTGCGGTAATAAATTAGCCCCAGAATCTCAGTGGATCAGAGCTGTAAAGGTTTATCTCTTGCTCATGAAAATGCCACTGTGGGTCAGGAGCTCTCCCGGGTTCCGATAGACTCCCCAGGGTAGTGTGAGGACCTCACACTCCAGACTACTTCAGTCTTGAGCACGGGCTATTTCGACCCATGGATTCCAGGGGGTCAAAGCAGGGGAGGAAGACCAAAGGTCACGTGTCAGGTTTTAAAGGCTTTGTCCCCAGAGTGTCCCACAGCGCATTGGTTAGAATTAGTCACACAGCACTGGCTACCCACCCGGGGAGGCTGGGAAATGGGAGGGACACTCATGGAGCCATCAATGTCTCTGCCCAGCCACCAAGTATGATGGAACCTGGTCATTTGAGCCAGACTGGTCACAGAGGGCAATAGGCATTTCTTTCATACATTTTAAATAATATATCGTACCGTCATTAGTTCATAATAGGCCTAGAAGACAGACACCTGAGAAAAGTAGGGGAAGCATTGCTAGTGGGATTAAAATTACCATTAAGAAAGGGTTCAGCCAGTTAATAGCCAGAAGAAGTGATATCTGGCCCCTGCTCTGCCTGATGTCTGGTGGACAGCCACTCAGTCCCCTGAGCATGCTGAAGACCAGGTGGCCCGTGAGACGGGGTGCATTGGGATCGATGGGCTCACAGTTTATAGGAACAGCATCTTCTGCAGAAATCTCCTGGCTCTTCCCAACTGGCCACTGTGCTCTTGAATGCATTTCTCTTAATCCTCGTTTGTTCTCTCCCCCTTGTAGGCATGAAGTTTTTGGAAGACTGCCCCATACAGCCCCTCATTCCTCTCTACTTGCTGGTGGGTGGGATCATTGGAGCCTTAAAGGTGAAGCATGTTTATCCGTTTTTTGTAGTTCTGGCAGAGATGTAACTAAATGTAACTAAAGTATGCGTCCTTTAGTTGTTTGCTACTGGCAGGGCAGCCAGAACAACTCCCCTCCCCCCTGCCAAGCCCCAGGAAGCCCAGGGTTGTGGAAGCAACAGGGCAAGGGGGGTCCTGGAGTCCGCTTGCAGAGACATGGGTTTTCCCAGGTAAGGAGCGTTCCTTCACCAGCAGCCGGGCCTCTTTGCCGCAGCTTCCCTCCTCCTGCCCTGCGTTCCGTGCGCGGCGCTGCGGCTTCGGTCCCACAGCAGCTGACGCGGAGGCGTCATTGACTGCCAATTAATTTTACCTTTGAGTCCAGCCAGTGTAATCTCGGCCTTTCTCTGTGCTTCTTTTTCAAAGCTTCCTGTGAAGGGCAGTGGAGTTCGCAGCTAGTTCAGATGTATTTACTCTGAGCAGCTCGTATTTCCGTTCTCCTCCTCATTCTTAATTGACTAGCACCGGGTCCGTGAGCTGCAGTCATCAATCAAAAGCTAACCTCGGATGTTCAGGGGTCGGGGTGCTTCTCTGTCATCCTCAGCTTATGTCCGTGTGGGGAGCCGGTTTGTTCGTGGGTTGTATTGACATCTGTTTTCACAGGAAAAGGGACGGAAGAAAAAAATACGGAGGGGCCTGAATAGCCTGCAGTTAGGTTTCTGAACCCCTGGCCCCCAGTAGTGTCCCACCCGCCCAAAGCACCTCAGGTCTAAGGTACGCTAAGCTATGTCCAGTCTGCCTCCATTTACCAGCGACCCTTCCGAGCCATCCACGCCCCCCTCAGAGCTTCCTGTGTCCAAAGCCAGAACACACAAGCATCTGTTTTTTTCTCAACATGGTTTCACAAAAATGAAGCACAAGCGAGAACTAGGTATAAAATTTCATTTGGACCCACTGAATGTTTCCTTTGCCTGCTTCCTTCTGGAGCTTGGGGCCTTTAAGAGATGCTGGCCAGGGGCATTGGTCAGGGTACTGATAGGCCATCAAAGGAATGTCTTCAAGATTGCTGCTCTCCTTTGCGGCCAGAAGTCACAGGCTCAATTCATGGGAAACATGTCTGATTTGAGCCAAGTGCTCAGAGCGTCTGATTACTTCACTAGTAAGTGCCCCCCAGCTCCCGACAGCAGTCTGTGGGCAATGTTCTGGAACGTGCAGGAGCACGTGTCCCCCCCCCCCCACCCTGTAACAACATTCCCACGGGATCTGTTTAGGACTCTGTTTAGCTGCAAGGAAACCCAGAGGCTCTCTGCTCAGTGGGGCCGCCTGTCCCCTGTGGCCCCGTGGTGTTAGGGGAAAGCTCTGATGGATTGAGCGCCATAGAGATGTTCCAAACAAGGGCAGAGTTTTCAGCAGTAATTACGCCCGCTCAGCTCTCCCTCACTGAACTCTCTCATCATCAGGCTGTGAACTGAAACTTTCCTGTGGAGATGTTCCCGTCCACGGGGTCTGTTCCCCTTAACAACGGCAAACTTTGCCTTTATGAAATCCAGCCCAGAACTCAAAGGTAATTTATTTTAATGAACAAACTAGGGCCCGAATAAACAACATTGATTTTTTTTTCCCTGGCAATCTAAACCTGTTTGAAGCCAAATTAAATTTTTGTGCTCATCATGGTGAGGTAATACACAGTATATCCATAGCCATTAGAGCAACAATGAGCAGGCTTGTAGAATTCTCAGACAGAGAATTTGCGGGTGAGGCCAGGGCTTTGTCTGTAACCCTCTCGAGACACTGCATCGCGATGCCCAGCATCCTTTCCCAAATGCTTCAGATAGCGCCTAAGTGTTGCATTTGATTGAAGAGAAAGTTGAGCGGCAGCGACTGGATTGTTCCCAGAGTCCCAACCCACAGGAAAGATCAGAAAATGAATTCAGCAGGTCATGACCATTAAAAAAACAAAAAACAAAAACAAACAAACAAACAAAAACAGAAGAGAAACTCTGAGAGTGCTCAGTGTGACACATGGGGACACGTGGGTACGTTGGCCACATAGTTTCTCATCTGAACTGGGACACTTCTGTGAGTAAAAGGGGACTCTAATAACAGTCCTCTGAGGAAAACAGCACAAACCATGGCTTCTCTGAGCCAGCGAGGACATCCAGTCCCCTGGCTGCTAGATTGTGATGTAAAATGTATTTGTTACTGAGGGCCACGATAAAAAGAAAGGTTTAAAAACCCTGATTTAGTGGCCCTCTACCCACCTAATGCTCCACTTCATCTCCCAGTAGCCCACTGCTCAGTACAAATTTCTAGCACCAAGTGAGGGCGTGCCACGTGACCTTAGTCCTTAGAAAACCTCTCTGAGGCAGGTACTTGTATCAGAAAGGATTTTTGAACACAAGGAACAAGGAACAAAAAATCAACCAGCTGTCGCTAAGATAAGAGGTCATGTATTGGAAGAGCTCACAACAAAAAGGTGGGCGGAAGAGGAAGGAACCAGACGGCTCCAGAAAGCCTGGGCAGTGGGACCTACTTACAGTTTCTTCTAGAGTCACAGTGCCCACAAAGCAGACCTGGGGGTAGACAGATACGTGGACCCTGGGCATCCTGCCGCCCCTGGCATGCCGAGAGTATGGAGAAGGCGCCTCTAGGGATGGCAGATGCTGGGATTTTCTCTCCTGTACACCTGTGGTGGGTGGGGGACACCCACAGGATGGGGCCTAGCTGGGAAGAAGAATGGGTGCCGAGTAATGACAACTTGGATATAACTACCATCAGCTCCAGCTTACAGACGAGCAGACAGGCTCACAGTCTGCTTCTCTTGACTTTACACAGAGTAGGTGGCAGAGCTGGTGTGCCATCCACTCCTGCCTGACCTTGAGTCCCCCTCAGCTGCTCTTCTCCATCACGCCGTTTTCCTCCTCTTTCCCAAACCCACCACCCTTCACCCTCGCCACACCACTTGCCCTCCAAGGAGGTCCCTCCCACCTCTCCCTGCTCACAGGGTTCCAGAGCCTACGCCCTCTTCCAGGAAGTCCTCTTTGGATGGGCCATCTCTGTGCAGGTGGCTCTCTGGACCTCTCTGAGCTTCACTGTCCTTTTCTTATGGAAATACTCTGCCTCCCAGCTGGGCTCTAAGTCATACTTGTAGCAAACCTGGGCAGAGTGGGACCAAACAGGAGCACCTTCACAGCAAAGAGCCCCTCCCACTCAACATTCTCTGATTTAAACATCTGGGGAATGTGGTGTAGACAGTGGCCACAAGTGCGGACTGACACCCATCTCATCGTTTTTACCCACTGTGGGCCTGGCTGAAATGACTTACCTTCTCCGCTCCTTAGTGTCCCCACTCATGAAGCAGAGACGAGACAATACGGAGCTCCTCGGGGTGAGCATTAACTGAGCTCACACAGGCCAAGCAGCTGACCAGCAACTTTACTTGGGCTGTGCTGTCCTTTCATAAGTAATAACTCTTCATGTAGAAAATAAGAGCATAGGAGAAGCACAAAGAAGGAAATCAAAATCACCTTCAAATTCCACCAGCCAGAGAAAATCACTGCTGATATTCTGGCCTGATGGCTCCAGCTGTGGAGCCCCCAGGCACCCATTTAAGTAATGCAGACCCCCTCAGGTCTCTGGGCGCATTCATTGAGAAGGTGCCCATTAAGCACTCATTCCAGTACAGGGACCTCCCTCTGTACAAGGTCCATTGCCAGAGACACTGTCACCATTGCACACAGAGCCCCCAGCTGTGTCTGTCTCATCTGTCACTCTTCACCCCCAGGCTCTGATCCCACCATCCTGCAGGTCCCCTCCACCGACATTTGCATCTGGAATTTTAAATGTGACACATCCAAATCTGAAACCATCATCCACCTAAAAGCACAGCTTGGGTTCCTCTGGCCTCCATCTCTCTTGATATGATCACTTGCTCCGTGGCCCTGGTTTGGAACCCTCTTGGCTCCATCTCTTGGTTCTGTGCTGCCTCCTCGCCAGTCTGCCACACTGTCAGTAATTGGAGGATTTTTTTCTGAAGCCCAGTTCTCCATGGGTTAGGGATGCTGTGAAGGTGGCCTTAGGTGGCGAGGGCGGGGGGTGGGGTGGTAGCCTGGGACTCTGGAAGAGAATGGATGAGCTTCGTAGGTCTTCAGAAGACATCATTGATCAAGTTGCTAGACACAGGGAAGACAGGGAACCAGGATTCCTTAGCAAAGCTGACCTGTGGTCTTCTGTAGGTGCATCTGTAGAGGAAGCATCTGGAACTGAAAAGTGTGAGTGCCATCAGAGCTGGGTGAGGGGGTGGTCCTTTGTGCAATAAAATGGGAGCAGCGTTTCCAAGGGATGTCAGGGGAGCCTGGAACTACCCAGTAGGGTGAGATGACCTTTGTCTCTCTACGAGGAATTAGCAAGGCTAGTGCTCAAAGGACAAGGGTCTGTGCTCTTGACTGGATGGATTCCTAAGGACAGGAGGGATGCCCTCATGCTGCAGGGTCCCACTTGGGATTGCAGATCCCTAGAGATGGTGAGTGGTGGAAGCATCCACCACAAGTAATTATCTGTTTACGAGCCTCTTGCTGTTGGACTGGGGCTCCAGGGAAATAAGGACTAAAATTGACCTTTGGATTTGGAGGCATGGAGGTATGGGTCGAGGCGTGGTCCCATGGCATCTGGAGCTCACCAGGTCTGCCAAGTGGCCTGGAGGAAGCAGGAAAGTCTGCTGGGGGCTCCTCACCGGGCAGAGGGTCCAGCATCAGGACCAGGCATCCATGTTACAAAGTCATGTGTGGCGGAAATGTGCTAGGACAGGAGAAGGGAAGGTCTCTCCACCCAGCTTCCGGTCGTCAGTGCCCGGAGCAGTGATTGGGCAGACACATTGAGCTGGGGATGAGAAGACAGTGGGACCCAAGGGCAGAGCAAAGGACACCCTGGAGGCATGAGCCATGTGTTGTGACTGAGGAAAGTCATGAGCAAGAGGGAAGGTGAACCAAATACAGCTGGACCCTGCCCTTTGTTCTAGTGCAGAAGGAACAAAAGGAGGTACAACCAGCATCGTATCTACAGCTTGGCGAGGTGAGGAACAGGGAACATCCCGGGTTTCTAGCTTGGGCAATGTCACCACATGAGGGGATATGGAAGGTAACAAGTTCTGTTGTCAGCGTACTGAGCCCAGGGTCTGAGGATACTCAATGGAGCTTTACATGCTTCTGAACTCTGGGGGAATGTTCTAGAAAGATGCTGCAGACTTGGGTGCCATCAGCCTATATGCAGATGAGGTCAAGGCTTGGGCCACATTTGAGAGTCACCAAAGAGGGAAGCTACTGGTAGAGGCAGAGGCACAGAAGGGCTTGGGAGAGAGGATGTCAGCTTTGGCTGAAGGCAGACCTGGTGATCTACTCTGGCTCTTCAGAAGACTTCCTGGTCCTTAACTCCTTTGTTTCTGAAGTGGGGAAAGTAATGTGCATTCCATAGGGTCATTTTAAATAAGACAACATGCCTGAAAGCGCTTAGCATCTGCAAGACTCCGCTCCGGCTGCCATGACCCGGTGGCTTAAATAACAGAGATTTACTAGGGGTGGGGACGAGGGCACTTCCAGCTGATGACCACAGGTATGTCTGTGGCCATGGGAGGAGGAGGGGCAGGTCGCTGGAGCCAGGAAGGCCAAGGATGACCTCAAAGTCGATGAGGCAAACCAGAGCAACAGCGAAACTGGCTGTGGAGATGAATTTCAGTCAGCAAATCCCTTGTCCAGAGCGGCTCCCGCATCTCAAAGGCAGATGCCACCAGGGGTGCCGACTCAGGACGGAGGTCTTCACTCTTGCCCACTCTAATTCTTCACCATTAAATTTCACTCCTTGGCGGCATTTCCAACTCCAGCATGTGCCCTTCTCATAATAAATCTCTCTCTTTCTGTTTGTCCCCTCTCTTTCTCTCCCCTCTCCTGCCTGACTTGGCCACTCTGCCCTCTGACCCTCGCTCCCTACCGGCACGCAGGTGTCTCTCCTGCTGCAAGACTCCAGCAGGATGCGGCGCCTTCTGTCCAAAGCCATGGTGACCCACCATGACGACGATGATGACTATCCCTGGAGGCCAAAGGTGTGGGAATGTTATACCCACCTCATCCTCAGCCTCCTCCTCTTCATCTGGTCCCTTCTGGGAAACGACTGGGTCTTTTCCGTTTACCTGCCTGATTTTATTTCCCCTTTCCAGCAGCCTCAGGATCGTTGTGACAAAACCCTGCACCTCTTTGCGGTAGGGGTCCTCATGCTCAGCCATACTGGGCTGGTCTGACTCGCCCTATGCGGCAGGTGTGCCTATGTGCGGTCCAGGTGAAGATGTGTTGTCGTGATGACTGAGAACCACCCCCTCCAACACCCACAGGCACACATGCACATGCACACACATTCACACATGCACGTGCACACACACGCGTGCATATACAGATACATAGGCAGACACACTCACACAGATATGCACAGTGGCAAGGGAAGGCCATGCCAGAAAGGTAGGAAGTCCTTCTCCACAGGTATTCAAGAAACTGCCAAGATGCACCCATATTCTTGAAGACTAAGGAAACTCTTGCCTCCCTGGGCCTGGGGACAGCACGGTGGCTTTTTTCAGAGTGGGACTTTGGTACCCATGAGTTCGCAGAGAGATTTTTTTATTTGAGGGGATGAGGTAAGGTAAGGCAAACAATGGGACACCTTTGAATCACATGCCGTTCCCAAGACTGTCACGAGAGCAAGGTTTGTTGTTGTTTCTGTTGCTGGTGCTGTGTTGTCATTAGGCCACAGGCAACCCCAAGTTCTAGAAGTCGGTCTCTCAAACAAGACCTATCTTGGTCTCACAGCACTAGCTTTGTTATGAAAAGGAGAAAAGTTCTCTCTCTCTTTTTTTAAAGCATGTATGTATTTATTTATTTATTTATTTCAGAGGGAGAGAGAGAGAGAAAGAGACAGAGAGACCGCCTACATGAGCAGGGGGAGGGAGAAGCAGACTTCCCCCTGAGTAGGGAGCCCAATGCGGGGCTTTATCCCAGGACCCCGAGATCACGACCTGAGCCAAAGGCAGATGCTTAACCAACTGAGCCACCCAGGGGCCCCAAGAAAGGTGCTGTTGTTTAATAACTCCAGGAGTCTCTTGGGAAAGTTAAGGAGCTCTCTTTCCCAACCCTGAATCAGATAGGTTTGATCTGACACGTAAGGGGATCCCAAGGACAGCTGCCAAGGTCAAGGAAGTCAGTGCCCCCTGGGGCTCTGGTGTGGGGAGTCAGCCTGGCATCACAGAGAGCAGCATGCCCTCACTTTGTGCCTTGGGTGGTGCCACTGCAAATTCTTTTGCTTGACCCAAGTTCGCTTCTTGAGCTGGTTGTCAGGGTACATCTCTGTGAGTTGCTGATGGCATAAACCTGTCTTGTATAGGTTTTGGCCAGGCTGCATGCAGAGTGTTAATGTAGGTGGGGTTTTTTTGGTCCCTGAGTTTAAATACTCTACAGAAGCAAATCTACTTAAGGTCTGGTTAGGATTGGGAAGCCTTTGGCAAATCCATCTGTCTCGAAGTTCAGGATGAAACCAAAGAGCGAACACTGACATCCCCTCTTGCTGCCATTGTTATGAGTGACACTCCTAGGAGCTGGGGTGCCATGTCGGTGTGTCAGAGGGGAGCACCGAGACTTTAGAGTTTTAGATGAAGACTCGGTCGTGTGTGTTCCTAGAGCCAGTGCCCACCTGGGGCTGGGGGGGAGGTGGGGAAACCTTCAAAGTTGTGCTTCTCTCTCAGCCATATGCACAGTCTCTGTCTGTTTACGTGATGCTAAACTATTTGCTTGTTTTGAGGGGGAATGCTTTATACTCAGCCCCTCAGTGGCCGTCAGTGTGGGCTCACTTCTCTCAGATGGCTCATCAAAAGGCTCACTCCTCTCCATGCTTTAAGAGAAAAGGACCCGTGAGTCCTGTAGGGAGTTCACAATGAGTTCGGGCATCTGTCATCTGCCCTCACTCTCTGTCTGGGTTCTTCCTCCGTAGGAAGAAGGGGCTGGATGCGCCCTCTGCTGGGCGAAGGGCAGAGAGCCCTTATTTTGCCCCTCTGGGACTACTGGGTTTTCATTTTTCACCCAAGCCATGGAAGATCAGAGGGAGTACCACTTGAAGTTCCCACCATCCTCTGTGATGCCCGAAGTCATTCTCATTGTGCCCCATGTCACTCTCTCCATCTGGGAACAGGCAAGGTGTTCCATGGGCAGCCCCTTCCTCCCGCTTTCCCTAGGTGATGACTCGCCACTCACTCCCAGTCACTTGGCTACTCTCTGGACACAAACGAACACAACTGAAAGCCAACAGAACCTATTTGTAAGCTCAGTACAGGCCATACATCAACCAGCATGTCACTTCACATCTCTGACACTAACTCCTGAGCAAGCCCTAAAAAGAGTGTCCAGGATCCCACCTTAAAAATAAGCCAAGCCTATATGGTTAGGGCAAAGCCTGACTGTTATCTAAGGAGGAGAATGGCCTGGCAGCCCTCTGCAGAGGCAGGCTCCCTTGGTGCACAGGGACCACATGACCCACTCAGGTACCTGTACCCAAGGATGGCAAACAGTTTTGTTCTCTCCTGCTAGCCCTCATCACAGCTGTACATTGTACTGGGAATGACTCTGAGGCTCTATGGAGACTCAGCAGGAAAGTGTGCTGGGACTGTGGAGCCACGCCCCTCAGGTGCAGGAATGGGGAGGCACCAGCCCTGCCACGATGGGCAACTCCACCCTACAGTCCTACTGGGGGTAACCCCAGCGTTCTGGGGACCAAGCAAATGGAGTTCCTCCTGCTCACGGCTCAACACTGTTCTCACCCCATAGTGGTGTTGAAACACTTTACTGTGCCCTTGTAAGTGACTTACAGGAGGAGTCTGGCCATAGAGAGACTATGACAAGGGGAGGATGTCCAAGGGAGCATATCACTGACTCCTCTTCATCTGTGGTCACTGAGGACCTGAGCCCATGCTCCCCACATTCCTCCCCCACACACGTTTCTAAGACTGTGCTCTGGGACCTGGGCAAAGGGTGGAAAGAGCTTATGGAAAAAATTCTTTAAAAAATCATAAAACTGGCTGTTAGCAGCCTGCAGATATTGGCTGGTGCTTTGTGTGCACCAGTAACCAGACCTCAGATGTTGGAGACAACTGGTCTCTGATCGGCATGACTATCCCCGGAGTGTTGCAGAAATCTCCATCTTGGTATACGTGATGACTTACCAAATATGCTTGTGAAAGTGGCAAAATATCCCCTTTGCAGAAATGGCTTGGTAGAAGGATTTATTTCCTGTCTTCATTCCTTTCTCTATTTATATCTTATTTCACAATAAACTTGGAGGGGTTTTTAATGCTGTATTTGAGACAATAAAATTAAAGGAAAATATATAGTTAAAAAAATAAAACTGTAGGAAAACCTAAGATGTTTAGAAAGCAGGGGTTCTCAACCTCTTTTGCTCCCTACACCGACACACTAGATTCTCACTCCAGAGGGAGTGGTGAAGAAGGGCAATCATTCTCCTATGTACCCCACTCACCTTTGCGAAGGAGAGTAGTGGTCATAGGCCCTCAATAATCACTAAAACCTGGATTAAATTTTTGGCTTTGAGCTTTCCTTGCCACCAAAGAGGTAAGGGAAATAATGATAATCAGCTATGAACTGCATAGTTCCCATGCAGTCAAAAAATATGTCCCCTCTGGAGAAATACAGGTTAAGTCTGAAAGACCATATCCCTGTGCATCCATTCACTGAGGGAACAGGGAGGGATTCAGTGGGTAACATCTTCAGCATGCTATAGTCTACCTGCAGTCTATGAATTACGATTTATTAGGATCTCCTTCAATGGATGGTGAGGTGGTTATGACAAGACACATTTCAAAAAAGAAGTTCTGGGCCAAGGCAAATGGTCCATGACTAAGGTTCTCTGAAGGTCTGGGTTAATCCAGAGAGGATCTTCAGATCCTCTAGGATTGTCTAGGAAGTGATCAGCTGCATGTCCTTTATGTGATTCCCTGTTAGGATCATTTCCTTCATCTAGGCTTTTTGATAGAAGATGAGCATGGGACGTTCAGAGTCATAACCCAGAGTCCTGGAGTGCAGACAATCCACACGGATGTTCAGGAGATGGCATGTACCTGCAGAATGAAAGCACCCAGCCAAGAGTGACCCAAAGAAGTCAGCCATCCCTCCTTTGCAGGAATGGTATTCTGGGGGAAATTAACATGATAACTGAACTTTCCAGATGTTACGAAAAGTCAAAGACCAGATCCATAGACTAGAAAGGATAATCGATTATTCTGAGAAAAGACTACAACAAATAGAAACTACACATTGAAATCATTTCATTGTATTTATCACATAGGGCATCATGGTGAAAACCATGGTAAAAACACGTGCATCTAAAGAGACAGCAGTTGAAAGCAGTAGAAAGGGAACCATTTCACTAGGGTCAAACACACCCAAGGTTCACAAACCTCAGTGAACCATCAGAACTGCCCAAGGGTTTATTTAAAATGCAGAAATGAAGTCCACAGAGATTCTGATTCTGTGGGTCAAAGAGCCACACATGTGTGCTCGGGCCACACAGGGGTCACAGGCTGACCCAAAATGGTTTCATCTTGGCCATGACCATGTGGGCAGTATGGAGCAGTATTTCATGTTATCTCCAGCTGGCTTAGCATGAGAACAGGCAAAGCGGTCAATAACTTTCATTTTTGTATAAACGAATCTTGTGCTTCATTTCCTTGTGGGCATTTTTCATTGTTGATGAAATAAACTTGGAACACCTATTCCTCGGCGCTTTCCCTGAATACCTAGTCCTCCTGGCCCCGGGGACACTTCTCTTGTTCTCTCTTCCAGTGGGATTTCCATGGGTACAGATTGTACACAGAAGCCGACAACCATCAGGGACCTGTTCGAGGCAAGTTCGTGCTCCATAAAGCTCCTTGTCCTTAGGTGAGCAAATGAGTTCCTAGTGGATTCTAGAAAAATGAATTAATAGAAAATCCTTATTGATTCTAGTGGTGATTTCTCTTTTTATGGGCATGGAGCTAAGAAGAAAGCAAATCTCTCTCTTATAAAGATCGAATTTCAATAGTTCACTTTGCAGGTTGGCCTGGTATCATGGCAGCCAACTTCTCTTGGCTTTCGTTGGAGGCAGCCTTTTGCTGTCACTTGCAGAAGTGAAATGGGTGGGGGTTGTTTCTCAAATACATCTTCTTGTGTTTTCTCTAGAACACGTTTTTGGTTAGATCCGTTAGCCTTTAAAGTTTACAACTTTCTTACTGCATTGTGTGGAAGTACAGTTTCAGAGGCAAAGAGAAGGCAGCTCGTACTTTCTGCATAGCATGGTGGGGGGTGGGGTTCAGGGTTTGCAAATGGGGCAGGTTTTAATAAGGGCCCTAAAGTCTCACGACTCAAAATGTCTCTCTGTTCTGACTGCCTTCTGTTCACCTCATTGGTTTACCTCATTTATTTCTCCTAAATAGTAGGAGATGGCTGAACACACCACCACTGACCCTGGACAGATGTGAGTTAGTCACATGTGTTCACAGCATGGGGGAGGAAGACACAGCATGCGGGACAGGGCCCCATGGAGGTGGCTCACAGGAACAGAGCAACCACCCAGTGCACGCAGGGGCCATGCTCTGTGGTAATGAGAGGCTGGGGGGTGGGGACCTCTGGTTCTGGTGGGCAGATGTGATTGGCTTGTTTGAACCATGGCTGGGTGCAGCCTGTTGCACAGGGGAACTAGCAGATGGGAGCCTTTCCTGTTGAGTGGAGGCATCTCCAGTCAGAGCAGGGACCTCGTGGTTAGTCCTCTAAGCCTCAGTGAGGCTCAAAGATGTCAAGGCAGCTCAGGAAATCTGGGGCTTTCCAACACAGCCTCCAAGATCAATCTCTGCCTTCATTGGCCTATATTCCCTGGATTACTTAATTCTGGATTCAAATCTGGATTTCAACTTTCTTAGCCATTTAAGCAGAAGGGAGATACAATCTGTGAGGAGATATACATTGTCCCTGAAGTCCAAAAAAAAAAAAAAAAAAAAAGGCCCTCCATGCCATCGATACCTAGGTTAGAACACTCACTCTTCTCGAACAGCTCTGCCCCTGGTCAGTAGCTCCAAGCTCCTGCAGCCTTCTGGGGATTTTCCCCACCAGTGCAAAAATCTTGCAGTCTGATGGGGTTCTTCCAAGCCAATTTTTTTTTTAAAGATTTTATTTATTTCTTTGAGAAAGAGAGAGAGAGAGAGAGCGCATGAGAGGGGAGAAGGTCAGAGGGAGAAGCAGACTCCCTGCGGAGCTGGGAGCCCGATGTGGGACTCCGGGATCATGATGTGAGCCGAAGGCAGCAGCTTAACCAACTGAGCCCCCCAGGCTCCCTCAAACCACTTGTTTTACTCTTTATTTCTTCACTCGAATATTTCTGCTTTAAAATGTCTGTAGCCTGTATTTCTCCATAGCCAGAAGAAAAAAGGCATTTCCCAAATCGATTTATAATTTACGAGTCTGTTTCTAAAGAAGCCAGTGTCAGTTCAGTCCCCAGTGACCTGGGAGAAGCGGGTGGAGCCCAGATCCCACTGGGATGTCCTGTGCCTGCCCGGCAGGCCCACCCCAGCCTACTCTGGTGTTGTGGCTGATGGCTCATGCCCGCAGCCTTTCCTGGAGGCCCATTAGTGGAGCCGGCTTGCACCAGGGTGACTCCCCTGCCAGCCCCCCAACCTTCACAGTTACTCATAGCTGAGGACTGAGTTGGGGAAGAGGGAGTAAAATCTCAACCCCCTTACTTCAGGGCAGGTCAAGCTCTGCAGAGTCACTGATGGCCTGGAGCTTTCTGTAGGATCAGGCCAGACTTCACGAGAAGACACATCCTTTCCCAACTTCTTCCTTCTTCTGGTCCTTCTTCCCTCACTCGAATTCTAGTCTCTCCCTCGACCAATCCCTCAGTCCTTTGCTTTCCCTGAAGCTCCAGCTCAGGCTTCCCCTCCAGGGAACCCGACCTAGAACAGGGCTACCCCTCCGCGGCTGGAGAGAGGAGCGAAATCAATAGGATAAAGCCCTTTTATTTTTCCAAAATGACTGTTATACAACTTTTTATATAAAATTATAAATATTATTTAAATTTTTATTACAATTATTATATTATTATTATAAAAGTGACGCATGCTCATGGCTAAACCTTCAGGTAGAGTCAGAGGGTATGAAGTAAAATGTGAAAGATTCCACACCCTACCTCGACGCCCAGTCCCAGTCCCCCAAAAAGGGACTAGCGCTCATTTTTTTAGTATCCTTTCGGAACATGTCTATGTCTATGTAACCATAAGTTATATCCAATTAGTCATATTATTCTGCAATCTGCTTTTTTCCACCTGCTCTGCCATGAACTTTCCATTATTGATGCAAAGGGATCTGCCTTCAAAAATGCCCCATATTGGGGTGCCTGGGTGGCTCAGTGGGTTAAAGCCTCTGCCTTTGGCTCAGGTCATGATCCCAGGGTCCTGGGATTGAGACTCACAAGGGGCCCTCTGCTCAGCGGGGAGCCTGCTTCCCTCTCTCTCTCTGCCTGCCTCTCTGCCTCCTTGTGCTGTCTGTCGAATAAATAAAATCTTAAAAAAAATTGCCCATATTCATAAGACTTGTTTAAATAGGCACATTCTCTGTTACTGGCAGGCTTTCTTCGTGAATCAAAATGGAAAGCCCAGAAATTCGACTTATTATTTTGCCAAATGGACAACTGAGAGCTCAGTTGGGGGAAACAGTTGTGATTTCCCACCTTGTGTGTCTCGTGAAACGAACCCAACTCAACCAAAATGCCTGATGAAATCAGTTGCCCAACCTTTTGGATTAAGGCCATGTGACTCACCTGAGTCGGTTCTAAATTACGCACACCCAGAAAACCTCACACCTGAGGAGCAGACTGTAATTCCAATATTGTGTGTGTGTGAGGGTATGTGGACAATGAAGCTATACCAGGAGATGAATACAAGATGGAGGCGGCATCAGATATCACAGAAATCATCAGAAGCATTTTAAGATACAGAACAAAAAATAGTAACACAACACAATGAGATGCCATCTCACACCTGTTTGGATGGCCGCTCTAAAACCACAGCAATGACAGAAACCAGAAGATAAGTGTCAGTCAGGATGGGGAGAAATTGGAACCCTCATGCAACGTTGGTGGGGATGTAAAATGGTGCTGCTGTTACGGAAAGCTGTATGACGTTTCCTCAAAAATTTAAAAATAGAATTGCCATGGGATCCAGCAATTCCACTCGTTGTTATACCTCTGAAAGAACTGAAAGTAGGATCTTGAAAAGATATTGGTACACTGGTGTTCACCAGCATTATTCATAATAGCTAAGAGATGGAAGCAAGGCAAGTGTCCCCCAACAGATGACAGGATAAGCAAAATGTGCTGTATTTACTATAGAATGTTATTCAACCTTAAGAAGAAAGAAAATTCTGGGGCACCTGGGTGGCTCAGTCAGTTAAGCGTCTGCCTTCGGCTCAGGTCATGATCCTGGAGTCCCTGGATCAAGCCGCAAGTTGGGTTCTCAGCTCAGCGGGGAGTCTGCTTCTGCCTCCTCTCCCCGGCCCCCCAACCCACCCCCACTCCTGCTCTCTCACTCACTCTCTCTCTCTCTCAAATAAATAAATAAAATCTTTAAAAAAAATCTGAGACATGCTACAACATGGATGAGGGTTGAAGACATTATGCTAAGTGCACTTAATCAGTCATAAAAGGACGAACACTGTATGATTCTGCTACTACTACAAGGTACCTATTCCAGGTACCTCGTTCCAAGGTCACAGAGACAGAAAGTGGAGTGATGGTTGCCGGGGGCTGGGTGGTGGGGGGAGAGTTAGTGTTTAACTCTTTATAAGCTTTATAAGATGAAAAAGTTCTGGAGATGGATTGTGATAATGGTATAATGTGAATGTACTTAAAAACATGGAAATGTGCACTTAAAATGATTAAGATGGTGAATTTTGGGGTATGTATATTTTGCCAGAATAAAAAATAAGGCAGAAAATGAAATAGTATATCCCTTCCATCCTTCCAAGCCTCCCCAGGATGATCGAATGGGCTAGGACTAAAAGCTGGCAAAGGCGCGGTCATTGCATGTGTAGATAAGGGACACACGCTCACAGGCTCAACACCTGATCTCAGGGCACCTGGGTGGCTCAGTCATTAAGCGTCAGCCTTCGGCTTGGGTCATGAGCCCCACATCGGGCTCCCTGCTTAGCAGGAAGCCTTCTTCTCCCTCTCCCACTCACCCTGCTTGTGTTCCCTCTCTCGCTGCGTCTCTGTCAAATAAATACATAAAATCTTAAAAAAAAAAAATCTCACTCTTAGTTACTGAGGATCTTAATGCCCCCCCCTCCTGACTCAGAATGCCCCCCCTTCGGTCTCTGAGTGCCTCTGGCTTGCCAGGGAGTCATTGCGGGTGTGTGAAAGGGAGGGCAGGGAAGGAATGCTGGTAGAGAGAACCGTGAAGACTATAAGTCACCCATTTGAACATAGGAACCAACCAACCCACCAAAAAAAGGGGAGGGGCTTCCAGCCTAATGGAAGTGACTAGAAGAAGAACGTGAGGAGAAGCCACTAAGAGAGGTGTTCCGTCCTTACAGAAAAAGGGGTGAAGACTAGCCAGTTGGAATCCTGGTTATGCAGCTTTCTAGATTCTCGTGTGATCTTGGACACACTATTGAAATTCTCTATGCCTCAGTCTCTTTTGAAGTGAGCTTAGAACAGTGCTTGGCACATAGTAAGTAGAGTATGAATATTTGTTAAGTAACAGGAAAGGTAGGGCACCTGGGTGGCTCAGTGGGTTAAGCGTCTGCCTTCAGCTCAGGTCATGATCTCAGGGTCCTGGGATTGGGCCCTACATCGGGCTCTCTGCTCAGCAGGGAGCCTGCTTCCCTTCCTCTCTCTCTCTGCCTGACTCTGCCTACTTGTGATCTCTCCCTCTGTCAAATAAATAAATAAAATCTTTTTTTTTTTTTTAAAGAGGAAAGGTATTTATTTCATCCTCACTACTAAGCTGTGAGGACTGGACAGTTAACAGAGCTGTGTAGAGGGGAAACTGACACTCAGGGAGGTCAAGTGTCTCCTCTGAAGAGGTGCCAGGGCTGAATATGGGTCTTTTGACCCTTGATCCCAGTTCCTGCCACTCTGTGTCAGCTTACCTCTCCCTGCCTTGCTGGTGGCCCTTCTCCTAAGCGGTGGGGGCAGCCCAGTGGTACAGGGAAGTAGGGGAGGGCCAGCTACGACAACCTCCAGGCTCTCCCCTGAGAGAGAGACTCCCAGCCCTGAGCCCCATATTGCCTTTGCATTGGGAATAGAACCTGCTTGCCATGAAACTAGAGCTCTAGAAACTGATGCCATGAGAATTTCAGAACAACACAAGCCCCATTTGCAGGAAATCACTTCCTTCATCAGCCTGGGAACACGGAGACTGACCGACCCAGGCTTTGCAACTGCCCTGCCCTTGGCCCGTGGACAAGGGAAACAAAGTGGACCTTTGCATGTTTTTTATTTGAGTAGGTAATTCGTGCACATAGTACAAAATTCAAAGGCTCAAAAGGGTATTCAGAGTAAACTGAATCTCTGTTCCAACCCTGCTCGCCAGTGCCAGGGCTCTGACTAGAGATCTCCACTGTGATCAGTTCCTGTGAAAGGAAGGAAACCCTTACATCAAATGGATTTGTTCTCTGGGAAGCTGGTTCAGATGGAGAGTAGACAGCCCTGGGGTGAACCAGCATGGAAAACCTGGTGGGCCTCAAGGGACTCGAGGGGCAGGGGGCAACCAGAAAAGTACTTCTAAATTGGGTCTGGCTTCCTGCTGGCTTAATGTGTGAGCCACTGCACGGAAGGGTCACTGTCTGCCACGTACGACTCCCCTGGGCTGCTTCTCTCTTCCCTCAGTGTCACCGCCTTGGGTTTCTCACAATCAGACTTTTGTAATTAAGGCTGGGAGCCCCTAACCCCTTGTTGTCATTACAGAAGAGACCACTTCTTGAATCCATGCATAAACAGGGTCAGGCCCCATGCAGGGTCCACACGGAGGAGTCACAGGGATCAGCATCAGAGATCTTCCCCACCCCCGGCCTCACCCTCCTTTCCTTTCTGTTCCTTTCCCTTCGCTCTCATTTCTCTTCCCCACCCCCAAGTGCACATTAAACACATACAAAGAGCAGTGCCTGGGCTTCCTATGGATTTATGATTTATGGTTATTCATCTTATTATCTAAGTGGTTTTGCCAGGTAAAATATTAAGGCACCACTGCCATTATAACCTTGTCTTCCATGATCTCATTGGCAGCTGGTGTTGCCATGACAACTGGGCTGGAGAAATTGGTGCTGAGCTTCTGTGGAATATGATTCGAGCACTGGTGAGGTGTGTGTGTGTGTGTGTGTGTGTGTGTGTGTGTGTGCAGACTTTTTATCATGTATATCTGTTGTGTGAGAAGCCATAGATTTTTTCAAGCCACACCTCTGCTTCTCCTTCCAGTTTGGTCTAAATTAGCTTTAGGACTCTAAATCAACCGGAAGGAAGCTTTGGAGGACGGATTCTTTGTTTGGCTTATTGGGGTAGCAAATTGGAAGCTGGGACACGTAAGAAATATTTTAGAGTCTTTCTGAAGCAGCTATCCGCCGTCAGTGTCGCTCTTAAAAGCACCTAGGGCTTAACTTATTTAAAATTTTTTATGTAATTCTCATATTAAATATAGAAAGTCAGAGCTAGAAGGGACCCCACATGTCATGTGATACCCCCTTCCATTCGGATAAGAAAACTAAGGCCCAGAGAGGCTAAGTGACTTGCCGTCATAGAGGACAGCTCTCGCATGGACACTATGACCTCAGCGAAGGGATTTACTCCTTTAAGTCTCGGTTTGCTGATCTGTAAAATGGGGTTAATATCAAGAGCACTTTTACTAGGTCACTGTAAGGCTTAAATGAGATAATCCCAATGCTTGGAACATATTAAGCCCTCATAGGGCAAAAACCCAGCTGAGCTAACTCCTTACACTGGAGCCTTTTCCCCTTAATCCCATCCTGTCCTCTGTTTCTTTTTGTGTATGTGTTCCTTGTCAGCCAGGGCAGCTGGGAAGGCCCTTCTGAAGTGGAGGTTGTCTTTTCTTAAAACCTTCCCTGCGTGCGTGTAATGCCCACACTGGGCACCCTTTGCATACTTGTTGATTTGAGGATAAACACGACATGCTTTGTGTCCTCACAGAGGCCTCATGGACGATTGCCTGAAGGTACGTGGCACAGCTACAGTGTAAGGGGAGAAAGGAATGCGAAGGGCCTTTAAGGAGGGGAGTACTTTCTGAGCACTTCGGATGAAACCAGGCATTTTGCTACATTCAGTATTTAATCATCACCATAACCTCATGAGGTCATGAGATGAGCATACTCGTTCCCCATCCTATGAATAAGAACACTGAGACCCGGTGGCTACGCAGCGCGCCCGGATAGGTTCACACGCCAGGCAGAGAGCTGGCTTTCCACCCGACCTTTTAGTTCAAGGTGCTGTTGATGCCCTCAGTAGACTCTGTGGTCCAGAACAATTTCTCACCCGCTCTGTGAGCCAAAAGCCTATTTCCTGAGGTGGCAAGAGGGACAGCAGAGCAGGCTGACACCTTTGCCATCACTGTACGAAGCACAGTTGTGTAACTCCGGGAATCTGAAATGTTCTCCCAGCCAAACCAGACTGGTATTGAAAGTCGCATCAGGCTGGGTGGTTCTACAGAAGGCCACGTGTTTAAGCCTCCTTTCATCAGTCTGTAAGGAAGAAGAGCGATGCTATGGAACATACAGTCCTGTTCAGAGGAACACACTGCTCCAGGGAAACTTACTTCAAAAGAGATTCTGAAGTAAAAACACGTCCACTTGGTGGGGGTGGTGGGCAATGGTCCTCTATCTCACACCCCAGGCAATGAGGCCGTGAAACCAACAGGTCTCTGTACCTCTTACGTAAGAGTGGCATCGTGTCTGGGCCAGCAGGATACACCAGTACAGAATTTAACTGAGTGACCCGGCTCTCAATTAGGGATGGAGGTCACTTAGGGATGTGGACAGGGATGCCTGATGTGTACACGACAAGGCTGGATGACTTTGCAGCGATCTAGAGTGGCACAGCAACCATGCTTTGCTTACACTGTATGGTTTCTGGAGTTTGGGGGTGGGAGTAGGGGGCTGATGGCGATTTGGAGGAGAAAAAGGAGCCCTCCCTGGCACTGCATGGAGTTGCCAAACTCGTGGCAAAAGTTCGGACTTAGAAGACAGACCTCCCTCTCCGGTGGGCGACCCAGCCCTGCCTCTTGCCAGCTGTCACTGTGTTCACATTACCAATCTGATTCATTGCACCTGCTGGAGAGGGGAGTTGTATCATTACATGAAATAAACTAATTAGGAACCTGGAAGATGCTAGTTATCATGACACCCCCTATGATAAAGCTCATCAGATGGAGAAATCTTTTTAATATCATTGACCATTTTTTGATATGATCATTGATCATCATCATATCTTTTTAGTCCACGATTTTCTAGGTAAGGATTTTCTACGAGCTGAGCTGCGGGGCCATCTTTGCATCTCAGCCGTACCCAGCAGACAGGTATTCCCTAAACACGTAGTGACGCCCGGTTTCAACGCCGAGGTGACTTGGTGGCCCTGAGTGCGGCCCGCAGCACAGTCTGTCCTCCCTCTCCCTTGAGCGCTGAGCCAGCAGTGGGCGCTCCAGAAAGCCGTACAGGAGACCCCGCTGCATTCCCATTAGAGAAGAGCCCCGGAGGCCGCGACTCTTACATAACTGGAATGACGTAACCGCTGGCGGTTCCCGAGGGTGGGGGCACCGGGAGCGCGGGTCCCACCGCGTACCTCCACCGCAGCGCCGCGAAGCTCGCCAAGGGGCTGCGCGCATACACCAAGGAAGACGGCGCGGGCGGCCGAGGGTGCAAGGCCGGGGACTGCCCGCCTGGGGCGCGGCCCGCCGGGAGCGCTGCCGGCCAGGTGGGCGGGGCCGCTGGCCGTCACGTGGCCTGCCTGGGTGCGGGGAAGCCGGATTGGCGGGGACGCGCCCGCGACTTCGCGATCTCGCTGGACCGACGAAGCGACGGTGGCCCCCGCCACGTACGGGGCGGCAGGGTCCAGCCCCCGGACGCTCGGGGTCCCGGTTGGCGCCCGGGGGGCGGGACTTTGCCGCGCCTGACTTTGCCTCGCCTGGGCCGGGACCCACTGACGTCAGGCGGCCCGCGGACCTCAGAGCCCCTGGGCGTTACCTTGGCGCCCTGCAGGGCGTGCTTGGGTGACAACGTGGGGCTGCTGTCGGTCTCAAGCAGGGCGAGCTCTAAATTGCTTGCTGAGGACTCCGGCTTAGAACTTTCCTGGGTGTGTTTGCTTCTCACCAATAAAACGCAGCTTGTGGACTGTGACCTGAGTCCAGCTGAAACATTCCGATCGCGGGTTTCAGGGCGGGTGTCCCCTGTGAGCTTGATGAACGGTGCTTGATGATCTCACTGGGCTGGTGGTCACCCTCGCTGTACCCTGACCGGCTCTCCGCCTCATTGTGACTTTAAGGGGCTGCCAGTTCCCGGGGATGGAGAGGTGGTTTTTATCTTAGAATAAAAACTTAAAATAAAATAAAATAAAAACACTGCTTGTGCAGTGGTTCTCAATCCTGCCTGAATAACGGGGCAAGAATTTAAAATACCAGTTTTGGGCCCTGACCCTCAAGATTCTGATTCCGTTGGTCCGCACCGGGGCCTACACTGACATTTTACGAAAATCCTCCAGATGATGCTCCTGGGGCCTGGTCATCTGAGAGATTGCCTCTGCTCCCTGCGCTGGGGTTTTCATCAGTTTCTAAGGCAGCCTAGCACAATTCCGTCATTCCAAGGGGAGACGAGGGGCTGGTGCTCCCATCTCTTCACCCTACATCCTTTGGGAAAAGTGCTTATTTTTCTCAGGAGGCAGGACTGAAGATAATGGGAAATGTAGCTGTCAACCCTTACCCCTCCCTGGATTGAGGCAAATACAGTGGCAGCCTCTTTCTTTCAAAGGGGTGCCCTCTGGCCCTGGCCACTATTTGCTGGGTCTTTCCATGTTACACAGAGAGCAGTCCCAAGAGCTTGAGTCAGCTTCGAGCCCTGGGAGAGCAGGCTTCTAGAAGTGTCTCCCCAGATTCATTCACGGAGGGGGAGGAGTACAATCTCAGGTGGGTTTCCCTGCTGTTGTACATTTAGTGAATCAGAGTGAAAGATAATTATTTTGATTCCAGTGCCAGAGTCTGTAGTTGGGGTTTATGCTGTTTTTTCTTGGCACACCATGACTTTTATAAAGCTCCCCTATATTGATCTCCTATGCAACAGCATCAAGTCACTGTTCCCTAAACATGCCTGAGTCTATGAATTACCTGGAATAATTCAGAAGAAAACAAAACCTGATTCCTAAGCCCCTCATAGAACTAGGTGGAGCCTAAGCAAATTCCATATTGGGTAAGTTGGGAAAAACATGCCTGGGAGCTTGCCCTTTGGTGATTCCTATTTTCAGAGGTTCAGGAAACACTAAGTACAGTGTTGCTCAGTTTGAGTCAAAATCACCCAGAGGGCGTGTGACCACAGATTGCTGGGCACATTTTGAACTGCAGACTTGGTAGACAAAGACCATGTTTCTAGCAGGTTCCTACGTGATGCTAAAGCTGCTTGTCTGGCTCTCACCCTTTAAGTATCGCTGGTGTAATAGAAGGTGCCCCAGGCTGGGTGTTAAAAGAATGGAAACCCTCCTTTGGCTTTATCACCTACCATTGTGTGACCTTAGGCAAGTCATTTATTTCCTCTCTGCTCTGAAAAACAGGGAATGATATTGGAACACCGAAAAAATAAAATAAAATAAAATAAAATTTAAAAAGTTTGTGAAGATAAAACACTTCAGAAAGGATGGGGGATACAAAAAAGCCAAATCTTATTGGTTGGGTTGTTGTTTTGTTTTTTTTTTTTAAGATTTTATTCATTTGAGAGAACGCATGTGCGTGAGCAGGAGAGCACAAGCAGGGGAGCAGCAGAGGGAGAGGGAGCAGCAGGCTTCCTGCTTGAGCAGGGAGCCTGTTGGGGGACTTGATGTTAGGACCCTGGGATCATGACCAGAGCCGAAGGCAGACGCTTAACCACCTGAGCCACCCAGGTGCCCCCCAAACCTTATTGTTAACAACAGATTGAAACATTATTGTTAACAGATTGAGGGGATCCGGCACTGACCGATAAATGGCCCAGGCAAAGGACAGAAGAAGGGTGTGACAGGCCCTGCAGGCCAGCCTGGCACCGCCCTCTGGCGTGGCTCACAGCCTAGAGCTTGAGGAAGAGGTTTAGTCCACAGGAGCTGCCCTCAACAAACCTTAGTGTTTAATAGGATCATCGTGGTCATCCAGAGGCTCAGGTCTCCTCTAGCTGGGTGTTCCAGAGAAAAGCCTCTCAGCTTCCTGCCCCCGAAGGAGGGGATCTGGCAGGTTCTCTGGCGTCCTCTTCTGGCTCTGCGGTGGTTTGGGAAGGTCTCCCACGTTCCCCACCAGTACCTTCCCCCGACTAGTACCCTGTTCACTGACTCCAGGGCCTTAACCCTTTCTGAGGAATTGCTTGCTTCTGCAAGGAAATTCTTTCACAGTGATCCTGCCCCACCCGCCCCAGCATTTGTCTGGGGAAACACAGCTTCATCTTTGGTTATAGTTTAAAATGCTCTCAAAGTCCCTGACGATTTGGAGGACCAGAATGAAGGTCGGGGGCAAATGAGGAGCTCAGTTTCGAACACGGGGAGCATTGATGTCATTGCTAATAATAGTAATATTAGTAGCAACTACTGCGTATTGAGCTCTTAATTTATTCCAAGTGTGACAGTTAATGCCATGCATATGTTTCTTCTAGGCTGCCCAATAGTCAGCTTTTGTCATCCCCTTTCTGCAGAAGAGTGTCCTCTTCTGGGCTGCAGGAGCCCAGAAAGATTAAGTCAACACGGGAGAGCACGCGGCTATTAAGAGGCAGAGCTGTGATTTAAACCCAGGTTGTTTGACCCAAAGCCCTTATTATTGATATTCTTTTTAGCTTCAAGTCAGCCTCCCAGGAAGCTTTGGAAGAGACCGAAGTCTCAGTGAGTTACGGAGGGCAGGAACAGGAACATTCTTCATGGTCTCTCTTGACTGTGAGACAAGGGGTCATGACTGTCCCTGGGGCGATGACTTCCAAACTTAATGCGGGCTCATAAACATTCTTTGGCCTCCTCACCAGTGTCCGGGCTTGTAGTTGGCAGTTGTGCGGGCCCAGGGAACCCAGCTGTTGCAATCTGTGAGTAATAAACACGGTATGGGGGAGGGTGCTAGGCTTCTCACAGAACCTTCAGGAAAAAGAACTGTTCTCCATTGCAGGGGAGAAATCACTGGCTCTTTGGGTGAGAGATCCAAGCTCTGAGACCCAGCCCACCCCTGTGCAGGGAGAGTCCTGCCCTCGGGGCCTCCTCCGGCTAACCAGCCTCCATTCTGCCTCCACTGCCCTCAGCTGATTCCATACCCAGCAACTACTAGGAAAGCAAAACTAGAAGAGCTACCTCAGGGGCACCTGGGTGGCTCAGTCGTTAAGTGTCTGCCTTTAGCTCAGGTCATGATCCTAGAATCTTAGGATCGATCCCTGCATTGGGCTCCCTGCTTGGTGGGAGGCCTATGTCTCTCTCTCCCACTCCCCCTGCCTGTGATCCCTCTCTCCCTGTGTCTCTCTGCAAATGAATAAATGAAATCTTATTAAAAAAAGAAGAAGAGGTATCTCAAAAGACCAAAAGAAACGGTTAAAGAACTCAGGATCACTTTTATCCAATGTGATCCCTTTGCACAAATTAGAAAAAGCACCTCCTTTGTTCAAATGCTTTGCTGCTGTCTCCGAGAGGTTGCTCCAATGCAGACAGAAATCCCCTGTCTGGGATCCACACAGTGCCCACTAGAGTTGTGCGACACATACCTGTAGCCCCAAGGAGACTCTGCTTTCTCTGAGGTGCTACAGAACTCAACTACCTACCTTCCTCCTGCTTCTTTTTGTCCTTCTACAGTTAGGTAGGGAGACCAGTCCTGCCCTGCAGTGGGCATGATGCTAAAAATGGTCTCCTAAGCTCCTCTTCTCTCCCCCCCCAAAATTGGACAAAGGGAAAATAATCCATCTATCAGATGATGGGGGGGGGCACTTCCGATATCAGAGGCAATCAGAGAAAGCTGGCTTGGATGCCAAATTTTTAGGGTCTCCAAATAGTTTTGGAAAAGTTCAGGAAGCTAATGATAGAGGAAATGTAAAGCCTGAGATGATGACACTGTTCCTGAGCCCAGAGAGGAAAGGAGGGAGGTGAGGAAGGAAGGAAGGAAGGAGCTGTGTGATGTGCTAGGGGAGAGCAGTAATGCCCACTTCTGAATTAGGCTTTCTCCCCACTGGGCTTTCTGTTCCTGGCTCTGACAGCCATTCTGTCTATCGGCTTGCTGCTTCCAGGAGTGGCTATGCATCTGCATCTAAGGATGCTGGATGACTTGGAGGTCCAAATTCCTGGAACAGCCTTCTTGGTCAGCCGAGGGAACAGTGGCCTTGGGAAAGCAAACTGCTTTGACATGGCCAAGCGAGGTGAGCAGCCTGCTGTGTGTCCACTGGGCCTCAAGGCCAGCCTGCGGCCACTCCACACTGGGAAGAGTGCTCAATGTCACAGGCTGGTCAGGGAGGGCTCGGCCAGCATGGCCATGAGTTGACCGAGATCCCATGGTGACTGGCACAGCAGCTGATTCTCAGCTGTGCATTGAGCTTCCGGCTAGAGGAAGATAAGAGCAAGTGACCATAGGAGCCTTTCCTCAACCCTTCATTAATTTGCAGGAGAGCTCGGGCGCTGGCCACACATCATTAAGAGCAGTGAGGGGTTCCAGGCAACCCTGGGCCTCTGAATCAGCAGAACTTTAAAAGGGTCTGGATACCTGATCCCCACCTCGTGTTTTGTCAGTGAGCATCTGGGGGGTGGCGTGGGGAGGAAGGTGGGAGTCCACTGCAGTTTGGCTGTGGACCCCACTTAACCAGTGCCCCCAGAATAACTGGAGAGGGGAGTGCACTGAACTTCCTTCCTCCTTCCTGGTGTCCGAGCGGCTGGGGACGGCCCCTGATTTCACTTCCCTAATCCTGAATTTGTGAAAGGCTCTCTAGGTGCCCCATAAATCATTTAACCAGCTGAAGTCTTCCTCTGGGTAAATGCCAGAATTTCCTGCATGAATTCAACGGCCCTGGGTCACCAAATGGCGCTGTGGTGGCTAGACAAGTCCACTGTGTCTTTCCAGGGACTCTCCTCCAGAAAAACGGATGTTTCAGCAGAAGTTAGAGAAATAGGTTGGGAATGTTATCACTTTTCCAGATGCTCAAAGATTTTTTTTTTCTCTCTAAAATCAAGTTAGGCACTTTCAGGCAGAATATTATACCATTTGGAGCTGTATCTCATCATCTACCAAGTCAGGTTGAGGAGTAAGGGCATCCTAGCAACTGGGAGGTCTTCCGAAATGTTCTGGGGAGGAGGAGAGAGCAGAGGGGCTGGTTACGTGGTTAGCTGATAGCCTCCCATGAAACAGACCCCATTTAATAAAGCGAGCTATTTTAAGTGAAGAAATCGGTCTGTAATGATTATTTTTTAATTGCCACAGCCAAGGCATTCCCCTTTAAGTAAACTTTGATTGATGATGGTATGGTCTTTGCTGGAACAGTCCGAGTGTCAATTATGGATTCAACCATTCAGTAAATATTAATCAAGTCCCGGCTGCGTGTTAGGCCAGTGTTTCTGAACTTGGGCTGGGCATTAGACTCACCTGGGGAGCTTTTAAAACATATTCAGGCCTGGACCCATCATCTGGAGCTTTTAAAAACACCCCAGGCAAGTCTAAAGTGCAGTCTGGTTGAGACCTCTGTGACAGGTGATATGTGAGATGTTGGGGATGCAGGTGTGACCAAGACTGACATTTCTTATCCTTGATGCATTCAGAGCCCTACAAAAATCAGGTCCTTATCTGGAATGCCCCATCAGTCAGTCCATATAGGCAGGAAAGCACATTCCAGGATCACCCTCGCTATTGAACCTGCTGCTCTAATTGTGGTGACCATCCACTGAGATTTTCCAGAGGAGTCTCAGTTTCAGGTATCTGTCCTCTGAGCCCATATGTCTTAACTCATTTGGAAAAGGTAGTCTCCAGAGCCACAGGGATTTCCAGAACTCACCGATGGCTTCCTTGAATCCTACCAGGTGGCACAGTTCACCTGGTTTGTAGAGATCAAGACCCAGTTCAAGTTCCAAAGGTGAGCTGCCCCTCCGGATGGGGGTTTCTTTCAAGCTGACGTCGGGGGCTGCTAGAGGGCTGAGCTGTTGCCCGCATCCCACCCTCCACCCCGGGGCTTGGCAGTGGCGGTTTGGGGGTCCTTCTGCTTTGGAGGCAGCCGCAGCCACTGAGGGCTGGAGCTGTGCTTTCCAGTGGCTGGGTTGGACCCCACATCCTGGGTTGCCTGGGAGACCGCAGGCAGGGGCCAGTCCCTGATGCAGAGACCTTATACCGGACAAGGACTCCGCTGGGGTTTCCACCGGAGAAGGAGCTCACGCTCCTTCGAAGGGGATTCCGGCACCACACCGCCAAGCTGTAAATAACCAATAAGGCACTTACCAGTAAACAGGGACAACAAGAGACGTTTAGATCTTGATGACAAGAGCTTTCAGAGCCGGCCCACATTTTTATGCTCTGACTTTTCTGAGAGTCGGAGCCAGCACTGCGGCGTAAGTCGCGGGGCACGGCGCGAAATGAGAATGTGGGACCCTTGTGGGAAAAATACTAAACATTTCGAGACGGGGAAGGCAGAGCACTGAAACGAGTGTGGGGCCCTTCTGAATGTGGGGACTGTGTACCCGCACAGGTTGGCCCCCCTGAACCTGGCCCCCGGAAGGAAAACCCGCTGGGAAGTGAGCTTGGGCAGTGTTCTTAGCTTCCTCGAACCTCCCGTTCCCTCATCTGAAAAATGGGGGTGATATTATTCTATTTTTGAACATATGTTTGAGAGTGAACCATATGTCAGGCTGCGTGCTAGGAGCTGCAGAGATGATAAGACGAAAGAGGCCCCTGGGAATGGCCCCCAGTTACCATGGCTGCCTCACTTTGGCTGCAGAACGTCCTGGAGCCTGGCTTCCAGTCCCACCCGCAGCATCTCCTCTCCCGCGAACCTGATTCCCAAGCAGCCCGGGGGCGGGGCCGGAGGCGGGGCCGACGCCGACACCGCCCCCGCCCCCTCAGCCTTGGACCGTGGCCAAGGTGGGGAAATGCTCCGGTCTAGAATGGAGTATTTTGCATCTGCTCCCGAAGGTGGCTTTTCTTCTTATTTTTCATAACGGTTTCAAAGCAAGTGTCCTTTCTGTTCTCACTGCACGTCTGTGGTTTCTCTCCATCAGATGCCGCACGGAGACTCCGCGCTCGCCGCGAGCGTGAGAGTCTCTAAATCTTCCTCTAATGTGTGAGTGCCGCCGCGATCTGTCGCCGCAGTTCTTGAGATTGAAAACTGGCTGTTTGCCTGCTGATAACTTTCAGTGGTGCCTGCTGCAGGACGCAGCGAGAATACTAATCTCAGGCCACAGGCAGATGAGGGTTTGCCTGGATTTCAGCCTGCTGTGGTTTGGGCTACATTTTTTTTGCAAAGTGGATTTATAGGGGGAAAGATGACAGTATGGTTTTGTTTATAATGTTCAGCCATCCTTCTATCCAACTCCACCACCGTTGGGCGGGGAGAGATGAAAAGAGGGAGCCTACATGTTTCCGGGGAAGGAGGCAGAGAGGCAGCCCTTCACTTCACCTCCAGCCTTACACAAGGTGGGGCTGGAGCGCACGCTCGGGAGATTCCCTTTTCTTGTGTGTTTGTAGGTGGCCTCCGTCGCCAAGAGCTCCGAGGACCCAGGCTGACAGGCTGTCTGCTCATCCTGGCGGTGTGGTTTCCCTGACTCAGTGTACCCTCCCGGCCCTGCCAGGGGGATCGGCTGCTCCTCCCCGTTTATGAAGAGCCGCCAATCACAGCTTCATCTGGTCTAGCACAGGCACACAAACCGTGTAGGAAGGAGCTGGGCTCGGCTAGGAATCCTGGTTCTGTGCCCACTAACCTTGCGAGCTTGGGCAGTGTTCTCAGCTTCCCTGAACCCCTTTCTTCGTCTGAAAAGTAGGGATGCTATTACTCTGTATTCGAACACGTGTTTGAATGTGAACCATAGGTCAGGTGGTGTGCTTGGAGTTGGAGACAGAGATGATAGAGTCAGATACAGGCCTTCCAGGTCTTGGGAGGGACCAATTGTTAACAGGCACTTTCAGTGAAGCCTGTGTGCCCACCTGGGCCTGCCTGCTCAGCCCTGTGGCATAGTGGGGAAAGTAGGGAGTAGCTGTGTGGACCCCGAGGTGTGTGTTTCTCTGGCCCTCATACCGGCCAGCTTCTGGCTGAGTTTGGCCATTGAAGAAGAGTGGTAGGTGGGAAGAAGACAGAAACAGGATTATTTGACTTCCCCGGCAATGGCTAGACCTGCTCTGAGGTTCTTCCTTTAGGTGGCAAGCCAAGGAGAGGTCCTTGGCTCAGGTCATACCACCTCCTCCACTCCTTCCTTTAGCCCAGGCCGGTGGCTTCCTGGGCTAAAGTTTCCTCCCGATCTGGTTAGGGGCCAGTCCCAGTTGACTTCTTACCTTCTTCAGTCTCTGGGGACCCATCCCTGCATTCAGCTCCCTCTATTGAAAGAGGTTTCAGTTAGAGACCTGACTGACATAACATGATACGTGCTATGACACGGGGAAGTTCAGGGTATACTTATAGCTCTCAGTCAGTAGGAAAAGTGATTATTAGTGTTATCAATATTTTTTATACTATTACCACTCCCAACCTTGCATTCTCTGCTCAAGTTCCCCAGTTCTTGAATCAGTGCTGAGAGCACTGGAGGGACTGGTCATCGCTGCATGGTTGGGTGCAGTGGTCCCTTGGGCAGGAGGCCCAGGGAGGGTGTGCACCAGGCTGGCCAAGTCAGGTGAGTGTAGGCACCAGAGAAAGTGCAAGGTCCTGTGCCAATCACTGGCTTGGTTTAGCTTCCTGACTACTCAAAAATAATATTAATTAGCACCTCATTCCTGTGTAGCAATTTCTACTAAGTGCACTGTTTCCCATTTGCTCATCAGACTCATGCTCTGACACCGGTAGAGGGGTTCCTGCGATGTCCCCTCATGACTCCTGGGCCACAGAGCAGCTAGACGGTGGCTCGAGTCTGCAGAAAGGATCCAGCTGAGTTTTTTTTTTTTTTAAAGATTTTATTTACTTATTTGACAGACAGAGATTACAAGTAGGCAGAGAGGCAGGCAGAGAGAGAGAGGGAGGAGGAAGCAGGTTCCCTGCTGAGCAGAGAGCCCGATGTGGGGCTCCATCCCATGACCCCAGAACCATGACCGGGGCTGAAGGCAGAGGCTTTAACCCACTGAGCCACCCAGGTGCCACCAGCTGAGTTTTGATCAGTTTCAAAGAGTTAGTATGGCAGCGCTGATTGGCTCCAAGGGCCAGCCCTGAAACGTATAGGTCAGCAGACTGGGGGTTCTGAAACACAGATGTCTGTTCCTAGCTCCCTCCCCTGGTCACAGCAGACTCCTGGCCTTTCCTCCTGGGTGCTTCCTGGCCTCCTGTTTTCTCCCAGAGGGAGAGAGATGATCTCCTTCATCTTTTCACGATGCTTCATTTCAGCGGCCTCCGTGGTTGATTTATCTAGGACAGTGATTCTCTCTTCCATGTTGCTACCTCCATCCAATGCCGAGACACCCCAGGTGCCTCCAGGAGGCTCAAGGAGGTTGTGGAATGTTCAAAGTGGAATTGATTTTCGTTCACTTGAATTTTGTTGTTTTTTGAACCTGAATTTTGTATGAGTGTTACTCGGCACTGTTGGGTAGGAGAGAGTTTTAGGTTCGTTATGGGGAAGAGCTCAGAAGAAAGGACTGGGTGTCCAAAGGTTCAGTGTGCAGTCATCATGGTGGGGTGCTCACCCCCTGGCCCCTGCCCCAGGAAGGAGTCAGCAGTCAGCCTGTGTCCAGTCTGGCTGAGCCAAGGCGTTCACGGCCTTTTTTTTTTTTTAATCACATGATTTTTTTTTTTAAAGATTTTATTTATTTATTTGACAGAGAGAGATCACAAGTAGACAGAGAGGCAGGCAGAGAGAGAGAGAGAGAGAGGGAAGCAGGCTCCCTGCTGAGCAGAGAGCCCGATGCGGGACTCGATCCCAGGACCCTGAGATCATGACCTGAGCCGAAGGCAGCGGCCTAACCCACTGAGCCACCCAGGCGGCCCGTTCACAGCCTTTTTAAAAGAGTGTAGCCCTACACGCATCATGCTTTTCCCATCCTTCCCATACTTTGAAGGTAGTGGACTATTCCACTGTGCCCGACTGGAGCTGAATATGGTATTTAAGAAGACTATAGGCCTTCTGAGACTGGAAAATGTAGGATTGTTTTGGTTTTCTCATTTTCTGAGTCTTTGTCTCAGAGTGAGAAAACAATATGTTTTAAGATTGGTAGAAAGAAATTCTGACTAGTCTTGGGTTCTATAACTCAGTTAATGGGGAGACTGAGGCAAGGCCCGGAACTCTGCTTTATCAAAGGGATTGGAGCTTTTGCTCAGAGCCTCACCTGTAGGTTCAGCTCTCAGATCCATGCAGCAGCAGGAGTCTCTGCCTTGGGTGGGGGATAAGTCACAGATGCCCGCTGCAGCCCAGAGGCCATGTCCGTGCCTCACAGGATACTTAAGAGTCTAAGTCTGATTCCTGCGCTGGGAACAGAGAAGGGGCTGAACAGCCAACATACATTAATCATCTCCCTGTATGGCTGTGTGTATGACCCAGAGGGAAGAGGGGGGCATTCACCATGTCTCCTCCTTCAAGAAGTCCTCAGTCTACTGGAGGAGGGAGCTGTGTCCAGCAGTAACCATAACGCAAGGTGGAAATTGGTAAACATCATAAGCAAGGACTGAGTCACAAAGGAAGTTGTCCTCTTGTAATTACCTCATGTATCTTAGAGCTTGTCTTCAGACAAGCTTGTCTTCAGGGTTTTTTAACAAAAAACCCTAAATGATGAGCAGGAGGAAACTACAGCACAGTCATGCCACGGTATGTTAGGTAACCATTGAAAGAAATAAAGCAGGGTTATAGATAGTTTTAAAAAATCTCTAAAATATATTAAGAAAAAAGATGCAGAGAAATGTATGGTCTGATCCTATTTGTATAGGAAGGGGGCACATGTTTATAATATGTATATCATGCTTAATATACATAATACATATTATGCTTAAATATATGTATATGACTACTGTATGTGCTTAAAACATTTCCAGTTGATGAACAAGAAACTGTGAGCAGTGGTTTACTGCTAAGGAGTGAGACTGTTACTTTCCATTCTGTATTATCCTCCTCATATCAGCTCATTTTATTTTAAAAACACATACATGCATTTTTTAAATTTAAAAAATGCTACTTTTAAGCTTTGCGCAGTGGCAGTATCGTAGCCAATGAGGTTTATCCGAGGCGCGATTATTGCTAATTAAAAAATGCTACTTTATATCTTTTTTTAAAAAGCTTTAGAAAAAAAGGTTTTTTTCTGATTTAGAACATCTTTCTGCACCTGTGGGTTTGTCTGGTCCCCAAAAATCTGGAAAACTATTGAAAATTTCAAGGAGGAAAATCAAGTCAATGTTCTGTTAAGTTTAATAAACCCAAGTAGAGGATAAGTCTCATATGTGTACACTTCTCATCCGCAGGGATATGGACTGACACGTGTGTCTGTGGGTCTTCATGACAACATCTTAGTGAGAACTCTTTATGGCAAGGTCTGTTCATGCAATCAGGTTTACGCACTGGCCTCAAGGGGAGACCCAGCCTGTTGCGGCGAACAGGAGGGGACCACCCACTGCATAGGTACCATGGAAGGATGAGAATATTCCATTTTTCATAAAGTGATGTATACATGTATATTCTTGAGCTCTGTAGATCTGCGGATATATGTCTTAAAATTAGGGGTTCTGGGGAAAATAAAAATCAGAAGTTTGGTCCAAAAAGAGTACCTGCTGCAGATAAGCAAACCTTTTAATAACACAACATGGAACTCCACAGAGAGCCCGGAGGATTCACGTGGGATGGCACATGTCTGCCCCTCCCAGATGCTCTGCACTGAGCCAAGCTCTTCTATCTGAAGTTTCTGGTGTGCTCCGAAAGGCCAGTTTGGGCAAGGGTCTGGTCTTACACTGTCCAGTATGGTTATGAAGCATTGGAAATGTAGCTAGTCCAAATCGAAGTGTGCTGCAAGTGTAAAAATGAGTCAATTTCAAAGACTTGGTTGGAAAAAAAAAGCAAACTATCTCCTTAAGAATTTTATATTGATTGCATGTTGAAATGATATTATTTTGAATATGCTGAGTTCAATAAAATATATTATTAACACCTGTTTCTTTTTTTAATCTTTTTAATGTGGTTGCTTTGGAGAAAAATTACATATTTCTGTTGGACAGCTCTGGTCTAGGTGCAATCCCAGAGCACCTTACTGATGATTTGGTTGCCCAGACAACCCCTTGTCACTGGAGACCTCTGCACAGTTCTGTGGCTGAGCTTTCTGCACAAGCGGCATTTTCCTGGAAGGGGTCTGACGTGAAGGGACAGTTGAGCAGAATTGTTGCCGTCACTTGGATGTGGGGCTAGCAGTGGCCGTGGAGGTGCGGAGTTTGGTCTTTTGGCCCTGGTGGCCTTTCTTTTGAAATGGGAACTGTAGTCTCTAGATCCATAAGGCTGGGTGTGTGGTCAATAAGACGGAGCTCCCTGAAGCCAGACTTGAGAAGCCACTTTGCCACCTGTACTCTGGGAGAGTATGAGCAGTTTTCTTGTTTGTGTTTAGCAAAGTAAACAGAGACCTAGATGATACCATAGAAGCAACAGGAAAACATCAGTCAACTTTCTGGGTTCTTGGTCCTTAACATGTCTTTGCACCCTTCACTGCATTAAATTTTCTTCATAAGAAAATTCATAAGATGCTCTTTAAAAAAGAACCCACTCTTGGGGCACCTGGGTGGCTCAGTTGGTTAAGCCTCTGCCTTCAGCTCAGGTCATGGTCTCAGGGTCCTGGGATTGAGCCCCGCGTCGGGCTCTCTGCTCAGCAGTGAGCCTGCTTCTCCCTCTCTCTGCCTGCCTCTCTCCCTACTTGTGATCTCTCTCTCTCTGTCAAATAAATAAATAAAATCTTTAAAAAAAAAAAAAAGAACCCACTCTTTTCGTGTTTTTGTTTTTTTTTATAATATGCCAAAGTGCCAGAAATACTTAGCATTGTTAAAGCATTTTTTTCCAGGAAGCTCAAGGCTCATTACAGATGTTATTTTGGTGAGGAGCGCTGGTTCATCCCAGGTAGAGGGTGTAGATATAAAACCAGCAGCGAAGGGAATTTCCAGCCAGGGCTGAAGAAGGTGTAACCATGGGACAAGATGATGGACAGAAAAGGGCATTAGGTTAGAACACGGGTTCTGTTCCTCTCCTCTAACACAGGTCCACTCACTTTATGCCAGGCCAGTGGTTCTCAAAGTAGGGTTCCTGGACCAGCAGCTCAGCGGTACTGGGGAACTTGGTAGAAATGCGTAGTCTTGAGCCTCACCCCCAGATCTACTGAAACCAACGCTCTGGGTTGGGCCCAAGAAATCCATTTAACAAACCCTCCAGATGGATTCTGACATCCATTCGCATTTGGAGAACCAGTGTACCAGCCTTTTAACCTCTTTGGGTTTTTCTCCTCCTTGAACCGAGGAATCTGGAGTAAATTCTCTTAGTGCCTTTCAGCTTGGAGATGCCATGAATATAAGCCTCTCCAGTGTCTATACCACTTCCTCAGTGTAAGTTAAGCTTTTAATGAGGCGTTGTAATGAAATCTTGTCCTAACTCACAGGATGGCTGGCAGGGGTTCATGTGGTTGTTGGGGTCACCGAGGGCATCCGTTATACGGCAACCCTCCTCCCACCCAAGAACTGAACAAACTGGGGAGTGAGACAGTGGAGCCAGAGCTGAAAGGCAGCTTATCACTGTTGTTACTGATGAGGCTCGTTGAAGGGCGTGGTGCAGGGGATAAGCGCCCAATGGGTTTCCTAGTATTGCACCCAAGAGCAGGATAGACTCACTCACCTTGCCCCTCCTCCGCCCCAGGAAGAGGAGAGAGCGGGAGCAGAGCTGAGCATGCGCAGTTTATTGTTCCCAAATACACTAAATTAATTATCGGTAACAGCCCCACCTCTCCTCGACAGAGGGAGGAAGGGGCTGAGGGAGGCCGGAATCGTACTCACCACACTCTCTCCATGAGGAAGGAAACAGTGGGCGAGGGGAAGGACCTTTCTCCCCAGTGGTGAAGTTGCTTTTCTTTTCTTTTTTCCCTTTTAACAAATACCTAGCAGCTTGCTACGAAATGGTGCAGGTCTCGTACAAAATATTTTCACCTTTGATTTTGTTCCAAACATAGTATATTTGCCCCAAGTACCAAGCCCAAATATGGGGTCCTGTGGGATTTGTCTTATCACTTTATACATTGGCAAGGACTCCTGGAGCCACAGCTGACCTCCACGCGGGTTCTCAGCAGGACCCGCTTCATGGTTTGTGGGGCCTAGAGCTAAGCAAAACTATGGGGCCCCGTATTCAAGAATTATTAGGTATTGCAATACAGTGAGAGCAGAGCATTAACCTGCTTCTCCCCCATCCCCCACTCGCCCTCCATCCAGGCACTGAGCTCGTGCTGGGCATCAGGAGTGTTGTGCACACATCATGTGTTACTTAGCCTTGGTGACCATCCTGGGATGGAGGTATTCTTACCTCTACGTCACAGATGAAGATCCTGGGGCTGAGAGACATTGAATCACTTGCCCAAGGTCCAGTGGAGGAGCCAGGATTTGAGCCCGAGTTACCAGGATCCAGTTCTACCACCAGCAGCCTTCCCTCGCCCTGTGTTATAAGGAAAATCAGGGTGCTTAGGAGCGCTGAGAGGGGGTTAGCAGCCCTGCCAGGAAGAGCACCGGCGGAGCTGGGGCACCCCTTGGAGCGCTGACTGGGAATCTGCATTTATGGAGCCTGGGTCAGGTGTCACATTCCAAGGGGACTGTCTTTTTGATTATACAGCTGGTGCTGTTGTACTTCTGTATGGATCCGGTCTGCTTCTAAGGACCTTGATATCTCTTCATTTTCATTTCCTATTTGTGTTAAAAACATAGTATTGATCTTCCCAACCTCTCTGAGAAGCATGACAATTCTCTTGCTCTGATATTTATTCCTCCTCTCCAGAGTGGAAGACAGAGTACAATATACAAAGCAGCAGGATCGTGACAGAGGGGGCAGCTGGACGTGGAGAGGTTAAAATATTGTCATTCTGAAGGAGGTTCAGAGCCAAAGGAACAACCCAGACCTCTGTCTGAGTCCTAGGAAATTGCTGGCTGCCCTTCTAATATGAAACATGTTTTCCCGGCCCGGTTATGTAATGTGGGACGGGTTGTTTTCTGTTTTCTAAGATTCAGTTGGGCCTCTAGAAACATTTCCAATCCCCGGCCAAACACCCATGGGTTCCCGACTCTCTGAGGACAGGACGACACCAGTGTTTGCACAATCCATAACCGGATCCTGAGGATTTGGAAGCTGGAGGATTGGTTAAATGCAAGATACCATCAGAGCCCACGTCTGAGCCTGGCCACTCGTGGGACATCATAGTACATGAATTAGATAAAGTTTGGAAATAATTTCCCTTAACCTTTTGTGGGCCTGGGTGGGGTATGGAGAGATCTTCCTAGCGTACCCTTCAGTGGAACAAAATGAGCTGCTCTGGGGAGGTTTGGAGGTGGATGCCCTATGGAGGCAAAGCGATCTCGTGAGACAGATTCTGTTTGGTTGCTGTTCTCACCACTGTGTTTTGGGTGTTCTCAAATCATAGACACTTTGCCTGTTAGCATGCAGTGGCATTAAGCACCCGTGCGGAGGGGAGGCAGATGGGAGGGGAGGGGAGACCGTGCTAAGTGCTCTGCTGGCGGCCTGCCACAGCCCAAGCGTTAGCCGATTACACTCATCACATCTCAGCCTCGCTTGCACTCCGGGACACACGACGAGGACGCGGACTCTACCTCCTCCAGGAGAGCTGCGTCATCAACTAACTGACTGTAATAAACAGGCAGGGGCACCTTAGCTCTTTGGCAGAAGGTGGGAGCGTTCAGTGTGGGTCATTCTGGAAGGACGAACACAGGTATACAGTAAGTGTTCTGTTGCTCGATGCTCTGTGATTTGGAGCTCTCTGCTCATTGGCATCTCCCCACACCCAGGGAAAATTGCTGTTTAAGGTGGGCACTCAAGCTCCAGAAACACAACAACAACAACAACACACACTGAACACTTTCAATGCACCAGGTGTTCCACAAAGTATTTTGGCGGGGGTGTCACCTCATTTAATCCTCACACCAACTTTACAGATTTTCCAAACAAGGAAATGGAGAGTCAGAAGTGCTCAGAAGCCAGAGTCTGTGACTCACCTTACTAAACAAAGGACAACTAAATTATAGTTGGTGCATTTTTTCATATGGGGTTGTATCTGTCAGTTACTGCTACGTAACAACTCTAAAATCTCAGAGGCGGACGATAAAAAGTGTGTATTTTTTGCTGACTCTTCTGCAGGTCTACCGGGTTAGCAGGGTGTCCCAAGCAGCAGGTCGGAGCCAGGTACGTTCCAAATGTCTTGCATCTCCCTTGGGCTGTTAGGCTGACCAGGGTAGGTTCCTATGGCAATGGCAGAGGTCCAAGAATGCAAGTACATTTCAAGCCCCTGCTAGCATCACATCTGCTAACATCCAGTTGGCCAATGCAAGTCACTTCCTAGAGCCCCAAACCAGAAGTCGGGGAGCATGCTCTTCCCATGGAGGTGGGGAAGAGACAGTGAATAGTGTCGACAATAATCTTCCACAAGCTCTGTTTAATCACATTCTAATTCTTTGGAAATAGGTAATCTGAGCTTGATGTGGTAACTATTTATTAACCAAAATATTTAAGGAACAAAATATTTTATTTGTTCAGTAAACACGCAGATATCACCTACTATATGCCAGACACTGGCGTCAGTGATGAGGACTCAGGAATGGAAGGGGCTCCTGGTCTAGTGGGAGAATTAGACAAATAAATGATTTCAGGAACCATACGGTAAGTTCTCTTTTCGTCCACAAAGGGATCTAGGGTGCAAAGCCTCAGAGGAAAGGAAAGAACGGTACTTCTGGGACAGAATGTTCCTTCAGACACTGCGTGTGTTTTGGCACCGGGCGTTCTTGTCAAATAATCTTTGCCCTTAGCTTGACAGTGCGCCATTTTGCTTCAAAGACCTCCTCCTAGCTCACAAACCTTCAAGCTTTCCAGAGAAGCACAGAATCCGGGAAGAAATTAAGTACTGTAGAAATGTCAGCTAGTATTGTTTTAACATCCAAATCTCTTAACTTGGAATTGAAGTCCTTTATTGTGGATCCTCACCTACCTGTCCAAACAAATTTCGTATTTTTCCCCCCACCTGGATCCTTTACCAGTCAGCCCATTATTTTTGGAACATACCACTAAGAAGAGGTCTCTGTGCTTTTGTCCTGGCTGCTCCTCTGCCTGGAAGGTCCTCCACCTGGTTAACTTTCGCTTCTCCTCTAGATGACTCAACTGGGCGCAGCCCCGCGAGGAGTTCGGTCAGGTGCTCCTCCTCTCACCTCCCATAGTGCCCTCCTCCAGCCTGTTGCTGCGCGTTAGAATTACCTGCTGACCAGGGTGGGTTTCTTGCACAGAGCAGGGATCCTCGAGGGCAGACCCTGCCTGGCCACTAGGAGGCGCTCGATCTGTGTCGTGGGCACAGTAGTCCTGGTCCTCCAGCCATTGGACTAGCACAATGCTTAAACCTTTCGACACCTCACGTTCCCATTCTGTAAAATGCAGATAGTGATACTTCTGTAGAGTAGGGGTGAGGATTAAAGACAGGATTGTAAGTTACTTGCAAGGATTGTAAGTTACTTACCCAAAGGAAATCACTCACGTTCACATAAAAACAGGCACGTGAATGTTTAAGTTGCTTTATTTTTATTCATAGTCACCCCAAACTAGAAACAGCCCAGATGTCCTTCAGCTGGTGAATAGATGAACTGTGGTCTTTCCACACAAAGGAATGCTATTCGGCGGTAAAAAGGAACAAAATATTGGTGTAGGCAGCTGTGTGGATGAATCTTGAGGGAACTGGCAAAAGTCAAGCCAGACCCAAAAGGACACATACTGTATGATTCTATTTACACGACATGCGGGAAAAGGCGAAGGTATAGGGACTGAGAACAAACACATCAGTGATTGCAGGGTGGTCGGGGTGGAAGGAGGGATGGCTACGAAGGGAATGGGTGACGATGAGGAAATATTTGGGATGAAGGAACTGTTCTGAATCATGCCATAGTCTAATGCAGTTACCCAGCCCTGTGCATTTACGAAAACTCACAACGGTATAAGTGCACACAGACACAGAGTTTTATTGTGTGTAAAAAAATATAAACATACTGTTGACCCTAGAATAACATGGTTTCAGATGGCCCTGATCCACTTACACCTGGATGTTTTTCAATAACTACAGTACTATAAATATACTTTTTCTTCCTTATGATCTCCTTAATAATGTGTTCTTTTTTCTAGTTTACTTTATTATTAGAATATAGTATATAATATATATTTAAAAACTCAATTGTTTACTGTGTTACTCAATTGTTTATGTTATCAGTTAAGTCCTCTGGATAATAGTGGCTATTAGTAGGTAAGTTTTTGGGGAGTCAAAATTACAAATAATTTTTAAAGATTTTTACTTCTGTATTTAGTTCAGAGAGAGGTGGGGGGAGAGGCAGAGGGAGAGGGAAAGAGAGAATCCCAAGCAGATTCTGCGCTGAGCACAGAGCTCGATGCGGGGCTTGATCTCATGTCCCTGAGATCATAACCTGAGCAAAAATCAAGTCAGACACTTAACCGACTGAGCCACACAGGTGCACATACACAGATTTTTGACTGCATGGGAGGTTGGTGCCCTTCACCCTGCATTGTTCAAAGGTCAGCTGTGTGTGTGTGTGTGTGTGTGTGTGTGTGTGTGTGTGTATTTGTATATATGACAGAAAAAAAGAAAGAAAAGCATTGTAACTTTCAGCACAGTATCTGGTATTTAAGGAGATTATTTACTATGGTGGCTTTTTTTGGTGCCTTTTCTTAGGAATCAGTGAGCTCCTGGCAGGGAGGGCTGTATTTCCTTCAGGTTTGAGCACAGGTCACCCCACACATGGCTGATGGTAGCAGGTGTTCAGAAGTATCACTTTGGTGAGGAATAAACGCAGAGGTACCTTTCATGCTGTGCTGTGCAGAAGTGGAGGGTCACTTCTTGGCCCACCTGCTCCAAGGACAGAGGAGTGCACAACAGCTGACGAAGGAGAAAACAGCAACCTTTCACTTCAGGAGAGCCTCTTAACCCCAAATTTTATGTTTCCCGAGAACACATATGGTTCTGAGCAAAGTTGGGAGGGAGATAGTAGTCACAAAAGATGACTAGCCACCCCCGGTGCCTCACTGGAGTTCTTACAGTTTATCCAACCTCATCATTACCCTAGAATTTTCTTTGCACTGCCTTTCCCCTAAGAAGCCACTGAAAAGGAAGGAGAGAGCGGGATGGAGAAGAGGAGGGCCTTCATCCGGCTACATCAGAGGTCTCCCTGAGGTTTCCTTTTACCAGTCTGGAGTCTGGACTGCAAGGTGCCCAGACTCTTCTGATCTCTTCAAAAACCCAAATGAATAGATGCTAGAGTATTACCCAGGCTCCAGCAAGGCCAGCATGGTCTCCACATCATTCCACATTCCCAGTTCCCTCCCTTATTCCGCCTCTCTCCCCTCCCTGTAAACATCTGTCTCTTTTTTCTCATTCCCTTAGAACACACTACTTTCTGGGTCCCAGCTCACAGCTAAGCAAACCAAGGGATCTGAGCTCATCTTTGCAGATGCCGTCTTGGGACTTGTATGTGGGGGTGGGGTAGGGGAGGAGGCATTTGTTCAAGATCACCTTTTTTTCCTCCTGATCCTAAAACAGATGAGTATTCATTTAGAAAATTCATTTAGAAAATGGGGAAATAAAAATATATGAGAGTAATTTAAAAAAAAAACTCTCCTGTAATTTCATCATTAAGAAATAACTATGGTTAACACTTTGGTCTATTTTCTCTAAGCCTGTTTCTATGCATATCCCCTACTCCCACTTAGAACCACACTGTATGTGTCATTCTGAGTCCTGTGTTTTCCCACTTAACATTATATTTTAAATGTTGTCTCATGTCATTTAATACCCTTTAAAATGTCACTTCTATTTAGAAGGATTCTATTGGATGAATGTTCTGTAATTTATTTCATTAACCCCCTCTCGTGGGATATTTAGCTTGTTTCTAATTTCTCACTATTGAAAATGACTCCGTGATAAAAGCTTTTATACATACATTTTCATTTACATCTTTGGTTATTGCCTTAGGATGGGTCCCTGGTTGTGAAATTACAGAGACCTAGTGTGTGAGCATTTTTAAGGCTTTGATATATATTAACCAAGTACTCTACAGAAAAATTGTAACAATTTAATTCCCACCGGCACTGGAAGTACTTGTTGTTGTTGTTTTTACTTCCTATCATTCTCAAGTGAGTGATCTTTACAAAACTGATGGATGAGATATGACATCTTATTTTCCTTTGCATTTCTTTGGTTACTAGTGATATTGAAGTTGGTGTTGGTGGTGGTAGTTTATTGGCCATTTGTATTTCTTTTGCTAATTGCCTGTTCATGTCCCTTGCCCATTTTTCTGTTGAGATCATTACCTCTTAAACTTGCTTTATAAACCTTCTTTGGCACATTTACTGCAAGTCCTCCCCCCACCCCAGTATGGAAAATTCCTTTTTCATTTTGCTTTAATGTTTTGGTTTGCCGCACAGAAATTTTTTTATGTAGTCAGGGTGTATATTTATCATTAAGACTGATTTGTTCACTTTTATGATTAAAAAATTTCTTGTTGTTCTAAATAATTACATTCCCCCACCATCTTCTTATAACACTTTCTTAGCTTTTTAATGCATCTGGAAGTCATTTTGGACTAGAGTAGGTAAGGAGCCTTTTTATTTCTTTCTCTTTCATCCTCTCTCCCTTATATTCTTTTTTTTTCTATAAGATTTATTTTTTTGAGAGAGAGAGAGAGAGAGTGTGTGTGTGTGTGTGTGTGTGTGTGTGTGTGTGAGCATGGAGGGAGGGGCAGAGGGAGAGGGAGAAAGTGAATCTCAAGCAGACTCCCCACTGAGCAGGAAGCCTGACACAGGTCTTGATTCCACAACTCTGAGATCATGACCTGAGCCAAAATCAAGTAGATGCTTGACTGACTGAGCCACCCAGGTGCCCCTCTCCCTTGTATCCCTAAGGAACAGTGTCACACAGCCCTGCTTATTTATTGCATGTGCTTTCCTTCCTTTTGAGTTGTGATGCCATCTTTATTGTATACCAAATTCTCATTAAGTTGCTTCTCTTTCTGAGCTCTAGTCTGTTCCACCAATATGACTATTATTCTGTCAAGACCACACTATTCTAATTATTCACAGTACATTTTAATATCTTCTAGGGAAAGCTGCAGCTCATTACTTGTCTCACCCTTAAGACATTTTAACCCATAGGATTGGTAGGTTGGAGTGAGGAGGCAGATTTTAGACAACAGAGGAGACAGGTGGGGTCTGAAGCTCCTGAAACCACAAATGGGATCACTCCCATCTCCACCACCCACATTCAGAAGGATTCTGGAGCCCTGGGTGAGGCTCTGGGGAGTTCTGTCTGGCCCTTCTAAGGAGAAAGAATGAATGAACCCAAAAGTCTGAGATCATTTGGCCATTGGCTTTTGGTGTCCCGCCAGCCAGCAAGGCTGCTTTGGAAGAGACACAAACCACCCCCGAGTTGAGCTCCTGGCCACATTCCTGGGCCTCCCCACCTACTCCAGCGGTGGGGTCTGGACTGCTGCGACACTCAGGGCAGGGCTTATCTCTCTCTGGGCTTTGCTGGGACTGCTCCTCTGATCTCCCTGCCCCAGTCTGGAAAGTCAGTGTTGTGCCTGGAACTCCTTTTGGCCTGTGGGCCTCATCTGATTACCTGGCCAGGATTCTGCAGGTGTTTTTAAAGGAGTGTTACTCACAGCAGTTCTGGCCCTCATTTGGGGGAATTTTAAAAACAAAATGCCAATTAGGCACCTTCATGCTTTTAATGAGCAGAGGCCCCAGTGCCCACACTTAGGTTCTCCCTGCTGTAAAGAGGTGCTCTCATTGTGTCCCACGAGTGGTAAGAAGAGCCTCCCTCAGATGTGACAGCAGGGAGCAAATTCAGTCATCTTGCCCCAGAAGCATTGGTTTTGCTGGTACACCATGAGGGTTGGACCTTGGATGATCTGGGGAAGATGAGGAAGGGACAGCATTTTCATTTCTGTATGAGTGACATGGAGTCTTAGGGTAACTGACCAGGGTTCTCCCCTCCCCTGTCAGGTGGATCCTTCCCATTAGGATTTATAAATGTCCATTTCCCTGTCTAAAAATGACAGGAGCAGTAACTTTGCTAGATGCCACCTTACAGTGACTAGCAGTCTGGATTTCCCCAGGACTCAGTGGATTCCCAGCATGGAGGACTTTTCATGCCAGCACTAGTGGAGTCCTGGGAGATCTGGGATGAGTCCCTGCTCCACACCCTGCTCTGCCTTCCTCCTCTCCTTCCCAGCCAGCTTCTCTCTTCCCTTCCTTGCTTCTTGCTCACTCTCTGCAACCACTCCATCTGATTTTCTCCCGGACCATTGGCGACTCTTGCTAAGATCACCTGTGGCTTGTGTTGCCAAACCCAGAGGATGTGCCTCCTTTCTCTGCCTGCCTGAACCTCCGCTGCGCTTGACATGGCTGTCTGGGCTCCTGGGGAGTGCTGTCTGCACAGGCCCTTTGATTCCACTCCTGAGTCATGGCTCACCCTGCCCCCGCTCCATCCTCTTGAGCTGGCTGCTGTTTCTCTACATGACCTTGAAAGACTGCAGTCCCACCCAACCTAGTCCTGGCCTCCCCTCTTCTCCCCCTGCACTCAGTGGGGATCTCACCCCTGCCTGCAGCCCCACATGCTGACCATCACTAGCTCTGGCTCCCAAAGATCTCCATGTAGCCCAGGTCTCTCTTGGAGCTCCAAGTTCATATCTCAAATGCCTCCTACTCCACTTGTCCAAAATTTGGCTCTTGGTCTTCCTCAAGAATCTGTTGAACTCACCTTAGTAGTTGAACTCACCTTAGTAGACGGCATATCTGTCCACCTGCTTGCTCCTTCCGGACGTCTCCCCTTCCTCACCTCCTGTAGGGAGTTGATTTGAAGCAGCTTCATCACATGCCTCCAGCCTGACTGCTTTCTTCGTCTCCACACTACCACCACCCAAGCACTCCATTCAGTGCTGCAGAATGTGTACTCAAGGGCTCTCGGTGCCCTCTCGTGCTCCCCCAACCCCAGTGGCCTCTTCCATAACGCAGGCAGAGTGATTCTTAAAAATGCAAATCTGTTTCCTTCAGCTTAACATCAGCCCTTGGTGTCATTAAAGCTCAGTGGCATTGGCATTGGCCTTCCAGCTTCACCCAGCCCCACTCTCCTCCTTGCTCACACCACTTCAGCCACTCTTAGTTGAGCCCTCCAACCTCAGGGTCTTTGCCCAGGTTGTGCTCCACACTTGGAACACCGTTCTCCTTGTCCCAACCCCCTCCCACCCTTTCTGCTTCTTCCTGCCTCACTGCTAAAGGTGAGATGCCACCTCATTGCTAATGCAGGGCCCTGTTCCACCCCCATGTGCTCACAACAGTGTGCACGCACTCTTCCATCTTGGCACTTACCTGAACAGGGAGTGGGGGTCGATTATACGTAACAACCTGCTTAATACCCATCCATGCGTGGAGAACGCATGAGGGCTTGGGCCTCACAGGACCCCTCATCCTCAGCACTGGGACTGGCACTTAGCGGGCCCTTGATAAACACTTGCTGAATGAATGGGATTGGAGAGGGAGGATGAGTTGGAGTCAGGGGAAAAGGGAACAATCTGCCTCCTGCTCACGGCTATCTGACCCCAAACCAAGAATACCCCATAAGAAGCTGACGACTCAGATGCTTCCTAATGTCTCCTTTTCCGTGGGAACCTGTGCTGTTGGCTTCCCCAGGTGACAGGATCTTGGAAACGGTCTCTATATAACTTGCAAGGTCAGTGTGTGAGTCTCCCATGATCCCTATGGGATGTTCTGTTACCACACACACGGAGAAGTACCAAATGGGCTTCCCCAGGGCAGGAGTGTCTCCTCCTTTAGAAGCTACACTGGTAACTTTCCAGAGCCAGAGGTGACAGTTCCTTCAAGCTGGCTTGGAAGGTTTCTGAATAGAAATGCCCATCAGTTGTTCCTAGGCTAAAATGTAAAACTTAACGATATATTTTTCTCATCAACCAATAATTAACTTTAATGCTATCCAAATATATTGAACTCAAGATATTTTATGATTTTAGGAGCCCCACAGATTTTTTTATTGAGATATGATTGACATAGAACATTATGTTAGTTTCAAGTTTAACAAATTTAATATTTGGGTGGGAATGTGGTTTTAGTAATGCTTTAAGAGGGCTGCGCATCTCTCCTCTAGCATCGCCCGGACATGACACGGTTTTATCTCCTTACCTAATTAGCTTATAGAAAGAGATTTGCTTCAAGTCATGTTCCCATGTAATAAAGGTCCTTGTTGCCATATTTAGAAGACTGTGTCCAACATAAATTCCACTCCCAAATCTCTTTCTTATAATGAACCTCCATCAACATAATGAGTTCCTTGGAAGGAAAGCATTGTGTAAATTAAAAATACTAATGAGTCATAATGATAATGAATTATTTTCCCTATTACTGGAAGCAGGACTAACCTTGGGCACATTTTCCAATAGCTGAAGGTGTCTTCCTGATACTGAGGATTGCCCTCCCCTGGAAGCCAGTTCTCTAAAATATCCTCCACCTCTTCTTTTTTTTTTTTTTTTTTCCATCAAAACTCTGAATCCTCCAGACATCCCTGATCCTATCTGGTCAGTCCTGGAGGAAATATAGTTACCAAACTGGTTCACACTCAGATATGAGCGACAAAAAACACCTGCTAGCCATTTCCGACAGTGCCCTGCCAGTTACCGCCTGGATTTTTTTTTTTTTTTTTTAAGATTTATTTATTTAAGAGAGAGAGAGAGAGCATGTGAGCTGGAGGTTCAGGGGGTTGGGCAGAGGGAGAGGAAAGAATCCAGAGCAGACTCCACCCTGAGCATAGAGCCCATCGTGGGGCTGGAACTCAGGACCCTGAGATCATGACCTGAGCTGAGATCTAGAGTTGGTACGCTTAACTCACTGGGCCACCCAGCAACCTTGGATGTTGTTATTTTGAGCGGCGGCTGACTAGCACAGAACTCGCAGACTTTCTAGCTAAGCTGAGTATCTCAGGACTGTTAGTTTACAAGTAACAGGAACCCACTTAAGCCAAACAGACAAAAAGAATTTAGTGGTGGCTACAAGGGCACAGCCCTCACAGAACTTGGGGGCTGAGGCACAGCTGGGCTTTGGGCTGGTCAGGGATAGGACAGGACTGCTGTGAAGAACCGGGGAAAACTTCCCTTTCTCTGGGACTGTTGTCCACAGACTCATTACAACTGCTTCCCTCTCTTCCCCTCTGCAGACAGACTTTCTCTGCGTTTCCATGCACGTGGGCCAAATACAGCGCCACTGAGTCAACCTGCCCTCTGTGCAATGGTTCTGTTTCTATACTCTTGGGGGAGGGGGGAGCTCGAAGGCAAATGGGACAAACACAGTGCCTAGCTCAGGGTAACAACTTCATTATGTGTTTATTGGTTTAGACAGGATGTGGGGTCCACCCCTGAGGGAAGGGGATGGATTATCTCTCCAAAAGAAGCCTACTACATCAGGCCAAGGAGCTTTCTGCTTAATTCAGTTAGGAACCCAAGATGTTGAAGGGCTTTGGGGGAGGAGAATGACACTGACTTGTGTTAACAACAGGCCTGGGATGGGATCTGGACGAGTGGGGCAGAGAGCTCCTGGTGTCAAGTTCATCCTCAGGGAATAATGACTCGCAAACAATGGGATACGTTCCCACTCTCTTGGCACCGGTGTCGCCTGGGACTCAATGTGGTTTAATGAGTCGAAAAAAGGGAGATTCGCCATTTGCTTTCTTCTTTGGGAGAAGAAACTTGTTCTTCTTGTTGGGAACTTGTTGGGAACTTGGACAAGTCACCAAACTTCTTTGGGATTCTCTTGATTCCAGTTCTTTGAATAAAACATTTTACACACTCACACACATACGTACATACGTTACTTATATATTTTTATGTTATGCTTTTAGCAGATTAGTATTGTGTTTCTCTTTGCAGGAAGGCACATGGGCAGGGCTTCAGAAACCTGGCTGGGGGGGCTCCAGGATTATAAATCATCAGTGGCCAGAAAAAAAGATGCTTCACCTCCATCTCAGGGAGGAGAAATGTGTGCTGTGTGCGAAGAGCTACACAGGTTCTTTATAATGACAAAACTGGCGCCCTAGAAGGCCCAAAGCACATGGAAGCAAAGGACATCTCCGACCTGCTCCTTTGGGAGCGGGTGGGCATGGGAGAAGGCCTATTTTGTAGATTTGGATGAGGGAGATTTTGAAAAGATAGCAAAGCCCCTGGAGGGCCTGTTGCTAAAAACTGTGCTTTCCCTAGGCGTTTTTATTTTATTTTTTAATATTTTATTTATTTATTTGACAGAGAGTGAGAGATCACAAGTAGCAGAGAAGCAGGCAAGGGGTGGGGAAGCAGCTTCCCATTGAGCAGAGAACCTGATGTGGAACTCGATCCCAGGACCCTAAGATTGTGACCCAAGCCAAAGGCAGCAGCTTAACCCACTGAGCCACCCAAGCACCCTCTCCAGGAGTTTTTAAGAAGCACCTACCGCTTGGCTGTGCCCTACAGCAGAGTATTTGGTGGGATGAATGGTGCTGCCAATCCTCCTGCAGGAGACTCTAAACACTGAAATCGGTACAGGTGTATTCTCACAGGGGATGAAGCAGGAAGCCGAACACACAACCAGCTCCAGGGTAGGGTGAGGAGGTGCAGAGGGGCTCACCCTGGCTCTCATCCATCCAAGGCCAGGAGAGAGGAGCTGTGCCCAGACACGCCCGGTGAGCAAGCCCAGCCCCCCGCCTCGCTGGCCATGGGCCGCTGGGCCTTGCAAAGGGAAGGGGCCGCAGGCCTGCTGCGTGGACCCTCCCTATGGTAGCGTTGATTTCCTTTACTTGGGAGTCACTTATGACAATCCGTCATGGCAGGCTGATGGGACCAGTAGCTTTTGGCAGAAGTCCTTTCTGCTTCTCTCAAATTAAATCACAGAGAGAGCCACGGGCAATGAATACAAAGAAAGTGTTCAAGGCCACTGGACGGAGGAAAATAGCTGTTGGAGACTAAGTGTTCAAGACACTTCACAATCCATATATACTAAGAAGGCAGGCCCCTCCAAAAATAAATTGGGACATGGACGACTGAGAATGCTGTCTGGGATGAAAGTCAAAGCTCGGAATTACAAATAATGATACAGAAATGAAATAACTACAATGCACATGCCCTGGGAGCTTCCCAGTCCGCACACACGTTCTCAGGCCGCAAACTCCTCTGATCCGGGGAGGGGGCTGGCCAGCTCTGATCTCCCTTCTACAAGTAAAGAAACCAAGGCTGAAATTGCTACAGTGACTTCCCCACGGTCACACCAATGGTAGGGGCCTGATCCAGGCTCCCAGTGTCCTCCAGGGCCCTGTCTGTGGTGCCATGTCTCTCCTGTGGGCTCGGGAGCTGAGCCAGCCACTGGCAGCGGCAGGGAGAACTGGACAAGCAGAAACTCCCAGCTGCGGCCCTCTAAAGAGCCCAGGCCCTGCCACTTGGAACCCTTGCTTAATTCCCATCTCACGTCAAAAAATAATAACATTATAAAATAATAAAATAAAATAAAATACAAATAGAGGGGGTGCCTGGGTGGCTCAGTGGGCTAAATATTCGACTGTTGCTTTTGGCTCAGGTCATGATCTCATGGGTCATGGGACTGAGCCCCATTTCAGGCTCGTTGCTCAGCCGGGAGTCTGCTTGAAAGAGTCTCTCCCTCTGCCCCTCCCCCACACATGCGCATGCGCGTGCACCTGTGTACTCTCTCAAATAAATACATCTTTAAAAAATAATAAAAACTTTAAAAGATTTTAAAAATACAGGAAGGCATGAGGACATACAAATAATAGTTCCATCATTCAAAGATGAGCATTTTAAACGTTTTAGTGCACCAAAATAGCATCCTTGGCGATATTTCGTTTCGACACCTTCCCTCACAAAAAAATGCGATTCTGTTGTTCCTGCTGTGTTGTAATTTCTTATTCTGTATATTGTGAATCTCTCTCCAGGTCAGGTACACTTCAACAGTATTTTTCTCATTTTGTTAGAAAATGTTACATATATATGTTTTACGATAACAGAAATAATCATAGAATCATATGATCCATTGTAAAATATTCTAAGTCACACAGTGCAGAAATGGATAGTGAAGGAAGACGATGTTTCACTTCATCCCATCCCACCCTTGGGACCTAAATTTCTTATTTCCTCGTACTTCTCTGTGTGCAGACCAGAGGTAACAAACGTACATGCCTGTATCAACTTCTTCTCCGCGCCATGGGCTCGTAGACTGTGCAGCAGCTGGCGTGTCCCCTTCCTATAGCGTGGACACCTCTTCCTCTCTGGACAGGAGGCTCCGCTTCTGGGAGAGGACAGTCTCATGGGGCCAGAGAACGGAGGGGTTAGCATCACCAAGCTATTAGAGCATTTGGATTTGGAAACCCTCTGGGGTGGGACTTGGGGGGAGCCCGCAGCACAGGTGGCCGCTTACCACTCCTCCAGGGCCACCTGCCCACCCTTCCTCGGGGTCCCTGGGAGGCGGGGCCCCACGGCACAGTCAGCTTCCCGCCGCCATCGCGGAGCGCTCCGCCTCCTTGGGTGTGGATATTCTCACGACTGCCCCGATCCCTGCGTTGCGGGAAGAACAAGACCCCATAGCAGTGAGGTGACCTCTTGGGAGGTTTTGTAGGTTCGACTTTTGTCCCTGCTGGGAAGTCGGTGGTCCTACATTTGCTGCCCCAACTGTCCAAAGGAGGAGGTTGCATGTGGTCCACATCCGCGGGGAAAGCCAAACTCTGTCCGGTGGGCCTAGGAGCCTTCTCTCTGGTCACCTGAAAGCAGGCCGTGGCGCGCCAGACTGGAGGCTTTCCGGTCTAGAGAGGAGCCAGTGACAGCTGGGAGGCCAAGATGAGGGTCAGCCTGGTGCTTCTTCCCCGGGACACACGTGCTTCAGGAGCTCCTGACACGTGGACTGGGGCTCCCCAATGCTCATTTGGGCGGCAGAGCCTTCCCGGAAGCCCGCGCGGAAGAGCACCTTCTCCTCCTCTACTCCAGCCTCCGGTCACGGCCGGGTGGCTGTCGCCCACACGTTGCCTACGGATTCCCTCTGGAAAGGACGGCGGGACCATACACGCACCGCGTTAGAGACCCCAGGCCTCACCGAAGGCTTTGCCGCAGCGTCATCTGAGAGTGGGCAGAGCGTGGGGAAAGGGAGGCTTCTGAAGAGCAGGGGCCGCTGGGGAAGACATTGAGGTCAGGGGTAGGCGAGGGCACTCCTGGAGGACATGCTGCTCAGATTGGGGGGGGGGTGTGGGGACAGGATAATGGGGCCGGTTCCCTCCTAATGGGTTAAAATGACCCAAATTAGAGAAACTAGGAAGAAGGCAATTTACCGACACTGCTTTTTCTCTGCCTTAGTGGGTAGAAGAACGACCGCTGGCCCCACCCCTCATGTCCATGTCCTCATACCTGGAGCCAATGACTATGTCGCCTTTCCATGGCAGGAAGAGACCCTGCAGAAATGAAACTGAGACGGGGAGAGTAACCTCAACTATCGAGGCAGGCCCAGTAGCATCACAAGGGTCGTTTTAAGAGGAAGGCAGGAGAGCCAGAGGCAGATGAGGAGACGTGGGGCTAGAAGAAGGTCATCAGGGTGCTGCCGCCACAAACCAAGGAAAGCAAGTGGCCTCCGGAAGCTAGAGAAGGCAAGGCACAGATTCTCCCTTCACACTTCCAGAAGGAACACAGCTCCGCTGACACCTTGATTTCAGACCTCTGACTTCCACAGCTTAGAGGATGCATCTGCGTTGCTTATGCTGGAATACACATTAATCTGGATCTTAGCAGTTGACAGCAGCACCTGGAAAGTTCCCTGGCCAAGAGGGAATCCTCCTCTGGAGGGGCCAGTCATGGCTGTGCTCAGACTGGGGGACTGGGGTGGGGGGCTTCATTATACTTCTGGGAGAAGCCGCAAAAGCTGACACCTCTCTTCTTGGTGTTTCTCAGGCCCACCCACAAAGAGGGTGATGAGGTGAGGACTGGTGACCCCCAAATGGGAGGGAGCCCAGTGGAGGTGCCCTTGCCCTGCACAGCTCAGAGGGAATAAGGATGGCAGGTCGCTCCCCTCTCCTGTGGGCAGCCCTAGGCTTACCGGTGACAGAGGTCACAGGAGCAACGCTGGGGTCCCTGGGCTCACTGTGAAGGCATGCACAGTCCATTCTGGAAGAATGAAAGGCAAAGGTCCCGATCTCTTACCTGATCCTAAGTATGGTCATGCCGCCATTTGTCAGGTGTGACCATGATTTCTAAACACCTGATCTAGAACTTCCGCATTGACATTATTGCCCTTAAGCTGACCTGGTGGGGCTCCATCGTCACGTGTGAAGCTGTCAGCGCCCATCAGCCTCCCTGCTGTTGGTGTTGACAGTCTCTGAAGGCTGCCTTGCTGGGTGCTCCCCCCACCTTGACTTCTGCCCTCTGTGCACCCCGAGTATGGCCCCGCTTTTGCTCACTGACCTGCAGACCAGTCCTGGTGGATTATTTCCCAGGACTCAAAATCCTAACGTTTGGAAGAGCCACACTTCTTTACGGTTTTCCTAGGGGGCGTGGGGAAAACCACTCACTCATAAAAGAGGCCCGGATGGAGCTCTTCCCAAAGCATGAGCAAGCTGCCCCGGGATCGGGCAATAGCTGTGATGCCGCTGAGGCTCACGTGGGTGGGGGTGAGGTGGTTCCAAGCATCTCCAGTACGGGTCCCACACTCTAAGGCAGGAGTTAATTCACATATTAATGGACACGTGCTCTGTGCCAGCCTGCACTGGGCCCTGAGCTCTGCCAGCCAGCGGGGCAGCCCCTGCCCTCGCCCAGGGTGCGTACAGCAAAGAACGGAGGGCACGATCCATTTGGGAAAGGGGCAGGTCTGGGCGCTAATGGTACGGGCAGGGGCTCGGGAGGCCCCAGGCAGCATGCAGCGTGCTCTCCCGCATCATCCCCAGTGTTCGCTTCTGCTCCTTCCACCTCCTGAGAAGGGGCCGTGGTGCAGTGCTGGGTTCCACTGAGATAAAGTGATAAAGGCCCGATCAGAAGGACTGGGCGGTCAAGGGCGCAATCTGCGCGCACTGCAGTCCCACCCGCGGCTGGGTGAGAGCTGCTTTTATGTGTCCCCAGCCAGCTCCCTTGCCTGGCACCAAAGGACACCTTCCCCTCTCCGGCTGCCCATCCTACGCCCTTGTGCAGAGGCTGTGGGGGCTGCTGCTGGAGTGGTGGGCCCGAGGGCACTGGCCATCCAGGGCTCATCACAGCAGGGAGGTCGCAGCCTTTAATTTCCACGCAGTTTTACGGTTCATCTAAAAATATCTGAGCAGCCACAGGATTGAATCTCCCCAGGAATGACCTAAAACCAGCGTAATGAGGACTGGGGAATTGCTTCATTTCCATTTAAGAGGGGCACATTGGGACTAGAAAGGGAGAAACCTCAGCTTCAGAAGCAGAGCTTTTGTCTCTGGTTTGCATTGTGCATGGTGGGGGGTGGGGGAGCAGTGTGGGCGGGGCAGCTGGGGTGCCCCTTCCTCCACCAGCCCTCCTGACCACAGTGGCCTGGTGGCCAAGGGGGCTGGTAAATGCTGGCATTCCATGTCTGAGAAGCATGAACAGGGGCCCAGGGAAGTCAACAGGAGAGCGATGGGGACCTGGGGACAGGGAAGTAATAATGCCTAATGATAAGGATTATCTGGAAGCCTGGAAACAGCAGAGAAGGGGAGCAGAACTCTGTTAGGGATCTGCCCTTCCCAACTCTATGATGAGCTTTCAAAGAGGACAGGCCTCCTCCCCCAAACAAGGCAACTAAACCCAGCTGCGATCACAGCAGACACCCTATGTCCCCACCCCTGGACGTGCCAGCTGGATACAGTGCCTGTGTCCTCACAGCCCCCGTGAGGGGGGGGCACTGCTGTCGCCCCATCTACAGGCAGGGACCAAGCCCAGAGGCTGCCCTGTCCCCATGGGCCCTCCCACAGCAATCTCTCCAACATCGCTGCCCCTTTTCCGAAAGCCAGTTTGTTAGAAGCCCAACATTTGGATAGATATCCTTGGAGTTCATCCTAAGAAATAATTAAAGATCTGGAAAACGAGGCTCTCGTCGCAGCACTAGTGAGAGGAGAGGGAGGTAATAAATTATGGAACACCTGTACAAGAAATCTGTTCAAACCTGAAAACTCTGCCGTAGATAAATGTCTGTGGGAGAGGAAAGCTGTCTGCTCTATATCATTAAATGAAGAGATCCGGCTCCAAAACTGTACACGCCTTATGATCCGATGTTTGCTACACCCACAAGCCCATAGAAAAAGGCGTGTTGGTGCTGTGGAGCGTCCCTCGGAGACCTGGCTTGGGAGACCTGGCACAGATTCGCCCTCTGCGGCACGGATCCGAGAAGCTTTGCATATCCTGTTCTAAATGCAAGGGGGATGTTCTCAGGGAAGCACACACACCGGGAGAGGCTCAGGCCAGGCGTGCTGGGAGACTGGCTTCTCAGTTCTTCTCCCTGCCTAAGGGAGACTTGCTTGGCTCTGCCTGCCCATGAGCGCCACCAAGCCATGGGAGAGCCCACAGGCTCTTTTTTCCTCCCAAGGGACATCATCCTGACAATGCCAACATCAACCTGTGTGCTTATAAAATCTGTGCTAGGAAACCCACCACCTGGACCTGCAGTTTGCCATCTGTCGCCCATAGGTCACAGAGCACCAGCGGAGCTTCTGGGTGCAGGGGGCCCGTCTGTGAACTTGGAGGCCTGGGGGAAGCACGGGGGCCGGGCAGAGGCCTGAGCACAAGGATGCTTGTCTTCCACGAGTGGGACAACAGAAGGCTTCAAATGCCTTCTCTTTGCTCATCAGTATCTCCTCATTCTTCCATAATAAACAAATAAGTATTGCTTCTGTGAAAAGAAGGAAGTTTGTTTTTCATTTAAAAAATAAGGCCCCCAGATTATGTGATCCTTTCTCTCTCTGTAATCCTCTGGTCTCATTACAGCTCTCAAATGTTTACTCTGGTTTCGTTTCTTTCATTGGCTTCACAGGAGAACAAGATTTTGTTCCCCAGTGTGCTCACTGCAGAGATGCTGTGTTTCCCCAAGGTCTGGGGGCAAAGGGGGTGTATCCTGCAGCCAGCCCTGGGGCCTGGCATGGGGGTGGGGGGGTGACACTAGGTGAGAAAACTCTGTATAGCCTGGGGCCGGGCTGGGGTGGGAGGATGAGGCAGAGCGGCTTGGCAGAGGAAGTAAAGCTCTTTCCTTTCTTATAGTCCTCCCTGAAAAGAAGAAAACACTTAAGCAATCCAAGAAGCCATCCGCTGGGATCCTGAGAGAGGCCAGACTCATTTGAGCGACATAGCTAACCCAGGAGGCAGGAGTCTGAGTGTTTAATCCCCCTAGGCCTCCAGTGGGGCCCTCCCAGCACTGGAGGGAGACCCTGCGTCCTTGCGCATAGAGGGGCGAGGGACTCCAAGAGGATCTTGCTCTCGGGCTGGGCTGGCACGGGTGCCCATGTCCCAGGGCCCGGAGGACACAGGACCCAACACACTCCCGGCTTGGCTGAGCAGCACTTTCCACCCAGGCCGAGAGGCGACACCTCCAGGGCTTTGTAGAAGAATCTCTGGAACCAAGCAGCTTGGCTAGATGCTGTTTTGCAGGAGAAAGCGAGGTGTGTACGATCACATTCCTTTGTATTATTTATTAGAGGTACTGGTAGTAAAAAAGAAGCGAAGCACACCCAACCTCCTCCCTTGAGAATGCCGTGTCTTCTCACAGCTGTGAGGCTGTCAGTAGGAGGGTTCCACGCCAGGTTCAAGGGCGGGTGTGCTCTGGGGCACGAGGGGTGGACAGCGCGCTGTGGCTGGCCTCGCCCCCGCCACCCCGCACACCTTAGCAGATTCTTTCAAGGGGACTTCCTGTCTATGAACCCTCTTTCTCTAACTTGGGCTGGGGGCCTCTAGAGGTGGACCCTCCTCTCCATGAAACTCAGGGTAGGGTGGGACTGTGCCCAGGCTTTGCTGGTGAGACGGTCCTTTGCCTGTTGGGGTGGGTTTTGTAAAGTGCCTCCCTGAATTTTATACCCCCCGTTTCTTCTCTTTCTGAACTGAGTGGGTCCCCGGAGAACAGAGGTCCTCCGGTTGTGATCCCTGTTCTCAGAGTCCTGGGCGAGGCCAGGACCCACAGGCCCTGGCTGAAGGCGATCCGCCCTGGGAGGTGAAAGGTCATCTGGGAAGCTGACCGAACCCCAGGGAATGGGATCTGTCCAAAGCAGCCCAGAGAAGCGAGTGAGCCATGACTCAGCTTTTCTATTTCTGGTGGCTGTTATCCATTCAGGTTTTCTTCTCTAGCTGGGCAGGGTCCCAAGGGACAAGCTCTGGGAGAGGAGCCGTGCTGGGAGGAGAGGGCACCAGAGAACACTCGACCTCGGGTGGAAGCCAGGGTCTGCTCTCTCGATCTTCGGCCATTATGGAGAACCACTCTTGCTTGAGGCTCTGGTGACCCTGGGGCCCTGAGGATGGGAGCCTCTCTCCCCTGGCTACCACCTGCCAGTTCCTGAACACGTCACACTCCCACCGTCCACAGCATCCCCCACCCCCACCCCAGCCACACCCATCTGGAGACTCTCCCTCAGCCCCTGCGTCCTGTCTGAGTCAGTCAAACTCCGCTTGACTCCTTGTTCTCCCCTGCTCGGTCTCCCACTTGCAGCACGTCAGGACCCTCATCCGTGTGGGCCCTTGAGGGCAGGGACGGCACCTGACGCTCGGGGGGGCCCCTGGAGGGTGTGAGTGACATGGGTGACCTGACTGACCTGAGGCCCTCTCAGCCGCAGGCCAAGGCCAGTCGGGGAGCTACCCTTCTCACAGCTGCGTGTGCCACTCACTGTTAGGTCAGAAACTGGTTCCACATACTTGCCTCTTGCTAGAACACCGTCCTCACTAGCTGGAGAGGAAAAATTGATAGAAATCCAGAAGAGCTGGCTCAGAGGTCTAAGTAAGACAGGCCAGACCCAGCTCGGGGGCAGAGAAAGTATGGACCAAGGGCCACTGAGCAGACGCCTCTTCTCCTTTCTCCTGCACGTTGCCACTGTAGCTATGAGAACTTCGGTGGACTGGGAACTTCTATATTAAAATAAATGTGCCCAGGGCCAGGAACAAGCCGACCTTCAGCTTCTGTGGCAGGTTTTTTTGTTTTGTTTTGCTTTTTGTTTTCCATCCTGTATGAATCTCTCCTTTATTTGAGAATGTGGTTTCTTAAAAATTCTGGGTTCAAAATCAGCCTACATTGTAGGTTTGAGGGAAGCAGGGTGGGAGGAGGGACATGTGCAAATGAGCTGTACACCTCTGTACTCCAAGACAGGGCCCCACGCTGCCTCTGTCCTGTGTCCCGTGTGGCCCTAGGGACAGTGTGTATTTACATAAACAAATTCATCGGCTTAAGATTAGGAGTGGCTTTAATAATGCACCGGCATGCTAGTGCTAGTTTGGAAAAAACCTCTAAATTATACCGTTTTACCTCCTAATGACTGCAAAGTTGTAGCAAAATCAGCAAACAGATGTAGGGATATCTACCTCCACGCCTGGGGCTCAGAGCAAAACCACCCTCGTCACCCACGGCGGAGAAAAACCCGGCGGGTGGTTCCTCAGAGTTGCTCAGGTCCAGGCTGTCAGCCAAGGAGCCCCAAGGAAGGGGTTTTTCTGGGTGCGTCTGCCCGGAAAGGCAGTGACTTTCGGCTACATTTGACTTCATCCCCACTTTTCGAAAGAAAGGGGGGGCCTCTGGAGTGTGGGGTGTGGGTAGGCTGTGTTGGCACAAAGGGGCGGGGAGGGAGAGGGGCCCCCAGTCCCATGGGCTGTGGTATGAAGGGCACCCCAGCTCCCCCACTGTCTGTTCAGTGCCATGCAAGCCACTGTTTTCTTCTCACCTGTTTTCCTATCCATAAAATAGGCTTCCTGAGTTTTTAGAGAGGTTTCTCCTAGCTACATTTGCCCTGAAGTCCTTTCTCCTCAGTTGGAAAATTAACTACAGTTAGAGCACACTTATGTGCAAGATCAAGAGAATGAAGAGGACCACACGGCCACAGCCCATTTGCTGGGCACAAAGTCTCGCCAGACCACGGTTCTCCCTGGGCTCTAGACCGTCAGGTGTAGGAGCGGCCTGGAGACTTGCCTTCTCTCGCCCGGGGAACACCAAGGCAGGACTGTTGTGGTGTATGTGTCTCAGCTTGACGACAACAATGATGGCACTAGAGCTGCACGAAGTTTTCCACAGAGATTTATTTTAAACCGTGGAGGCAACTTTGCATTGAGAGTCTTCTACATTGGTAATGGCCACAGGCATATTTCAGTTAAAGGGAACACAGTGAGAATGTGAGCAGAGTTTAAAAACATTCACAACATCAGCAGCATTGGAACGTAGAACTGGATACAGGCATCTTAACATTGTAAGCAGTCTTGCTCAGTCCACCTGCTCAGTCAGGAAGTCAATGTCAATGTCTCCAGTGGCAGAGAGCACGGCGAGGCCGGAAGGGTTCTGCTGGAATCGCATTTGAGAAATTTGTTCCGGCTTCGGGCTCATGACATTCTCAACCTGACCCCTTGGGGAATCTCATTTCAAAAAGAAAGAAAAAGATATCCATGAAGTAACATGCCTGCCGCAGCCAGGTTCTACGGGGGCCCCAGATGGACGGCGTGCAGCATGGAAGGGTCCGTTGCCCTGATTAGGAATGGCAGCAGGTAGGCAGGCAGGGACGGAGGGCTAGCACCTTCCCCACTGTCCAGTTAATAAGAGTTTTTGTACTTTTCAGATAAAGATTTTCTTTTGCGAAAAGACAGTACATGAAAAAAAATCATTTAAAAAGCAAGGCAAATAAATGGTACCCAACACAAATATATGAAGAGTACCACAGTTATCAGTGACACAAGTGTCTGGTCTGTACTCCAAATGGGTGACTGCTACTGACCTAAGGCTGCTATCTATTCAAATGGGAGGGAAAAAAACGTGTAAGCAAGTAAATGAAATAGGTTTTGCAGACCATTGTCCCTTTTTGTATTCGAGTTCACCCTCTCCGGATTCCCAGAGAACCAGGAGAAAAAAATATCAAGGTCAGATTCTCAATCTAACCTTGAAACCAACCTGCGGTTCCCTGCCACTTTATCTCCCAAGAAAGTCAGCTACCGTTATTAAGTCGCCAACGTGAACATGTTGAGGTATCTTATTTTTTAGTGAGGTGGTACCAAGACCAACTTCCACCTTCGCCATCTTTTCCAGACCTCTAGATGGAAAAACGCAGAAAGTAATTTCCTTGATGAGAAAGAACACAAAGACCTCCTGATCCTATTCGCCTGCCTGTCGGGAGTTAAGTCAGCCACTAGTCCAACATTAAACATTCGTGGAATGACAGGATCGCAGGACTGGAGGGGTCCCAAGAACCACCACCCAGTTCAGTCCCTCCTCCAGGCTTTAGCCACCCTCCCGTGTCTCTGACGACAACGACCGACTGTCTGCTCCAACAGGAACAATGCTCCCGGCATGTGAAACACAAAGGAGGGATCCCACTCCAATCTTGGACAGATCATATTCTTGGAGACTGCTTTTGCGTGTTAGGTCTAAACAGGCTTCTCAGTAGAAAGGATCATGTTTAAAGGCAAAATTACAGACTAAAACCCCTGAGGGTTGGTATGTATATAATTCTTGGTTATGAAATTGAGTTGAAGGTGAAAAATGAACACGAATATTCTGGAATTATCAAGTTATGCACATAAGAGAGCTGGGCAATGGAAGGAAAAGGCAAACGGAAGTAACGGCAAGAACCAGAAAGTGCCCCAAGCCTCGTGGGGGGATGCTGGGACGCTCCTGCTGGGCAGAGCCAGGTCTCGGAGGGGGCGCTGCCTGAGCCTCTTCCACGGCCTCTGGCCTGAGAAAAACGTTCCCTTGCATGTGGCGAGAGGCACTATGATGGGGATGTAGCACGTTTCCTACATTGTACTGAGAAGACCCATGAGTCGCAAGAATGATTTCAGGCCAGCAGGGAACTGGAGGGCGGCTGCCTGCTTAGGCACCAACAGGTTTGGCTCTGCGTATTCCTGTGATGCTGAAGTTGTCTAGAACAGTCTCCTATTACCTGTCATGGTCTTCCCTTTTTCAAAGGGGAGCAGCTGAGCCTGGCCCACCTGTGTCACGAGGAAATTAAATTAAATTAAATTAAATTCTCCCAGGCCAAGTCCACGCGTGTGGGGGCCTCCAGATCCACCTCACGGCCTCTGGGGTGGGGCCGTGCTTCCAGAAAGTTCAAAACTTAGTTGCCATGGGTCATATTAGGTAACCACCCACCACCCCAGGTCTTTCTAAAGGCAAACCACAACAAAAAACTTAGATACTAGCTTCAGTCTGCTGCAGGAAAACCCGACTCTCAAACTCCGAGGGAATCCCTCATGGTGCTCCATGTGCTGCCTCCCTCCGAGGTCGTGGGGAACCCCACACAGCATGCTGCTCCCTGCCATAGTGACAAGAGCTCAGGCCCCGGGACTTCAGCCGAGTACTTGATACCCTCTGGCAACTCCAACCACTTGTGGCCTCCGCGTACCAGGCTGATGCCAGACCATAGGCCTTTGTTTCTGTTTCGGCAGCCTGCAAGTCATTTCCCTCCTGGACTCACTCTAACCGCACCTTCACCCCTCGGCTCAGAAGTCCTTTCTGCTGGGGGACGGGCACTGTGTGCATAACTCCTGGGGTGGGCCCCACGCACACTTCTATCACTGAATGGACCCCACGGGACTGACGTAACCCATCCACTACCCCAAGTGGCCTCTGCCCAGGACAGGGAATGGGTGCCAGCCCCTCAAGGCCTAGTTTAGAGCCTGGCTCGTGGCAGACGGTCCACAAATGGCTGAAGTGGGCTACACTCCAGAAGATCACCTAGAGGATTGTGTTTAAAATGGACTTAATTTCTGTGTTTCCCAATCAACTTCATAGATGTCCACTGTCAGTTAAAATTTACCATTATTTTAAAGGACAGAAAAAGACTGTATTGGCGAAGTGTTTTCTTTTACTTTAAAATACATATCTTAGTGAATGAGATATCACTTATATACAATTAAACTATTAAAAAAGCAAAATCAAAGGAATCTTGTTTCATGACTATTTATGTCCAGTAACTTTGGTACAGAGTTTAGAGCGATCCCTTTACCTAAAAGTCAATGTCCAGGCTTTAAAAATTGATTGTTAAGCAAAAATAAATTATGCTTTTTAAAAAATGAATCTCAAACCATGAAAAGGTGATGTTCCCTAAGAAAAGCAAAGGCTGTAGACTCAGAGACTGGCTCAAGGCTGGCCTTCAGACAAACAGGGGAAGGTGAAATGTCAATGCCCTTAGATTTCCACCTGCATTGTTGGGTGGGGGCGGGGGCGGGGGCGGGGGCGTTCCACGAGGAAGAGTTTAGGAAGGAGTTTATGCTGATCAGGAGCTGCAAGAATTGCATCATTGCATAGTACCCACCCCTTCAGAAACAGGGCTGGGGCCAAAAGAAGTGTCAGATTCCCCTGTAAGAGGATCAGGCCTGATTCCTGAGAACCGCCTAGAGGACACTCGTCCTAGTCATGCCATTAGTAGTTAATGTCCAAAACCATGTGTTCCTGGAAAATTCTTTAAATCTTTTAGATTCTCCTGTTGACACCTCAGCTATATCTGACGGCCTGGGATGACCAAATGTTTTCTGCTTGGAACATTCTAGATCTCCGAAGATCCCTTCCAGTTTTGTGATTCTATGATTCCTTGAATAATTGAAACCATCAAATGAGAAAAACATCATTGACTGATCTCATATAAAAAGACATGCAATTCCAAGTACTTAATCTAAAACCACCTTAGCTACTGCGGACACAAACCCAGGCCGTGAAAGTTTCCAGTAACATCATTTCTTTGGAGAAACTGAAAGCCTGTGATCAGTTTTATCCTACGGAATGCAGAGCAAGTCTGCGCATGAGATGGGCAGCCCGGCCACTTTCCCAACATGGCCAATGTTAGGCATTACTTGCCAGAGCCACTGAAGTAACAGAGCAAAAATATATGTAAAGTGCAACTGCAAGAGGGCAAAACAAGAACTATGACCGTGAACCCAGCCAGGAGAAAAGCCAAGAGCTGGTTCCAGCTTTCACTCCCAGCAAGCGAAGCCTCCACTCCATACGATGCGGGGAAGACATGCAACACCAGCACTTCTCTCTCCGTGAGTTACAAAAAATGGTGGCGACATTCCTCATAAAACTCAAGAATGCACAGTATCATAAACACACACACCACTACTTTGCTAAGTACTTCTTAACAAAGTCAAGCACCCACACAGATAAGGAGAAAGAAAAGGGCAGAGCAGGGGATACTATGATGTCTCTGTGGTTTCTGACCGTGACTCTCATCACTAATGAGGTGTCAAGTGGTTTCAGCCTTGGAGCAGCGCTGTGGGGGCAGGACTGGGGAGGGGGAGAGGGCTGTAGTGAAGGGCAGGGTCCAGCCCAGAGCAACCGTGGTGGACATGCGTGACCAGCAGGGACAATCAGCTGCCCCAGTGGGGTGTGTGAGCTCCTCCAGACCTAAGTCAGATCCACATCGGGCTGGCTGGGCACTGCTCCACTGTCTACCTGACGCGGTCTCCCTCTCCGTATACAGGCCACACTCCGAACTTCGGAAAGGGAAAAGGGAGCAATTCATTTCCATTACTCGTTTCCCACACACGGTTCTCTGTTATGTACAACTTGGCACGTGGCTCCCAAGTTCCACCAGTGAGCTATGAAATAGGTATTTCAGTATTTTAAATTTCATTCCCTTTTTAAAGCTCTCTCACAATCATGCAGACAAGACTCAGCTTAGTTCTAACAGCTTTGACTGATGGCAAGCAGGGGGAGTAGGCGACAGCGAAGTGACAAGTGGTAATGGCTTCCATGCCTGAGTAAGTACACACGCGCATCCAACCTTAGACTGTGGTCACCTGAGCTGGTCTGATGGCTCAGGTGACACACAGGCTGCCCTGCACCAGGGCCGCACGGGGCACACCCACTGTACTCCCCAGGGTGTAGCAACAGAGCCATCTCTAGGAAGCCCCAGCCCTGGGAGCACACGGGTCAGAGGACAGAAGTATGGTGGGCAGTACTTTTTCCGGTTGGAAAAAAAAGTAATTAATAACCATGAGGGGGGAGAAAAAACAGGTTTCCAAAAACAAAAAAGAGAGAAAGAAATTGGAAGCATTTCAACACCACTGCCAAAAACCTATCAAATCAGAAGTGAACAAGATAATGCGGACAGCTTGGATAGCGAAGGGCAAGTAACTGGCCTGTTTCTCTGCAAGGCTTAATTGAACTTGGTGATCCTCAAGAGACTCGGGGGTCCCCTAACAGGAGAGGGTGAATGAGGTGGGATGTGTAAAATGCACACAATGGGGCAGGCTCATGGCACATACCTGCTGCAAACAGTTGAGAGTAAGATTTCTAAAAAGGACTTCAACATTCTGAGTTGAGTCACTACGCACAAGAATATTTCACTTTATCAAGTTTGACTGGATTCCCTTAAAATCAGAATTCTTCGGGTTCATTTTCTAAAGCCCTCTTTTTTCTTTTCTTTCTTTTTAACAAACCCCTCCCGGAAGCCAGTACGATGTGGGACTCGGTACCTTTTATGTCTCAGATCACAGAGTTTTAGGATGGAAGTGTGCAAAGTGTTCTGCTAAAATACGCAAAGATAAAAATCTTTAAATATCTAGTTTTTCAAGGGGAAGAAAATACAGATGGTGAGGAGTAGAGCAGGATATACTCTCGCAGGAAGGAGCACATTCAAATTCAGAGGTGATGTCACGTGGACAGACACATGTTAAAGACGCTTTTTTCTGAAGGACATGGGGTTTGCATTTTTTTGTTTTGTTGGATTTGTTTTGAACACCGTGAGGAAGAGCTACGCGAATCACATGAAAACATAAAAGGCTCAGAAGGCTCCAACGGAAGGAGAAATGATCCAGGCACTGTGAGTTGGAGCTCCGAGCTACAATCATCTGCTTCTGTGAGGACAGGGGTCGGGAGCAGCTTTCTCACAGCAAAGACAGAAAACTAGAGGCAGAAGCACAAGGTCGCGTCTACTCAGCCTGAACAGGAATGAGTTAGACCTTCCAAACGGACTACTCTTTGGGTGATTCAAGAAGTCAGTCGGAAAACCCACACGAATGGTTTCCTGAGTCTCTCAGCCGAAGAGGAGGTCTGTGAAAGCACAAACACTGAGAATCCAGAGTGTAAAGAGAAACACGTACACAGGCGGACATGAAGAGGAGGGGAGGTGACACAGAGAGAGGAAAAGGACGCCGAACACAGAATATGTGCCCAAGTGAAGGAAACATGGAAACGACTTTATAACGACCAAAAATATCCCTAACAGATGCCTCCCTCATCTCTCCAACACACGAAGTGACAATGAAAAGGAAGTGAGAAACACACACCAAGTAAAGACCCCACACAGAGTTTTCAGTATGCTCAGAACAATGCAGCACGGCCAGAGTGTATAAACCATTTGTTAAAAAAATATCTTCTTTTCTATTGTATGAACTGGTTGAAAGAGTCCCCTCGCCAGTGTCCACTCACTAGGTCCCATGCCAACTCAGCCCGGCTCGCGAGTTTCTCTCAGACTCTCACGTGTCTGCTGACAGCTTCAGTAATGATGCGGATTCCAATGACTGCTTCTTGAGTAAATACTATCTTTCTGATACTGGAGTGTCATCAAGACACGACTGGGGTCATATCCCATAACTGTGGAAAGGAACAGAAAACATAGGAGGAACTGAAATTCCCTTGTGTTGAGGATTAACAGCCCTTATGATTGAATACAAGTGAGCTTTTAATTAGCTAAGCAACTAAGTACTACACTAACGTGATTTCTAAATCTATAAAATGGTATTTTGCCATGACAATGTTTAACGTAGACTTTAAAACTGTGGCCGTGGGGAATTTTCATCTGGTGAGTGCAGAATCTGACAGATCAGATTCCCTTCTGGGACAAGAGAATGAGCATCTATCAGGCCCCCTGTGGGCCCCAGGGACATGCTGTTGTCCCTTCCAGACCTTCTCTTGTCCAGTCTTCCAAACAGTCTTCCAAGATGTCCCATTTTCAAAAATCAAGGACCCAAGATTCCCAGAGTTTATTTTTAAAACTTGCTTAAAGTCAAGGCCCCCAGTGGCTTTGAAAGGGGTTATTTTAACCACCACATCCTGCTGGTGCCTCCAAGAAGGGACCAGAGAGGGCCAAGCCCATGGCATAGCTGTGGCCCCTCCTGTCCGGGGCCTCTGCTGGGGTACCACATCCATCCAGCACGGTCCTCAGACAGACCCTGGAGGACTGCTTCTGGATTAATTGATCTCATGGGGAAAACATCTTGTTTATTATGTGCTGGCTTATTTGAGTCCTTCCTTTCATTCAAGGCTCAGCTCAAACCCCACTTCCTTCCTGAAGCCATCTCTAGCACCCCATCTCCCTCTACCGAGCTCTTAAGGTAATTCTTGCCTGTATCACTCTTTTGGCTGCTGAACATGTGACCTATTAGTAACCATCAAAAGGACAGAGTACGTCCCCAGTAGACAATGTGCTCCCTGCAGCCAAGAGCCGTGTCTGATCTTGGTGTGTGAGGCCAGGGCCCTGGCACGGGGCCTTGCACGTACTGGGGCCTCAAAAATGCTCACTGCTCACAGTGACCTTGTGAGCAGACCTCACCCAGTCCTGGGCTCCTGGACATTGACATAGGGCCAAAGAAGGAAAGCTTCTGAAAGAAGATGGCGCCCTACCTTAATAACCTTGTCAGTTCCAGAAGTCAGTAACCATCCTCTGGTGGCATCAAAATGCACATGCACGATGTTATGTTTGCTGTCGTGGAAGGTCGCTGTGGGTGCGCGTCTGGAAGGAGCAAAGCGAGTTTCCAAGAGTGAAGAGTGGTGACACATGAATGAAGGAAAGCTGCAGCCCAATGACCAAGACAGGTGCCTCACTTCAAAACTGCTCCTCACATCTACTTTTGGTTCCTGGGAACCTGTTAATGGTTTTTTTGTTTGTTTTTTTTTTTAAAGATTTATTTATTTGAGGGACGCCTGGGTGGCTCAGTTGGTTGGACAGCTGCCTTCGGCTCAGGTCATGATCCTGGAGTCCCGGGATCGAGTCCCGCATCAGACTCCCAGCTCCACGGGGAGTCTGCTTCTCTATCTGACAATCTCCTTGCTCATGTGCTCTCTCTCAAATAAATAAATAAAATCTTTAAAAAAAAAAAGATTTATTTATTTGAGAGAGAGAGAGAGAAAGAGAGAGAGTACAAACAGGAGGGGCAGAGGGTGAGGGAGAGAGACTTTCAAGCAGGCTCAGGACTCAATCCCCAACCATCAGATCACGGCTTGAGCCAAATCCAAGAGTCGGACACTTAACCAACTAAGCTACCAGGGCACCTTTTTTTTTTTCTTAAATATTTTTATATTTTTAAAATTTATTTATTTATTTATTTGTTTGTTTATTTGACACAGCAAGACAGAGAGAGGCAGAGGGAGAAGCAGGGTCCCCGCGGAGCAGGGAGCCCAATGTGGGACTTGGTATCTAAACCCTGGGATTATGACCTGAGCTGAAGGCAGAAGCTTAATGGACCCAGCAATCAAGGCACCTTTTTAAAAGAGGAAAGGATTCTTATCTTCTCCAAAATGGGAATGAGATGATGACATTTCCCAAAGTCTTACGGATTACTTGTCGCTCTGATAGAGCCTATGAAAAATCTCTACCCATGCCTTTGACAAATCTTAAAACAAACACCTCAGTGCTTTTGCTAAAGTCTGATCTCAGAAGTACCTACTGGTATAAAGTCTATCTGTACCTATTAAAAAAAAAAAAAAAGCACGCCTGTTAAAAAGCCGAGGATACTATTACTATTCTAATCAAAGGGCATCCATTCTTTCTCCTCCGTTTCCTGGTGTAACTGCAGATTTAGTTTCTCTATGGTCTTCTAACACTTGAACAAGTAAAACAATCTATAAACAAACATTGTTATTTGTTTTGTATCTTTTAACCTATGCATTGCTTAATAAGAAGGCCTGTCGACTGCCTAGGTGGTCTAGAAGCAGTGCAGAAGAGACAGAAGAAAGAGTGACATAGGAAGGGGGATAGGGACATGAGGAAGGAGACGGCTGGTCTGTCATCAGGCTTCATGGATGCCCACTCCTCAGCAGTGGGCTCTCTGAAGACAGTTTTACCTGTAGCTACGTCTGCAGAACAGACCTCCAGCATTACTTTAAAATATTTAAATGATCACTTTAAAATATTTAAAATTTACAATTTAGGTTTAATGTGTAGCTGCCTAGGCTCTCTGGGTCTGTGTCTCTAAAGTCTCTTGAAGCTCCCTAATTTAATGAAAAGATCGTTCTTATTAATTTCATCACGTATGATGAGTGGAAAATAATCAATGAACATAAATGCTTACTGATGCAAGGGCATCTTAATTTACATTTGATATGGATAAAGAAGAATGAAAAAAACACACACACCAGGGTTATCCATAAGAGAGTGCTTTGGTGTATTAACTGCCATGACTTTCCTTAAATGCTGACTTCCTCTGGTGCATTTGAAATACGTTTCTATTTATATGCTGTTTCAAGACACCCATCTAGCACTTGAAATGATTCTACTGTATACAAGGCAGGGGAATAGGTGGGGGAGAATCAGGCAGACGAGTTTCCTAGGAGATCCTGCTGTCATTCATTAAAAGGGGGACCTGTCGCAGAGGATTCTACCTACCTCTGGGCAGTCTGGAATGAGCGGCATTGAAGAGATAACACAAATGTGCCCTGCCACCCACACCCCCCCCAAAAGAGAGATAACACAAATGTGCCCTGCCACCCCCCCCCCCAAAAGCACACTGACATGCAGTAACCTAAGATCCTAGGTTAGCGGGCAAGACCATCAAGCATTTACCCTGGGGTTACCTAAAGTGGCTTAACTCTTCCTGAGAAAATGTGGACTCTGGAGCCTGTGGGCTGATTCAGCTCCTGTAAAAATACCAGCTTGGGCTAGAAAGTAAAGCCTGGGTGCCTGCAATCCAGAGCAGCCCTTAAGGAAATAAAGGGATAGCAGGGTTGGCTGGAAGAACACCTGCTGGCAGGGCACCTGCCCCTGGGGCGGGGAAGAGCACAGAAGACATGAATTCTTGATGTAGACTCTCTTTCCCTATCTGAAGAGAGAACACGGGTCTCTTGGGAAAAAGGAGGGCTCTGCCCATCGGCCACGGTCTGGGCATGAAACCAGCAGGAACTAGGGCGTTCATGGTCATGGCTGCAGGGCTGGATCACCTTCTCTCCCTCACTCCGCTAAGTCTGCGGACCGCTGGAACTCACTCTTCGTCGGTGATGGCCTCGTGGCAACTGTCACAGACTCTCACTTCAAACTCGAAGCCCATCAGAGGGATGGAGGAGCGCTTGGAGCTGCACTTGCCGCAGACAGCCTTCCCACACTTGCGGCAGTGGTGCTGGAGGGAGAGAGAGCACAGGCTCACAGGGCTCCTGCCGCCCGGCCCCACCTCATCGGTCCGGGCACGGCCGGCCGTCTGCATTCTGGTGAGGATGCTGAACAAGAGCACCGAAGAAACGGAAGGAACACACCAGCTCTGTTCTCTTTCTGGGCTCTTTATTCAAATGGAGAACTGCTGGATACACATCTGCTTGTGTCACCACCCCCAACTCCCGCCCTCCCTCCCAACCCTGGTCCCACTCTGCCCATCCTAGGTCCCTCCCAGCTCCGGTCAGTATGAACTCCAGAGGACCACCCAGTGGCCAGGTTATCTCAGACCTGGGTACGGAGGGGATGCCACCTCCAGAGACCATGCTGCTGGGTGAAGGACAGCGTGAATGCACCCCAGTTCAAGCTACTACCTATACTCGGGCTGTGCTCAAGCTAGGTGACTTACACTGCTTTCCTTGGGGAGGACCAAACCACGAATCGGACTGAAAATGCTGTATTATGAACGAGTAGCTCTAAACGACTAAAACTAAGAGATGGCAGGAAAGAAAGTGAAATTATTAAGAAGAAATAAATACTTCTTACATAAAGTCACGACTTGGTCCCACTATGAGCTAAGCACAATCCCTCTAATTTTAAGGTGTATTCCCATAGTAGCGACTAGAATTCTTTTTTTTTTTTTTTTTAAGATTTTATTTACTTATTTGACAGAGAGATAGAGAGCACAAGTAAGAGAGCAGCAGGCAGAGGGAGAGAGAGAGAAGCAGGCTCTCTGTTGAGCAGGGAGCCTGATGCGGAGCTGGATCCCAGGACCCTGAGATCATGACCTGAGCTGAAGGCAGCTGCTTAACTAACTGAGCCACTCAGGTGCCCAGTTGCCACCATAATTCTAAAAATGTACCCCTTAACTACTCGGAACAAATCACTATAGAAACAGAGTCCAGTAGGAATGAGCTGCAGTAGATAAGGGAATCCATTAATGAGCAGTCTTGGAGTGGCTCCAGGGTATGCCTGACCACCCCCACCCCCCACCCCCTGCCTGGGGGTGCTAGTTCTAAGCTCACAGGTGAAGCTGTTTCCACTCTATTCCATTTTGATGAGGGAATCCAGATCACCCACCTGTCTTAGGCCAATCTTCTTACTGTCCCACATCTGCTTGAAGTTCCAGAAGAAAGGCTGATCACACTTTTGGCAGGAATCGCTGTCCAACCATTCAGGGGTCTTATGAAATAAAGCACACAACAGATCACGTTGTAAAGTAGGGAGGACAACGGAGCCATTAACAGTGAGGAGAGTTACAGAATCCAGATATGTTCATGAGAAACAGAGGTGTGATTTCTCAGTCATTTAAGAAAACATTTACTGAATGCCTACTCTGTCTCGAGTGTGGGGAATGCAGCAATGATAAACGGAATCTCTCCCGTCACGGGGTACACAATTTATGAGGGAAATACAACAATATTTATATCATTCTTTAAGTAAGTGGAAGTGCAAAGACCTAAGGAGGGGAAGCAGAGTGCCAGGAGGGGGATGCCACAGGTGGTGGGGAGGGGGGTTTCAGGAACATTCAGGGGTGACTGGGCCAGGTCACTCACACACGGTTCTGACTGCCACATTGACGCTATCTCATATTCTCATATCACACATCATTAGACTTGCTCTGGCTACATACAGCCGTATATGTAACTGCACATTCCACAGGCACACAGCTCCCTGCGCCAGAAAATACACCCTGACCGCAGCGGGTACTCAGGGAGGCTGCCTGTCCACCATCTGCTCACGGCGGGGCCCAGCAGGTCTCAGCAGGCCTGGAGACGCCACTCCTTGCCTCATGGACCACACACTCTTCTGCCTCCGTTCACTATTTCCCAGCTCCATCGTGAGTACTTGAAACAATATCGAATGGGTTTTAAAAACGTGTTAAGCGTAAAGCTATTCTTCAGCAAATCTTTACAGATTATGCATATAGTGACTCTGCATCTGCTTCTAGAGTTTCACATTCAACTCTGTACAATTCGTCATTTGGCAGAGGGACAGATCTCTTTCCACATATCACTGAACAGGAACCTGGAAAACAGATGCAATCCCAGGGTTTCTCAAAACTGAGTTCCAGCGAACTCCAATTTGACTCACAGGACACTTATTATAAAGGAAGCCCAAGATCAAACCAGTCTGAGAAATGTGGCAAACAATGGTCTGTGCCCCCTCTCTACAAGATTATTTTTCTTGTAGCTTTCTTCTGTTGATGTAATCCTTTTCTGAAGAAGCCCTGTTACAGAACAGACTTGGGGAGTTAGCCTGTTCTCCCATCTACAAGCAGAAATGAACCTACAGCTACACACTGTCTCAAAAAAGAAAAGTAAAAAGGTGACATCTGAAAAGCTCCAATTCTTGGTCTAATTATTTTCTTAAAACCAGAGTTCTTAAGTAAGCCTTGATTTGCTTTGTAATTTTTAAGCTCTAATCAGTTTAAAGACTGCTTTAACAAAATAATACAGAGTTTTCAGGAAAAAAAAACAATTTATCCCTAAAAGACTTATCTATGTTGTGATTTTTCAAAAACACTTATGATTCAGGAAAATCAGGAGGATTTACAAAAAACTGTCACACACACACTCCTATATCTTTTATAAGGAAATATGCAGATTTAGGACATACATCAAATGCACTGAAGAGGGAAATGGGGGGCACCTGGGTGGCTTAGTGGGTTAAACCTCTGCCTTAAGCTCGGGTCATGATCTCAGGGTCCTGGGATCGAGCCCCGCATCGGGCTGTCTCCTCGGTGGGGAGCCTGCTTCTCTCTCTCTCTGTGCCTGCCTCTCTGCCTACTTGTGATCTCTCTCTGTCAAATAAGTAAATAAAAATCTTAAAAAAAAAAAAAAAGAGGGAAATGGAAGTAAGGCACAGGACAAAAGGGGAAAAAAATCAGTCTGTGTAGTCTGATTCCATTTTTTTTGTCCCAAAAAACAAACCCTGCACATGTGTTTTTGCAGAGGAAACTGTAACCACATTACTGATATTCCTGGGCTGGTGGTATTATTTAGGAGTAACGGACATGTTTTCTATTTGTTAAGGAGCACTCTGTAACTTTTCTACAGAGAATGTTTATCCATACTTCTAAAAAAGGATACAATTTTTGAAAAAATGGATTCCATTAACAATAGAAACACATGTTAAGCCTACAAGATAACGCACTCAGCCACACCATCTTCCATTTGTCCCCCCAACGCTGTCCCCATGGCCACGCCACCATCCCTGACTGCTTCTACTTGCGCACGAGCACCAGCACGCAGGGCATGACTTTTCTCGTTCACCTTGTCTTTTCTTGTGGTGTTTCCTGTCCCCATCAGAGCACAGCCAGGCCCCAGGGGTCTTTTAGCGCTATCTCCTTCCACAAACTCTCTGCTGAGAATGTTAGCCAAAAACAGAAGCACCCCTTCCTAAATGGCCAGCACTAATGTTCTATCCTACAGCAACTGTAATCACATCATTTATACCATTTAACAGTTTTCTGAAGTCTTCTCCCATTTATTTTTTCCTACCAGAAAGTCTATCAGTGCAGGGGTTGCTTTTTTACATGTCTCCGGCCTCTTGACGTAAGCACCACAAGCTCTGGCTGGGACCCGGAAGCCCCCCAGATACATCTCAGGGAATTTACATTTACAGAATATGACATTTGTAAAAGAAAAAAAAAATGGTTGGGACCCTCTCTACTCATTTGGGCTCTGAATCACCAGAAGAAGAGTCAAGACGGTCATCACCTGTAACTGCATGTCAAAGTGCCTAATTTAGGCAAGATGGCTCAAAGGACTGCCCATCAACTGACTAGGGTCCTCTCTGAAAAGCATCATTATCCTCCTTTGGGCCTCGATCCATCAATTTGGAGTCTGCGTGCACTGGGGGAAGAGAGCCCAGTGGTTTCCCCTCTCCTGGTCTAGTCAGTTAGGCCTGGGAAGAAGCGGGCGGGGAACAGACGAGCTTTGACTGTCCCTCACCCCGAGCAGGCTATCATGAAGGATCTGTAGGCTCACTGGCACCCTGGCTGGCATGGCCAAGAACACACTGTACCAATTCCCCTGCCTTTATACCGAAGGGACCTCGTGGTACTTTCAAAAGCAATATTCTATAATTCCCCACTTCCTAACAGTAATGATCATTTTAATTAGTTACTAATAGAACTCCCATGGATTTATGGTTTGAGCAAGTCAGGTTTTAATCTTCTTAAGCATTTAATTACTAGCATTTGAAAAGCATTACATGGTGGATAATAGCAACTACTCTCTTGAAATGAGATTGGGGTGAAGACATGGAAAGAAGTTGGGAAATTGCTTTGTCTTTTTAAAGTGCTGCTTTTCTAAGTCTTGCATCCTGCGAGGAAATACATTAGATGAATATACACCGTCAAAGGGAAAGTTCATCCAGCATAAGTCTAGGGAAATGAGAATACGACTAACTTCAAAGTCCTTGTCAAGGGTCTATTTAGTAAACATGTCCGTTGGTAAGATGTTCAAAGATGAAAAGTAAACTCATAAAAACAGAACGCCAGGAGAAAACTCAAATGTATTCTTAAAAAATGACAGTGTATATATTTGCATCTGGAGAACTGTTTGGAGAATGATTCATAAAGAAGCACAAAAACAGTTATTTCTGATATTTCTATTAATATCAACCTAAAGACTCTTACTTCATCAAATACCATTTCTCACACATTGGCCACCATTCCTGGCTAACACAAAACATGCGAGTCTTCTGTGTTCCTAGGGCACTTGAAGGGATAATTGTCTGAAAACAGATGACTCCCTCTTTCTCACCTGAACTTTGGTTATGAACGGAGCAACAGATTCAAAGTCTAAACACCTTCGTCTTGGTCGAAATTCTCATAGAATCACCATTACATGAATGTTACATGCCAATTTGGGAGGGGTGTAAAAAAAAAAAAAAGGAACTTCCTTTTCAACTAGAATCTTTTATTCTCTGACATTAACAGGTCTTATTTAACGGTTTCATCCTAAGAGAACTAAGAAATGAGCAGGAGGGGAGGCTGAGGCATTTTTCAGCCCAGCCAGAACTGCAGTGTCCAGCCTGGCAGCCATGGGAGTGGCCGGTGACCTACCGTTGACACCTACCTCCTGCCGCTCCACGTCCATGTTCCAGACCACGATCCCACCATCACCACCGCAGGAGATGAGCTGCCGTGTGTGCTGCGCATAAGAAAGGGCCTGGACTTTGTCACTGTGAAAGAAAGCCAGGGTTAGTGACAGGTCTGGAGAGCAAGGCGAGCAAGCCTTAAAGGCAGGAAGCCCGGCAAAGTCAATCAGTGTGCATGCTTCCCCGTAGCCCAGAGCACAGACCTTAGAAATCAGATGGAATCAAAATGTTTATTTAAGATGCTGAGGCCTCAGGAAGAGAGAGCCTTTGTCAGTTACCAACACTTGAGAAAAGCTGAGAGAAACCTGATTTTTGAACTTATTCTAAGGTGGGACTAGCTCCTTCCTTAATTAGATAAAATCTGTGGTACATGGCTATGCTGTATTTGTTCAAAAGCCATGATTTCACTTTTTTACCTTTTTTTTTTTTTTTAAAGGATCCTTTAAGAGTATTGGAGGTCATTCATTGAAGCGCCCACTGCACTGACCAGCCAGAGTCAGGTAAATCATGTTGGCTGAGGTGTGGAGCGTGTCATGGTGGCTTAAGTCCAGGCGCCATTTCTTGGTTCCAGGGTGGAGACAAAGCAGCAACAGACTTGAGTTTTGCTGACTCTCTATTTTCTCTAGTTTTCATTCCCTCTCTACTCATTTTGTGCTCGATTTTCCTCTCTAGTTCATACATGGCTGATGAATTATTCCCTCTTGGGGGTAGCTACCATGGAGAGTCCAGTTCTATGGTCTGACAACGTGGTGATCACTAACAAAAGGTTATAGACATTATTTTCCACTGGGTGAGGGAGCAGGGAATAGGGCCCCTTGGTTGTTTCTATTGGAATATTTTTCTCTTTTGAACTGAAATCAATTAAGAATTCTGTGCCCATTGGGAAGGAGAACAGCTCCTTGCAATCCGGACTGGTGATTTGTGTGCTTTCGTGTTTCCCTCTGATCTGGGGCTGAAGCTGTGGGACCGAAGCACACAATCTCTGTGTGTTTGTGACTACTGCTCAGAAAGGCTCTTCCCTCTCATGTCTGGAGTGCTAGCCTATTGCCAGAGGGCATCAATAACTTAGATTACAGTATTCTTTTTTTCTGATGTTTTCTTTTCTTTTTTTTTTTAGATTATGGTACTTTTTAGATTATAAGAACTTGTTCTGCTTGGCTTATAAAGACAAACAAGTGCTTACATAAATTGAATTTTCATAAACTTACTAGAAAAAAAAGAAAACTATGCCCCTAAAACTTTAAATTTACTAGACGTAAAAATTCTTTTACAGAAAACACTAACTCAGTAACATTTTAAGAATCTAAGTTCACAGAATTGAGGTGAACTCTTTGGCAAGTGAGATGGAAGTGATAAATTTTAAAACAGAGCTGTCTTTCTCTGATTCATCAGTGTTAAGTATGAGCAAATGTACATCTTATTTTACTTGGGTTGATTTCTTCTAAATAAATATATATATATATGCATACATATATATACACACATACATACAGTAACTGGCCAAATAAGCTACTATTATGCCTATATAATCCTATATATGAAAAATGTAAATTCATGTTCAACTCAACTAAATAATGGTTTTGGTAAACTTTTCATATAAATAGAAATTATGTTTTATAGCACATCAATTTAAAGATAATCCCCAAGATCTTCAAGCAACTTAAAGTGGATTACTCTAAGTAGAGCTAATTGATAATCATTGGATAACAACCTTAGATAATTTCTAAGTAAGTTAGAATACCGAACTTTGATTACAAAGCATAATATTGTTTATATATGTCTGCTTCTCATTTTTTAAATTACAGAGAGGGTATAACTTCGGTGAGTCATTTTCATGAACATGTTCATTTCTGCCACCTTAAGGAGACATAAAAGTGGTGTATCTTGCAGGAGAAATTTCTGTCATGTGTGTTCATGAACTTTGTTAGTCTGCTAAAACACTTGTATGTGACAGTTCTCAATTATCCACATCCTCCCTCTTCCCAATTTGCTCTATGAAATGTAAGTTAGTTATCTCTGGTTAATCAGTTAAAATGGGTGGTTGAGATTATATTGGGGCAATGATGGAAACAAGATACAACTATGTATGGGCTTTTGTTTTTAAAAGAGAAAATGGAGTAGTTTTATCTTAAAGCAATGGCTCTCAAACTTTTTCATCTTAGGATTCCTTTACAGTCTTAAAACTAATTTGAGGACACCAAAGAGCTTTGGTTTAAATAAGAAATTACCAATATTTATTGTATTTGAAATCAAAATGGAATTCTTAAAAAATACTGATTCAGGGGCGCCTGGGTGGCTCAGTGGGTTAAAGCCTCTGCCTTCGGCTCAGGTCATGATCCCAGGGTTCTGGGATTGAGCCACGCATCAGGCTCTCTGCTCAGCAGGGAGCCTGCTTCCCTTCCTCTCTCTCTCTGCCTATGTGATCTCTGTCTGTCAAATAAATAAATAAAATCTTTAAAAAAAAAATACTGATTCAGTTGAAAATAGCAATGAGGAATCCATTCTATTTTAATATAAATAACACATATTTGGTGAAAATTAACTCTATTTCCCAAGGTGACAAATTTGGATGAAATAAATGGCCTTGTTTAACATTTCTGCAAGTCTTTCTAATGTCTGGCTTAAGAGAAGAGAGACAGATACTCATCTCTTTCTGTATTTGTTCTGATACCACTCATCACGCAGCCTCTGGAAAACACCATTGTACATTTGTGAGAGACTATGCATGACAAAGGCACTTCTAAAGTAAAGTACAAATTTGTTCCAGAATATGAGAGAGAAAAATGAAGGACAAAACCTGGAAAGTGAATTTTATTTGCTTTGGTTTATAATACTCAAGTCTGAAAAAAGAGCCATAAAATGCATTAAAATCTTGGCACAGTTCCCTCAGTTTTGATGGCTTGTTTCCTTGCCTCACTGATGAATGCTTCTGACTACAATGCAAAAGGATATTCTTCACCTTCTATAAAATCTGCCTCGCTAGCAAAGATTCTGTGTGTCACCACATTATTTTCAGAGCTCTACGTTGACTTGGTTAAAGTCCCAAAAACACCTTGGACAACTCTTGATGATTTTGCCTTCCTAGGCCGTACCCTACATTTTGAAAAAATAAAATAAAAAATTTAGGATACTTTCTACACCTACAACTACCTTTGAGATTCCCTAGGGGATCCTTGAGAATTGTAAAGATCTACTCCTCTGCCTTATAAAAAGAGAGATACTATAAATAACTCTATTTGTTTGCCCTGTTGCTATTTTAAGAGTTTCGTGGGAAGAGTTAACAGATCAGAAGAGATGCTCGGCCTTCCCTAGGTCAGGTCAGTTTAGATAACAATTTATTAATATAAGTATTTCTGAAGTTGCATATTTTATGGGAGGACCCTGGAGGTTCATCAGAGCTCTCATTGTCTCTAATATGCTTTCCCCTCCAGGCAAATACTGATCAAAACTCTCAGGACATAGTTATGTAGGTTATCTCAATAGAGAATTTTATTCTTCTCCATTATGATTACTATTTGTCACAGTAAAAAAAAAAAAAAAAAAAAAAAAAAACAAAAAAAAAAACACCCAACAATATAGACAATTTCTGTTTTACTCTGATGCTTGCCTGATGGCTCGGCTATAAGCTACGGGCCAGAAAGGACAATCTTAGAGTTTCATGGAAAAGGGCTGTTATGTGCCAGGTATTTTAAAATATTGATATTTCGAAAGAATAGACTCTTGGGCAAAGGCTACAGAGTGGACATTGCTTAGGTAATTTTTAAGCTGTGCTAGTGGACTGAATCAGGATTTCCTTAGATTTTTGGACTCTTTAGTATGGATGCAAATGGCTTCATGAATGCAGACTGCTAAACAAGAACCAGCAGAACAAGAATTAATTATACGGGACTGGATGAACTAAAGACGGAAATTTTACTGTGGTCCTTTGTCTGGAATACTGTTGATGCTGTTTTAATGTTCTATTTTCTGGATATGGGAGGGTTCTTTTTCTCCTACTCTTTATCCTATCTCTAACCTACAATCTTATAAACTCTGCTTTTATAAGCTAAACAGAAGCATTTAAAAATGATGTCCAGGTTTCAATGATTCCCCCAGAATTCGAAAAGTATTACTGAACCCCCTTAATTTTAATGGCAAGATAAAATTATTTCATAGGTTCAATTAGCATCTATCCACAGGATATGGTTGGGCAACCAAGCCCTTACCTAGATTGTCCTATTAGAGAACGATGCTCATTTAATCAGATATGATTTGTCTCTTGAAATTAAGAAGCCAATGGCTACAAAGCTCTGCTAAGAAAACTGGCCTAGTACCTGGTGTGCAGAGGCCTGGACTTACAGGTGGTAAGGAAACTACCAGGAACCTGGCAAATGTTGGAAACCTCAAGGAGTTCAACCAAGTTGTAAATACTATGGTTGACCTAGGGCAGAGCATATTTTGGGCCTGGTTTCCTAATCTTGGAATAGCAAATAAAAGAGCCTTTGAAAAGCACAATCCAGGGTTCCTTATAAACATTTCCAGGCAGAAGTTAATTTTGTGGGCTCAATAGTTGTTTAATAATTCTCTACGGGTCTATACTTGCAAAGTAAACCAAGATGACCTACATGGTTAATTAACACTCTCACCACACAATGTCAATAATTAGGCCAAACCTTAGGAGACCAACCTTCTTCTGTGATCAAGAATAATCTCTGAGATTATTAGGATGAAAGGAGAGGACAGGGGAAGAACGATCAGGCAGACCGTGAAAGACTGAAATGGGCAAGAAGAAAATACTGGTATCTTCAGCAGAGGATTAGGGGGCATCAGGCACACCTGTCTCAGTTATGATTCTCTAGGGGCCTCCATCTTGCAGTACCTTTAACTGTGCTACTTCATAACTCTGTAAATGTTAATTTGGTATTATTGCAAATTAATCCTTCCAGTGAAGAGGGAACGAATCCCCATGCCCCGCCCCTCCCATGGAGGAAGCCATTTGTAAATCTACCTACAAATTCATTTCTGTTCTCCTCTGCCTATGTGTATGTCTGCTCTTTGGATTTTCCTTTGAACTGGTTGTAACATCTTACTAGTTCCTTTATTAATTAATGACTTAATATAAAATCCTTGACAGGTACTCGTTAAAAAAGGAGTCTGTTGTTTTCCATCTCTCTTTGTTGTTATTTCACCTGTCTTAAAAAGTAGGGAGAGTTGGGACGCCTGGGTGGCTCAGTTGGTTGAGCAGCTGCCTTCGGCTCAGGTCATGATCCTAGCGTCCTGGGATCGAGTCCCACATCGGGCTCCTTGCTCGGCAGGGAGCCTGCTTCTCCCTCTGCCTCTGCCTGCCATTCTGTCTGCCTGTGCTCGCTCGCTCTCTCTCCCTCTCTGACAAATAAATAAAATCTAAAAAAAAACAAAAACAAAAACAAAAAAAAACTTGCTTTTAAAAAAAAAAAAAAAAGTAGGGAGAGCCACCATTCTGACATTCATGGGCAAGAAGGAAAATCTACCTAGTTGAGCAGACTCATAACCCTGTGATTTGAACTACATTTCATTTGTTAAGGCATCTTGATACACATCAGTAATCTTGTAAAACCAAAATAAGCTACAGAAGGAAATGCTTTGCCACTCAGAGCTGGCAGCAACATTCAGCAACAAATACATAATTTATGGGACTCCAATACTGTTAATATTCCGACATAGAAGAGTGGAACACAGTGACGAATGCTGGATTCCAAGCTTTATAATAAAGCTGCTCAGGGCCTTCTTGATTTAACGGTTCACGATGTAACCGCCTTGAAGCTAAAAACGAGGTAAGGAAACAACATCTCCAAGTTCTACAGATTAAGGGTTATAAAGAATAAAAGATATGTTCTTCTTACATTCATGTTTCATCTGACATGAGTGCAGCATTTATACGAGAAAGCATTTCAAAACTGGTTATTATTTTACGGCTGAGAGCTCCATGTATTGCTGCTGGAGCACAAAACCCTCACTTTTCACAACGACCAGAATCTGCCGTCTCCAACGACTACACTTACTAGGGACGGCCTCCTTTCCTTACTCACTAGCCCTAGAGGGAACATACATCTTATTAGACCTAGCTATATAATCTGGGGGGAGCTGATGAGGAATGCAAATACAAAGCCCCTTGCTAAAAATGTACTACTTATAAAACAAGATGGTGACAGCACATTAGCCCAAGCGTGGGGCCCAGTGGGACCTCGCAGGTAGAACACCCAGGGGGCCAGTCCTGTGTCTGATGCTTGCTCCGGAAAAAGGGTAGAGAAACCTTTCTTCTTTTTATAGAAACCGATTTTCAGACATAAGCTAACATCTGCCCAAATGTCAACTTGGGCCCTCTTCCACCCCCTAAGAGCAGGGGGGCTTAACTGTATAGCAGCTTTCATTTCTTTGATGGAGAGTTCTGGGTAACTTAGGGAAAAATCGAATCAGTTATGCATCTGCTCCCGGAGAACTTGCTCTCTTAGATTCAGAACTCCCGTCTCACACCAAAGGGCCCCCGGAAGGATTTACCTCCTCAGGGACCCTGCCTAAGAGCACCCGTTCAAGGCTAGCAACATTTGGCTGTTTTCCTGGCTATGGTGGGAGTTCAGATTAGCCACGGTCTTTCTGTCCACTTGTCATTTCCTGAAAACACTGTACTGAGTTCACGCAGCTGTTTGAGGTAACCTCCGGATGCTGAGAACTAGGAGAACCCATTCATCTCCTAAGACCCAGATCAAGAGTGACTCCCCGCAAAGAGGCCTCCCATGTTACTGGCACACTGTCCCACCTTCACCCCATTCTCATGCATCTAGCCTGTTCCTTGTGTCCGTGACTGTTTCCACAGTCCCCCTTGTATCTGAAGTGCCTACTACAAAGTCTGGTATATAGATGGAGCTCAGTAAACAGCTGTTGAATGTATTATAGGGGGAGTAAGTACATGTGGAGGTATTTCCACTGAAAATGCTATATTCGGAGAGAAATAAGACTCCTATCCAAAATCGTGATTTTCACATTACCGTAATTTCTGTGAACAAGACTAATTTTAACTGGCACATACTAGCCCTTACTCTTGTGATTTTTTTTTTTTTTAAAGATTTTATTTATTTGAGACACAGAGAGTGAGAACACCGTGGGGAGGAGGGTCAGAGGGAGAGGGAGATGCAGATTCCCCACTGAGCAGGGAGCCTGATGCGGGGCTCAATCCCAGGATCCAGAGATCATGACCTGAGCCTAAGGCAGAGGCTTAACTGACTGAGCCATTCAGGAGCCCTTCTGATTATTTCACATACATTCTATCATTTATGTTTTTTGACAATCTTTGCGGGTTTCTCTTTCCAATATTATCCCTACTTTAGAGATGAGGAAACCAGGATCAGAGAGATGAAGAGTCCTGCCAAGGCCTACATGGCCATTAGCAGAAGGGCAGGCTCGAACACAGCCTGGCCCGGCTCAGAGGCCAGTGATTAGCGATCACACAGTACAGCATCTCCCCCTTGATAAGGTTCTCCCCTCAATGAAAACCCTCACTGCTAATTCTTCGATCAATTATGTATTTAGCTCATTTAGAAATAGAAAAGACATCTCTTCCCCTGGATCCTAATAATAATTAACTAATAATAATAATGAGAAATGCTCCTAAATCTGAGATTTGCAAAGAGAGAAAGCTTGCTCTCCTTCCCCAAACCAGAAGAGGATGAATGTGAGAATTCTACTTCCTTTCCTAACTTTACACACAATTTACCTAATAAATAGAGAAAGATCCAAATTCTCCCGATGGATATTTATTGATGAATAGCCCCTTTCCTCACCAAAAGGCTCTGAAGATGCTTGTAACAAAAGTCTTACACATGCTCAGAGTCGGAAGAGAAAAACCAAGAGTTGGGACTGTGGAAAATACCGAGGCCCTGAGCGCCAACAGCAGGGGTGGTGACCATGTCCCATGTCACCTGTGGAATCCCAGTGTTGGTGAAGGGTTCCATCCTAAGAAACTACTCAGATCTTTACCTGTGCTTTAAATCAAGTTACCATTAAGTTAAATTGCCACAAAGTCTTAGAAACCTAAGAAAAATACTGTTAGAAAGGAAAATTATGGTCATAAAGTTGGTCATGAAATGATAGGTATTATCTAAGAATAAAAAAGGATCTAAAAAAGCCCAAGTATCATTATTAGACTTGACAAGGGCATGGGACAATAAATGTCCAGGTTTATGCTTCCGTAATACCCATCTAACTGGTAATGGATACTTCAGAAACAAAATGGTCTCTAAAACTGGAACCTTTTCTTTGCCTTTCCTTTCAGAGCTAGCACATAACCATGTTCTACTTGCTGCAGGGCATAAAAACACCAAAATGTTTCAAATGCAGATAGTACTGCATAGAAGTATACTTTCTTAGCTTTTTTCCCTTGGACTTGGAGACATTTTAGTTACTCTAGTGCTAAAGTTCTCTCTGCTTTAATGGTATTTTTAATGCACCAAATCAAATTACTTGTAGAACTTGTCATACTTCTGCTGCTGAATAATGATGGAATGAAGCCACAGAACCCAGGACAGACCTGGGGAGCTGTCCCCCCCACATCATACTCGGATATTCCCACCAGAGGTGAAGGCATCTCCCCCCTGCTCTGGGGTGGGGGGTGTCTCTGGTCCGGTTGGCTTTGCCCAGTTCCCAAGCTCACCTCTTTGGTGCCTGATCTGGAATTCTAACCAGCTGTAGTCACCCTGGGTGGGGGGGGGAAGATGGGAAAATGAGGAATTGTAGGACAGCAAGGGACAGCCACGGGCCACAAGAAAAAACTCTTTTGGCCTCTCAAGTAGAAAGACAGATCATGGAGCACAGACAGAGGGGAACATCTGTTAGTATTTGCTTCAGGACCCCCAGTACCGAGCACAGGGCAGGACAGAGAGAGAAGGCTGTAAGGACCTTTCTCTGTTGGACTGAACTAAGGTTTGGAAGACCTAAGCTACCAGCTGGGGGCTTTGGGGACTCAATATTCTCCAAAAGATGACACGTGGCTTCCCTTTTACATATACAGGGTTCTTACAAGATGACACTGAGGTATCTGTGTGTTTGCTGATGAAATACAATCACTGAACACCAATCCCATGGCCAATTTCCAGGGCAAAGGAATGGTGGCTGTGAATGTGGCCCTGCGGCTCTCCTTCCTGCCTGCTGCCCTGGCCCCTTCCTTCTGGCACCTTCTGTGAGTCCCATTCTCCTATCATTAGCTCTGGAGTCTTCCTCGTCTCCCTCTCAGGCACTCAAACCCACTCGTAACAGGGTGACCCAATGTATGTTGAGGAAGTTCTTTTCTCCCGGCCGTGTGACACTGGGCAGCCCCTCCCAAGCTAAGGTCTGGTGGTGAGGAGCCCCTCACAGAGCTCCCTTTATTCCTCAGCTTGAGCTAAATAAAGCACCAGGCAAAGGCCTTCTGCCATTATTCCTGTTTAAAGCCAGTGCTGACTGGCGGCTCCTGATCTCACCAGCCTGCCATCCCCTGAGGTCCTAAGGGGGTGGATTATCAGGATGGACTCCCAAGTATGGTCTGTTCCAGTTTTGAAAAGGCCAGGTCTGTTTTTCTTAGAAACTGGAAGGTCTATCCATTCAGGTTCCATTTTTCTGGGACTGAGAGACTCTGTCTCAATTTTATAGCTTCTCCTTTTTTTACCAAATGACAGGTACAACTTTTCCAGATCAAGAGTTTGTAGGAGGGCACTCAGCACGCAGTGGTGCTGGTGTCGAGCACTGTTACACTTTACTACCCTGTGGATGGGTCATGCAAGGTTGCCTGCTGGCTTTATTAACCACTGTGCAAAAATAAAACTAGTTATGAGCTAATCTGAATGAGCCCAACAAATATTACTGATCTTCATTAAAAAATGGCCTTTTATTTCTCCGAGAGCCTGAGGTGACAGGAATTATTGGCAGATTGGAGAATAACTATTATTAAATAGGACTGTGTTTGCCTTCTCTTTCTCTTCATTTACATGGATGATGTCAACCCTTTCACACAATACTGATGCATGGCCCCTTGTCATGGAGATAAATACAAGGGAACGATTCCTCTAATGAGCTGATGACGAGCTCCGAGTGGCCCCACAAGCCAGGCAAGGCCCCAGACAACGGGTCTATTCTCTCATGTGGGAAAGAAGCTACTTCTCGAAGACTAAATTCTAACACTAAGATAATTATCTGTGAGGAGGCCCTCCAAAATTGAATCCGTTCATATCTAATAATCCCAACTGTAGATGTAACTATTTAGGAGAATATTTTAAAATCAGCATTTCTGGGTAGATTAACAGAAAGAGCTAATGTTGCTTAAAACTAGTCTGTTTCACGGGAGCCTTTGTTTACGGCTGTCTAGAGTTGCTCTTAACATCACTGTAAAAACTTTACAAGTTAAAAACAATTCCGATTAGCTTTAGAGCTCAAAAGCAGATCTCCTGTTCTTTTCTGCACATGACCCTGCTTTGCCCCCAGGACCAGCGGGCAGCACAGGGTAAGGCAGGTCAGAGTGTGGTCTGAGGGCCACGAGGAGAGCTGCCCAGGAGGACTGGGACAGCACAGACACCTGCAATTCCAGACCGGTGGCTGGAATCTCCAAAGACACAGTCCAAGAGTCTACATTTTAACAAATTCCTTCGTGCCCCTTTGCACACTGCAAAGTTTGAGAATGGCTCCAAGGAAAGGCAAAGCTTTCTTTGCTCTTCCTCTCAGCCCTGTGAAATCTGCCCCTCAAGGAAGAAGAGCCTGATTTGAATAAAGGTGAAACCTCCATCAGTATTTGGTGAAGCACCAAACAGAGAGTGTAAGGATATTATTTCGCCCCTTTTCCTTATGCTGCCAGGAATCTTGCCACATTTGAACTCAATTATTGAAATTCCATAGGCCTTCCTGGCTTATATTTTTTAAGTTCTTTTTCCTCACATTCTCAAATTTTTATCCATAAGTCTCCCCGGTTCTCATTTTTCCTTTTTATTTCTTTGCTGCCATTATTTTATTTTACGGTTTTTGCAAGCACTCACGTGCAAATCCTCCGTGGAATTAAATGAGGGATAAATAAATAAACATACCTTGGCACAGATATAATTCCAAGGGGCCATTTCTTGTGTTCCTGCAATGTTTCTTCCCACGCTAAGATCCTGCCACAGACACTGGACCACACGCCTCTGTTTTAGCTTTCCACTGGGAATCTTTTCTCTGAGTTTTTTTGTTTTTTAAGATTTTATTTATTTATTTGACAGAGAGACACAGCAAGAGGGGAACACAAGCAGGGGGAAGTGGGAGAAGGAGAAGCAGGCTTCATGCCGAGCAGGGAGTCCGATGTGGGGCTTGATCCCATGATCCTGGGATCATGACCTGAGCCACAGGCAGATGCTTAACAACTGAGCCATCCAAGCACCCCTGAGTTTGTTAATAAAAGCACCAGCAGTGGGGCGCCTAGGTGGCTCAGTGGGTTAAGCCTCTGCCTTCAGCTCAGGTCATGATCTCAGGGTCCTGGGACTGAGTCCCGCATCGGGCTCTCTGGTCGGCAGGGAGCCTGCTTCCTCCTCTCTCTCTCTCTCTGCTTGCCTCTCTGCCTACTTGTGATCTCTCTCTGTTGAATAAATAAATAAAATCTTAAAAAAAAAAAAGCACCAGCAGCCTTACTTGTGTCCTTGGAGCTCGATGGCCGTTCCTTTTCTCCCACCGATGTCCCACATGATGACAGAGTGATCTGAGCTGCCAGAGAACAACACTCGCTGGACAGGGTCCCAACAGAGAGCAGTCACCCCACCTGTGAGGACAGACACAGCTGGACATTAGTCACAAAGCAACAGTATTATGCACCAATAAATGTGAATGCAAAGGAGTGAGGATCTAGTGCAGTTCTTCTGCTTATAAACAAATAAGTCCCTGAAGTGAAAAAACAAAAAAACAAAAAAAACCCCCCAAAAAGTGGATCCTTCAGCATTTTCCCCCCACATTTAACATACCATAAGATTAATTACTATAAAAACCAAAAGAAAATGAAAAAGGCAGCAAATTGTCAGAAAGAGATGTTATTCAAAGAATGGAAAATATCACACTACTTGCAAATATTACCTGTATTTTCTTAACTTCTAACTACCGCCCCAGTATTTTCTTAACTTCTAACTACCGCCGACAGTAACAGGCAAGAAGTGAACGGAGTTTTAAAAAGCTAGACTGAATTTTCTTATTCTCGAACACAGATACAATTAGACCACAACACCAGAATTTAAAATTTATTTTCTCTCTGTGGGAATTGAAGTTTACAGATTCTAGGTTCATCGTTTATATCCTGAAGTGTCCATTTCCTCAACTGTAAAATGGGGATCACGGCAATACATCTTAACATCTACATACAACTACTACTATTATTAATGATGCTATGGGCCTAGCCCCTGCCTGCCTCACAGGGCTGTGGTGATAATCAGGTTGGATCAATTCTATAGGAGATCTCTGTAAACCACAGCGTGCAGTACACACGTTGGTTATTAGCATTACTCTACTGGTGTGGCTATAAAATATTATGACAGATCTTTCTCTCTGGTAGTCCCTTTATGAATCAAACCCCTGCACGATGAGAACAATATTAACTTTTTCCATTTAGGATGAGCCCAAAGCCTACAAATGCTTAAGAATGGGAGAAATACTCATTTTTTTACATGATTGAAAAATATTATATTCTGAAAAGAACATAAAATAGCATCTTGTTTATGAGAACCTGACATTTTTCTTATTTACATGATCAATTTGTTCTAACAAAGTGCTGTACTTTAAAAGCTTTTAGGAAAGTTTCCTTTTTTTTTTTTTTTTAAGATTTTATTTATTTATTTGACAGACAGAGATCACAAGTAGGCAGAGAGGCAGGCAGAGAGAGAGAGAGAGGGAAGCAGGCTCTCTGCTGAGCAGAGAGCCTGATGCGGGGCTCGATCTCAGGACCCTGAGATCATGACCTGAGCCAAAGGCAGAGGCTTTAACCCACTGAACCACCCAGGCGCCCCAGGAAAGTTTCTTTTACATAATATTCTCAGAAGGGTTTTCTTTCTTTCTTTCTTTTTTTAAGATCAAAGGCGGGGAGGGAAGTCCCACTATTCTGGCTTGTGGTTCATCGCTTCTCGCCATACCTGCACAACATCCTCCCACCCATGTACAAGTAAACAGCAACCACCGCCCCTGCCAATCTAAGCAGTCTGCCCCCTGCCGCCACCTAACGGCACTGAGCAGCATGGCCAGTGGCACACAGGCTCTAGTGTGGTCTCTTGAATGAATGAAGGAGCAGACGAATGAAAATACATTTCTTTTTAATCCACAATTCTCGTTATTTGAAACTCTTCTACTAGACTTACTAATCCTTCCAAGTTAAATACTGTTCCTCCTTTTGTGCACCAACGCTTCTTCGTTCGCTGCTGTTCAACTCAACGATTACCACGTCCCGGGGTTTTAAGTACCCATGGACAACTGCGGTCCTGAAGCAGCTGATCCTTCTTCCACAGGAATCTCAGAAGGCCAGCAGTGGCCTAACACTGTGTCACGGAGCCTACGTCATGCACCTCACACCCTCCCATCATGCAGGCCCCGGATCAGCTCACATCATCCCAAGAAGGGTGAGTGCAGTACAGTAAGGAGACCCCATTCATATAACTTGTATTACAGGAGATTTAAACACAGTATGTCCAGGGCTCCGTATTGTCTGTAGTTTCAGGCATCCACTGGGGGTTCCTGAACTTGTCCCTCGCAGACTGGGGAGGGGAGGGGGAACTATGCTGTACCTTTTTTTTTTTTTTTAACATTCTTTAGTATTTGACAATGTAATACACTTCAAGATGTTCTATCCCGCAACACACGTTATTTATTCCCACACAGTACCCAAGTAACTTACTTGGTTAAATATCCGTGGCAGTGTTAGCCAGCTGTCCGGCTCGAGCCCCACTCCCCGGCCATGAATGGAGTGCTCCCTGGAAAGGTGCTCTCCTGCAGGGACCATATTTATGGGCCCTCTTGTATCTAGGGGGCATGTCACCAGATCTGAGCAACTGAACCCAAAAAGTAATCTGTGTTCCTTCCAGGCCAAGGGGATTAAGATGTCCCTTTTTCACTTTCTCTTTGTACCTACTCTTCAAGGACTCTAAGACTCGGGGCATGGGGAAAACCACATTCTAGAAGGAGTCAGAGTCCCTGAATTACCATATGGAAGAGAGACACCTGCACTGGGTTGTAACCCAAGCAAGAAGTAAGGTGCTTCATTAAGCCATTGAAATGTTAGAAATTGTTTGTTAGAGCAGTTAGCATTAGCTATTAAATGCCATATATTTACTGGGATATACAATGAGACTGGCCCAAGGGGCGCCCGGGAGGCTCAGTCAGTTAAGCGGCCAACTCTCAATTTCAGCTCAAGTCACGATCTCAGGGCCATGAGACTGAGCCCCACGCAGGGCTCCTCACTCAACAAGCAGTCTGCTTGAGAGTCTCTCCCTTTCCCTCTGCCCCTCCCCCTGCTTTGTGTCCCCTCCCTCTAAAATGAATAAATAAATCTTTAAAAAAAAATTAAGGTTGGCCCAAGAGGAAGGTGAGAGTCACCACAGGCTTCATGAGTCAGGAAATAAAAAAAAGTTACTGGTATAGACTGTTAACACTGATGTGTAGTACTTAGAATTGGAGAGGACCCCAGCTGGAAAACCAATGCACCAACCAAAGCAATCCACTGTACACTCTGAATTGTTTTTTTCCAAAAGTGTATCTGAAGTCTAAGCACTTCTCACCACCTCAACCACTACCATCCTTGCATGAACCACTACCAAAATTCTTGGCCTAGAAAATGGAAAAGCATGACACGTATTTTCATGGAACGCCTATGGGGGCAAAAGGCACTCTCATACGTTGCTAATGAGACTCCAAACTAGCGCATCAGGGAAGGCCACGTACAACAAACAACACCTGCACTTGGCTTTTAATCCAGCAATCTCACTCCCAGGAATTTATCTTGAAGATACTGTCCCCATCCCCACGGAGTAATAAGAAGATACACATGCATAAGGAGAATGCTCACAGAAGACAGTGGCGGACTATGGTGCATTCGCTCAGTGTTCTGCAGCTAGGAGAACAACGAACAAGATCACTTAGGAGGACAGCAAGGGATTTCCAGGATACACTGCAAAGTGAAAAAGGAAAAGCACCAAAAAATAGCTACATTGTGCTACCTTTCATCTAAGAAAAAACTGCAAATAAGAAATGAATGAGCTCAGCTACCTTCAGCAGGTGCACAGGAATAGCAATGGAGAGGGGATGAAGCAGAGTGGCACTTTTCTGAGTATATTTTTTTGGTTTGGTTCTGTATTTTGGGACCATATTCATGTTTCACATACTCAAAAATAAGTAAATAAAATCAACAAGGGGTATGTTTGGTGGGGGGGGGGGTAGGGTATGGACCCAAAATAGAAAGATGAACAGAAACTAGTGAACCTAACTGTATTACAAATGAATGATCTGACCACAATGAAGTGGGGCAGGGGGAGAACTGACAAAAGCTACTTTGGAAAACAGTAATTTGACAACACATCCTAAGGCAAAATATAAGATTTGTACACAAATATAGTACTTTATTTAGTAGGTCTGTATATGGGTTATGTAGGTCAGCAATTCTGCAGCTATTCCATGTGTATTTTAGGACTGAGCAAGTAAATACATAGAGGATAATGAGAGCTGAGTTTCTCACTATCATCATAGTTACAGCTGTTGGGGCGGGGGGAGGTTAGAATAAACTCTTTGGTGTTAGAATGTAATTGGAAGCATCGGTATGAACTCACGTGTGTGTACACACACACAAACATAGAAGACACAGAAATAGAGATGTGTGGGGACACACATACATTTCCTAGCTCTGTCTACTGAGAGGACCTAGAAGCTACGATCTTCCTGCCAACGGGTGCACACAGAGCACCCAGATTCTGGCTTCTATATATTATCTATTCTTCAATGAAAGAAACAACGGCTGAATGGATAGTTAATTCTGGGACTGAGGCACAGAGTATGCAAGATGAGCCAGGAACATCATGTGATATCAGAAAGTGAAGAGGGGGCGCCTGGGTGGCTCAGTCGGTTAAGCGTCTACCCTTGGCTCAGGTTCCTGGGATCGAGTCCCTGCATCAGGCTCCTTGCTTCTTCCTCTACCCCTCTCCCCTACTTGTGATCGCTCTCTCTCTCTCATGCTCTCTCAAATAAATAAAATCTTCAAAAAAAAAAAAAAAAAAGGGATAGTCAAAAAGTCACAAAAGCCAGCATGAAGAAGCCAGTGTCCCATTGGTCAAATCTGGGGGACAATTTGAGCAAGAAAATAAGTTGAGTGGTAGTAACAAATTCTCACACATAGAAATAATTAAGAACTCGTGAGCCCATACTGGTATAAACAATGGAAAAAACAAATAAATATGGGGGAGAAGTAAAGTTTTTCCTTATAAAAAAATTCCAACCAAAATTGTAGAAGAGATAATGACTAGAAAAAGCACAATCTGGCAAACACCACAGTCATAATTGTTTCTAGTAAGAGTCATCAATGGAGTCTCAGTGGATAGTAAAATTACTGGACAGAAATATGATGAGAAACAGTATTTATACAGTTTCAAAATACTTCCTCGTAAAATACTTCTGAATTACAAAAGGCTGACTAAAGTGGAGAAACTTGGCAGACACTACCTTAACCAAATGATCAACATTAACATCACCAGAAACAGGATAAATCAGTATCATGTGCCTCTTGACACAATCCACTGAGAAGGACATAACATCACTTCCATGGTATGCTTATAAAAAATGCATCACCTGAATTTAACCATGAGGAAACAACACAAACTTAAATGGAAGGACATTCTGGCTAGTACTTAAAAACGCCAAGGTCATGAAAGACAAAGGAAGACCAAAGAGCTGTCTCAACGTTGAAGGAAACCAAGGCCATGTTACCACCGAACCCAAGTGGTCCCGGATCAGCTTGTGAACACCCCGAGGGCTCAGGGTCTTCCACTGCGCTTCAGTTAAGAGATGAAAAAATGGAAGAAAAAGCTTCAAGACGGGAAGGAGGAGGGGACTGGGGAGAACAACAAATAACTCTTGAGGTCCGTCCCAGCTCTAGGTACATGTCCTAACAATGGTGTCTCTTGGAGGCTGGGGTATAAAGCACAAACCATAGCGCTCATTGCAAATCAGTGCAACCGGCTTGTTCTCCGCATCTTCCACAAGGCAGACACCAGGTTAGGCTCTGTGGATATAATCAAATCAAGACTCAGATCCTACTTCAACACAAACAGAGCCTAAGATTGTGGGATTAGTCTGGAAAACAAGAAGGGCGTGCATGCTGTGTTTGGTGGAGCATTCGCTCATGGAACACGTGGCTACTCCCTCTGCCTGGAGTGCCCGTCTTACTTCTGATCACTCAAGTAACCCTTTCTTTCTTCAAGGTGGAGCTCAGGCGCTGTCTGCTACAGGAAGCCTTCCCCAACATTCTCAATTCAAGTGAGGTGCCCACTTCTGTGTGTGTTTCTATCCTCAAACTCAACCACTGCATAGGAACTTTATCAGATTATTTATCTCCCACAGGAGACTTTACGTTCTGTATCTTAGTATTCAAGCAGTACCCAGTTCCTGGTACACAGTAGGTACTTAATAAATGTTTACGCACCTGCCTGTGAGTTGCATGGCAGAGAGTAATGGGAGACAATAAAGAAGATTAATAAGCCATCACTGCAGAGGCGTCTGGCAGAGCCCTGGGATGGGGGCTGATGGGAAGGCAGCACACTGAGTCACGGGGGTGTGTGTGGGGTGGGGTGGAGGGCACAGAGGAGTGGAGAGGAGAGCTGCTGACAGGAGAGTGTTCCAGCAGCCCTCAGCAGACACCTTGCTGAACAGTCCTTCTTATAGATGCTTTGGGCAGCTCAAGAAAGGCAACCGCCGCTAGCGAGCCTGCATTCCAGAGCAGCGCAGACCCGCACCTTGGCACAGTCCTCACCCACAGTGTCCTCCTTGCTCTCCATATATAGGTCAGAGAACAACAGTGAGGGGCTATGGTGGATGTGGGTTTCTGGATTTATGATATTTCAAATCACAAACATCATTTCTTCTATTTCATTTTACTTCCCTTCAGATTCCTCCATATTTCTGTTCCCCTCATTTCATGATATCTTTTCCCTACCTTTGACCTGCATAATATAGGATTGCTAGAGCAGTTTCCAACAGAAATGAATTTACTCTTAAAAATAAATGTTTTTGTCAAAACAAAATTTTCTATTTTCTCGTAAATGAAAAATTACATAATATCCCAACACATGGACGTACCTTATTTCACTTACTGTTACATTTTTTCCCAACTTTTAATTATTATAATTTTTGCTAAGATGAACATTTTTATTTGTAAATCTTTGATCATGTTCCTATTTAGTTAGAAGAGATTCCCAAACACGCACCAGATCAAAGAGTAGGAAAACTTTTAGAAATTTAATACGTGTCACAAAAATGCACAGTGAGCTCATTTTTTAGAGGCTTTTACAATGTATCTTGCAAAAGCTAGAGAGACTATGTGAAGTGTTGCAAAGTTGGGGCTGGAAACGGCTGGGTCTGTCCTTATTGGTGTGACAGGGCACCTCGCCAAGAGCGTGCCATCCCACCTACAAGGTGAAGAAGGTGTGCGGGCTCCCTGTGATGACAGGAGAGCAATGAAGCAAGTCCCCAGAACACAACGTCTCTTGAATTAAGTCTCTGACCTTTCAGCTGCTGCATTTTGCTGAAGTGAGGAGGTTGCTGTAAAGCTGAACGTGCTCTACCTGCAGGCGACCCCTTGCTCCCGAGATCCACCAACAGACATGCCGCTATCTCCTTGCTGCCTCCCCAGGGGCATCTCCAAGCACCGGGATCTCTCTCCCCAGACCGCTCCAACCTCCAGTGCTCCTGGTGTCAGCAAACACCATCACCATCCACCCAAATGCTTCCAACAGAAACCCGGGATGCCCCCACCCAAAAGCCAAGTGCTGCTTGATCTCCTAAAAAGACCTCCCGCCACGCCCACGGCCATCCTCCCAGTCCAAACAAGTGGGGCTCTGGCAGCAGCCATCCTTCGAAATGGTCTCTGCACATCCATTCTCGTCCCCCCTCAATCCAGTGCCACCGCTGCCACGCTGACTTGTTAGAATGGAAAGCAGGCCACCGCCCTGCTCATACTTCATCACTGATGTGTGATGTGTGATGTCGTGTGATCATCACTGATCTCACAGTGCCTGAGAACAATGGCCGTCATTCTCCACTCACATTGCCTGGGAGTTCAATCTCTACTCCTCGCCTCTGGCTCTCCACACCACCCACAGGTGGCCATACGGCTGCTCACACTTGCCCACTCCCTTCCAAATACCTGTTTCACACACCTGGGGCCTAGAATGATCTCATCCCCTGGGTAACTCCTCTTTCTCGTTAAGGTTTCGTTCAAACACCACTTCCCTGGAAGTCTCCCATTAGCGCCCTGGAGAGGGAAGCCCTCTTCTTCTTTGCTTCCGAAGCAGCCTCTGAGGGCACTGGGGAATCACGGTACTTGCTGCACTCATAACCTTTTGAGGAACTACCTGTGTTTACTGGTTTAATGATCACAGCTTAATGATTTGAACTTGCGTATTGGCACTGAACTATGCCTCTCCTTGTTTTAGTTATTTTTGTTATAGTTATACTGTAACTTTCAATAATTTCCCTAATAGTTAATGAACAAGTCTGTGTTTTTTTGTTAAATAGTGTGCTTTGGCAAGTTCTGTTCAAGCCCTTCTGTTTCTAGTACGTTCATACTAATCAAAATAACCCTTAGACATAAAAGAAGTTACTTTACTGATACTATGGATTTCCAACGGTTAAAATCTGATTCTCCCCCCTGCCTTTGTTCAAGTTAGTAGGACTTTTTGGTAGAAGTATTTTCTGATTTCTGCAGAAATAGCAAAGAACTATGATACCTAGCATTTAGTTCTAGAAATAAAACCAGCAGAGGGAGCAAAGGAACATAAAACTAGTTTCCTAGGTCCCCACGGAGTAGTAAATGCTATGTTGGCCTGTGGTATTAGGCCATTGTCATCTCTAACCCACATTTTTATATGACCTTCTGTATTGTAACAGAGTGATGGGTGAATGGTTAGGACTCTGTATACATACCAGACTGTGTGCTTCTGAGTTTGGATCTTGACTGATAAGACCCCCAATATCATTCTTTAATGGATCTGGGTTCATCTTTTAAAGTCTTTGTTTTGGGGTTTAAGGGAATGAGATTAATCCTTCAAAACCCCTTTTCCCAGAGTTTGGGATCTCTCAGGGCCCAGGATGGGCTGAATGGAGAGGAGGAGCTCAACAATATGTCTGCATCATCAAGGAATCTCTTAGACATCCCTGCTCTGGCTACAGATGAACGAGCTGTGCTGTAGCCAGACTGACGGTGGGTGCATACCACTATCTATGGATAACAGTAGTAAGCTGACTATGTGACCTGCTACATTTGCCTTCCTGTTAATTAGCAACGTTCCTGGGCCACATCTGGTCTTCCTCAAAGATACTTCATGATAAAGTCATAAAAGAATGCTTTAAACTCTGAGAAAGGTAAGGCATAATGCCAAGCTGACATTTTATTATTCCGACTAACCCAGAAGACAGGAAACCCTCGGGCCACTTCTGGCTCCCCACGCAGCAGTAAGAAACAGCTACACCCCTTTTCTGGCCTAGAGGCATCAACAGGGAGCTCAGAGCACCACTCTCAGCCATACAGTGAATGGTTGCCTACCAAGGAGCCAGGCTGGAAGCCGCCTCTGCCTAAACCAAGTCTGGGAACTACCCAGTCTGGTCACCGGCATGCCGAAGTCAGCACCAAAATTTCACCTTGGGCCCATCCACTCCTGGCTTTCCCATTCCTCCTGCCACATTCAGAGGGGCAGTTTCCTACTAGCTTTCCAATTATATTCTCTATTCTGCTGCCAGAACAATCTTTTAAATTCTGACCAGGTTATCGTCTTTGCTTAAAACTCTTTTACAGTTTCGCATTGACGTCAGGCTACTGCCTCAGTGATCCAAATGGACTCTCACTTCCTTTCTGGCTGCCCGCCACCGCAGAACTCAGTATGCCAGCCAAAAGGAGTTACTAAAGTTCCCAGGAGAGCACACTCTTGCAGATCTCCATGCCTTGGACGACACTGGTTTTCTCCGCCTGGAGTGCTCGCCTCACTTCTTTTTCATGAACTCAACGCTCACTCCTTCCCAAATATCTGAGGTTAAGCAACACCTCTGCTGAGAAGGCCTTCCTGAGAGACTCCCAAACCTGTCTGAGCTAAGCGCTCATTCTGTGTTCCTGGAAGTGCCCTGTACCGGCTTCCCCCTGCCTCTGCCGCCCTGTCACTCTTTGGTTCCTGTCTCTCACTGGGCTGTGAAGAATTTGAGGAAATAACTGTACCTTTTATTTCTACGATAGGGAACAGTGGCTGCGATCAACTAGGGAGAGCAATGCGTGTAAAGAGACCAGGGTCCAGGGCAGAACTCACCAAAAAAGATCACTAAGGAGATGAGAAAGAACAGTCAGAGAAGGAGAAGAAAACTGGGAGAGACTGTGTCATGGAAGCCAAAGGGAGGGCTGTTATAAGCAAGAAGGAAGGGCCATGATGTATAACACTGCGGAAGGTTAAGTACGATATGGTTTAAAACACGTCCACTGGATACAGCAACCAGCAGGTCACCAGCCACCTTGGGGACAGCAGTGTCAGAGGAGCAAGAGACAAGCCAAACTGCAGGTGGGTGGAAGGCAAATGAGAGGTAAAGAATTTGAAGCAGCCAGAAAATGATATTCTTTGAAGAAGCCTTGTTGTTTGCCACAACATGAAGACATCATGCCAAGTGAAAGAAGCCAGTCACAAAACAACGCATCCTGCAGGATGCCTGTGAGGCACCCAGAGCAGGCAAATCCGCAGAGACAGAAGGTAGAATGGTGGCTGCCAGGGGCTGGGGGTGGGGGCATGGGAGTCAGTGTTTAATGGGGTCAGAGCTGCAGTTTTATAATACAGAAAATGTTGTATAGATGTTGTATGAATGTCCTTAATGCCGCTGAGCTGCAAGCTTAAAAATGATGAAAACGGTGAGTTTTCGATTATGTACATTTTACCATAATTAAAAAAAAAAAAAAAGAAAAAAGCAGCACAGCTGTTAAAGAGAATAAGGCAAAAACTGCCTCAACAGGATACAGGATTGAGAGGGTTTTGTTGGTTGAAGAGAAAGCCAAAACATTTAAGCATGTTAATACACTGAGAAGAATGAGTCAGTCAAGGGGAGACAAAGGGAACAGTTTTTGATGTGGAGACCCCAGGAGAATCGGCTCCGGGCCAGAGGACAGGAGACTCCTCAGTGAGGCAGGAGGGCCAGAGATGAGGAAGGGGTAGAGGAAGGTAGGTAGAGGAGAGGAATATAGGGCAGGCAAGAAAAAAAATGTTTTTTGAAAAAGATTTATTTATTTGAGAGAGAGCGCATGGGACTGCACAGGGGCATGGGGGGAGGTGGGGCAGAACGGGACACAGAGAGAATCTCAAGCACTGACCGAGGAGCTGGGGCTCGATCCCAAATCACGACCAAATCTAGAGTCAGACGTTTAGCCGACTGAGCCACTCAGGCGCTCCGAAGAAGAACATTTCTGAAGCTTCTATCTGATCACCTCTATTCTTCTTTGAAGGAGGAGCTGGGGGAGGGGGCAGGGGCCTGGGGAGAGCAGTGAAGGTCTGGAGAAGTCCTGGGGAGTACAGAGGGACTGTGGAGGGGCTGTGTGGAGGGACTGAGGCAACACTGGCAGATGAACTGGAATGCTGAATGGGCAGTGGTAATGGTGGCCTGAGGCTTACGTGCGACTTGCCGCAGCCCCACGGGGACAGTGTGAATGGGGCACCTGTCCTTCCAGGAAGCACCAGGGCACCTGAACCAAGAGCGCTGGGCAGCTCGTTACTGAAGTGACACCCCTCTGGAAAGCCAGAGAGGATGGGGCGCAGACATGGGGGAATGAGGGACTGAAGACTGGTCAACACCGACAAGAGCAAATGGGGCCGGAGGCAGGGCTTAGAAAATCTGAAGATTAGAAGACTGAGTCAGCAGTGAAACGAAGTTTAAGGTTCCTGAGGTGGGAACAGTTCTGGGTCCCTATCAGGCCAGGCTTACCCAGGGTGTAGGTGGCTAAAAAGAGAAACCCAATCAGGAAAGACCTGGGTCCTATCCACAGGGGATGCTTCTATGTGTTCTTCTTCCCAGAAACACAGATAGTTAAGATTATCTTTTAGGACTCTTTTCCCCTGGATTCATTTTCCTCTTTATGCATTCCTTTTTTCTCCCTGAGGAAATCCCTTATGATCTAGGTACTATCCCATTTTACATCCCTATTCACCTACTTGTGTTCTTATATGCCATCTAAACTCAGTATGAACCTTATTCTGTACTAAATCATAGGTTGGTAATCTGTAGGAGACATAAAAAGCCCATTAATAACCATGAAAACAGGCAGTGACTCATTTCCCAGGGTCAACATCACATATTAAAAATACTAGTAAAAACGAATCATTATTGGGGCACCTGGGTGGCTCAGTGGGTTAAAGCCTCTGCCTTCGGCTCAGGTCATGATCCCAGGGTTCTGGGATTGAGCCCCACATCGAGCTCTCTGCTCGGCAGGGAGCCTGCTTCTTCCTCTCTCTCTGCCTGCTTCTCTGCCTATTTGTGATCTCTGTCTGTCAAATAAATAAATAAAATATTAAAAAAAAACAATCATTATCAACTATTCAAGTGTTTTCAGAGGCTAAGCATGGATTATTTTATATTATCTTGCTTACATGATCCTGAGATCCTGATTCTCTCCCCAACAAACAAATCCTAAATAATAGAAGAGCCCAGAAGAAGTAAAAAAGGAGCCTGTACCTTTTTATGTAGCCTAGCTAAACAATGAACATATTTTTTAATTTCACTTGTCTTAGAAGTGGGGGAGTCTGTCTTGCACACCATCTTCTCGCTCCAAGGATGGAAAGGACAAACTGAGGCAGCTGTCTTTTCAGCCTTCCGGGGTTGGTGCAGTTGCCACATAGCCTTAAACAATGTCTCATCAACATACGCCAACACTAGCTTTCTCCAGGGCGACAGGACACAGAACCAAATCACCAACAGTTCTGAAACAGAATGGCTCCTTTTTTTGTGTGCACTGAAAACTGTGGAAAATTTCTGACACTGTATCTTACTGAACCATTCTGAAATCAGTTAAATGTATCATTCCTATCTGAGCACACTGTACTCTGTCACTTTCACAACATGGCAGCTGAATGCCAGAACACGCGGCCGGTGATATGTCACCGTAAGCGCAGCACGTGGAGATACGGCTTGCAGTCCCACCTGTGTGTCCTCTGAATGTTGTGACCAGGGTGCAGTTGTCTTGCTCCAGTTTGAGGATGGTTACTTGGCCTGATTGGTCACCAATAAACACATGCCGGGTTTCAACATCAAATCTATCATGGAAACATTAAGGATCGTTTCTCAAAATTGAGTGGAGGGATTTAAGTACGTACATACATACATACATACATACACCCAAGAAACGTGTAAATCCCATATGAAGAAAGCTTGGATGTTAACACTAAAAGATACAAAAGCAGACACAACGAAGTAAAAGATGCAGCATTATGGGACAGTAAGACATCACATGGTAATGTCATTCCTTACAACATTAATTTACAAATTTAACCTAATCCCTATAAAAATAACAGAGCTTTTTTTTTTTTTTTTTCCTCTCAGAGCTGGGGAAGTTTAAGTTCATATAAAAAATAAACAAGAAGGGCCAGGAATACTCTGAAAATAAGAGCAATGTGGTATGTGATAGGGGAAGTTAGCCCTACCAGATAATAGAACATGTTACAAAATCTCTGTAATTAGAAATGTGGTATCGGTGCATAAACAAGACAAACAGACCCCTGGAACAAAACGGCCAAGTCTAGAAACATCAACAACAAACAGATATCAGCAGCAAAGCCAAAAGACAAACTGGAAAAAATATTTGTAACTTATGTTACAAAGGACCAAATGCCTAACACAAAAAGAAAAATCAAGAAGAAAGCAACCACAAACCTGACAGAAATGGGTAAAACGTATGAACACAAAGTTCAAGAAGAAATGAAGATGAAAATGAAAACGGTGTGTGAAAATGAAAATGTGTGAGTCAAACCAGACCCCAATGCTAGCCTTCAAAAGACTGCTTACAAAGCTGGGTTGGTGTCTCACAACCTGGATTTCTGGAGGGTCCCACCTTTAGCAGACAAGAGTGGCTCCCTGTGCCTTAACTGTACACAGAATATGGTTTATGCCAAATACCTGCTTTTCTACTTACTCCAGAATTTCGGTACCTGTCAGAGAGAGGCTGCCTACGTGACTGGTCTCCAGTACAAACCTAAGGCACTGAGTCTCTAGCTGAGCTTGTGGGGTTGATAACACCTAGTAATGCCACATCTAGAGATCTATCCCACAGATACACTGGCCAAAGTACAAAATGCATGCCGGAGGCTATTCGGGCCACACTATTTTAAATAGCTAAAGTTTGAAGGCAACAAAAAAATTCCAACAAAAGGGCACTTATTGAATTAACTAGGATATACCCATGCAATATTGGGGGGGAAGGACCACCATATCATAAGCAAACGGACATGGAGAAATTTCCAGGGTATATTATAAAGTGGGGAAAACAAGCCAAGGTATTTAAGCTATACTATCTTTGCCTAAGACACAGAGGGCTAGAGAAGTGTGTGTGTGTGTCTTGCAGGGAGGAGGGTGGGGGGTAGACTTACTTTACAAAAGGAAGCTCTGGAATGACAAATCAAGATCTCACACAAGTGGCTGCCTACGCAGAAGGGAGAAACGAGCTGAAGGGACAGGGATGATAATGAGACTTCTCTTGTCATAGTTTCCATTCTGGAATCATGTCATTACTTTACATATTAAAAATATGTATGAATTTAAAAGAAAAAAATCCCCTAAATTGCCAATAAAGTAAAATCAATGAACCTAACTATCAAGTTGGTGATATAACCACAGTTAACAGAATTATTCAAGTGACTCTAAAACAGTGTTTCAACTGTACATCCTTGGGAGAATGTATTCCAAGGATAAGGAGAACTGCAAGGAAATCTAAAATCTCATTCCATAGTCTTGTTGCTATAATACTGCTATTATTATTTTGAAACAGCTTAAATGTACCACAGGATAAAGCAGATATGTTAATGTTTTAGAAGACACAATTTTCAAAATGAAGTAGAAACCCTATAATGTGACCCTAACAAAAGAACTGGTTCAGGAGAGACCAATAAAGGCAAGGCTGATGAGCGGGTCAGTGCCACAGCGACCCAGGGGTCACCACCTGAAAAACTGACCAATTTGGGCCTTGATGGGAAGGGGTGACAACCCACCACTAGGTGCCTCCTGCTGCAAGCACTAGGAACCAGACAGCACAACCACAAGCTGGATCTGAACTGAACCAAGACTGTAGAGGTAACCCCCAGCTTACAAAAAAAACATGGGAGAAATATAGGTAGAAGTGATGAAATGACATCATGAGGAAGCACAGATCACTTCAGAATGAGGGGCTGCCTCCAGGAACATGGACTCTGTATCTCCAACAAGTTATAGGAGGATTTAAAAAAAAAGGGAGGGGTGCCTGGGTGGCTCAGTGGGTTAAAGCGTCTGCCTTTGGCTCAGGTCATGATCCCAGGGTCCTGGGATCGAGCTCCGCATCGGGCTCTCTGCTCAGCAGGGAGCCTGATTCCTCCTCTCTCTCTGCCTGCCTCTCTGCCTACTTGTGACCTCTGTCAAATAAATAAATAAAAATATTTAAAAAAAGGGGGGGGGAGGAGGAGATCACTGCTCTAGATTGAGAGATTTAGAATAGGACAACCATAGTCAATTTGCGAACTGTGTCTGGACCCGATTTCAAATCAACTCACTGGAAAAAGCCAGTAAGTGAGATGTGAAAATGGATCAATTATTCTATAGTATCAAGTAATGGTTATAAATTTTTAGGAGTCATAATAGCATCGTGATTACTAAAATTCTGTATTTTTCAGTGGCGCACAATGAAGTTGGTAAGGATGAAATGACATTAGGTCTGAAATTTGTTTCTGAATACTCCAGCAAGGAGAGAGAGAAAGCCAAAAAGATTGAAGAATCAATCCTGGATCTGATGAGTATGTGAGTGTCCATTACAGCCTCTTCTCCCAGATGGTGCATGTTTTGAAAATTTTCATCGTAAGTGAAGAACAAGGCACCACAAATTCTCCCAGTCTCAAGAACAAGGGAGATATATGTAAAACAATATTAAGATTGATGTGGACTAAGATCACCTTATGTTTACCTAGATTAATTATAAGGACACAGATGAAGAAACAAATGCACTCTGATACCCGACAGTCTTTATGATGGCAGGTAAATAGTAGCAGTCTCGTAAAAAAATATAAATGCAGCAAAAGCTATTTGAAAGAGAACTGAAATAATAAAATTACAGTACAACCTCAAAGCCAGCATGACCGTCATTAATATAAAAATCAAGATAATCTTATAGCTTTCCAGTACTCTTGCCCTGAATATGAATAGATCTAAGAGACTTCCTGGTGAAAAGACCTTGTCCTATATAGGGTGACATCCTGGAAATACCTACAACATGAATAAAATCTTGAAACGGAGAGTACCTTAATTATTTCTGCAGAAGCATGAAAAATGGGATTGAAACACAGTCAAATGAGAAGACTAAAAGTTGAAGCTTAAGTATGCACAAATTTAAATACCAGGAAGTAAAGTGACGAAGGAAAACAGTTCAATTTCCTAACATCAACCTGCCAGGTGACCTTTGGGAAATACCTCCACTCTGCTGTATTTAGGTATTCAAAGGGCTAGTGGAAAGATTGTAATACCCGAGTTCTAATCCTGGTTCTGCCAGGTCGGAGTCCTGACAGTCCCTTAACCTTTCTGAGCCTTGGTTTCTACACTGTGAAAATTGGGAATTTGGTCTTTTGGTTTTTACTTCTAATTATTGTTCTGAGAGTGAGCAAAGTAACATTATGTAGAAGCACTAAATAAAACTTTCGGGAACTGCAAATTAAGACATTTTTCTTTTTCCTCTGCTCCTTGCTCTCCTCTCTTCCTTTCAATTACTGTTACTGTTAGTGTTCTAGCTCTCTTAATGCGTGAAGCTTCAGACCTTTAGCCAAAGCAACCAAAGATTTTGAGGTTATTCAGAATCTGGTAATTCAATTTTTCAAAGGTCAGTCTCTTTGTCTTCCTTTATTTCTCTACTTGAATTTTGGTTATTTCCACTGCACACATACTTCTTCCCCTCCCCTATGAGGCCAGAACAAAGAAAAAAAAAAGGCTAACTCAACCTGATTTTTCTCTGTTGCTGACGTGGATGAATGACCATTTGAGTTGGAGATGGGAAAAAGGTGGTTCATCTGTGGAAGTTTCTTATGTAACACCACCACTGTCCACTAGGAAGAGACATTAGGGTACTGATATTATTCTTAATATTTTATGTTGTTTCAGCAGAACTTCTTTCTTAAGAAACCTGTAAGTATGACAGGTGTCAGAAAGAAGAGGAAAGAGGTGGGGTGGAGGATTCCCATGAAGAAATGTGTTTAAAAGTTGGATTTTAGTGTGAACCCCAACACTGTATGAGTATGTTTACACTGTTAACAATCTGTGCACTGGGCACCTTCCAGAAAAAACCCTCCAGCCCTGGGAAAGTCGCATGTTTCCCATACGACACCCTCTGAAAAAGTAGCATCAAGTTATGCAGTGTGCACAGAGCATCGGAAACTTATCAGAGATAGAAGGTTGTAAGGCCATTCTTAAATCAGGAGTAAGGGCAGGCACTGTGGCTCCAAACTCGGAGCTGAAGAAGCAAAATGTGGAAGGTGAGGGAATCTTCTGGAAGAGCCTGAAGCTCCCCTCCCCATTAACAGCAAGGCTGAACTAGATGGTTACACTGGGAAATGAACCCAGAGGCTTTTACACACACACACATACACACACACGCACACGCTTCTGATATCAGATCACATGATTTTTTCAGCTTGGTAAACCACATGGTGTGGTCAAAGGAAACAGCTGAAAAATGAAGGTGACTTTAGAAGATGCCTAAAGAGAAGGGTCAGGGACCACCACAGTCAGGAGACTTTCGATTCTGGGCATTCGTGTTGTTTCTCATTTTCAGATAGCTTAAAAAGTAAACTTCTTAAGGGTAAGATCTGCCTTTTTTCTATATTCCTTGGCTTGGCTAAGTAATAAAGAAGATGTATCTTTTAGGCGTAGCTAGTGATGTAGAAGCCAGCATAGTACGAACAAATTCTATTGACGCCATTCTGGTCTCAAAAGGGTAACATGGTATGATGGGAGAAAACAGTGCAAGGCAGAAGACCTGGGTTCTGGTGACTTTCTGACATACTAGCAGGGTGGCTGCAGATAAGGCAGGAGACCCTTTCTGCGCTTCAGCTGACTCATCTGTAAAACGAGGAGTTGACCCAGATGACCACTAAGGGCCTTTCCAATTCTAATACTGTAAGAAATCAGTCAACTACGACAAGAGAGTTCATATATTTCGGGCATATATGTCAACTGGCTTTTAGAAAGTAAACTCAGGTTTCTTAACAGCGGGTATCACCCTCTCAAAGATAAGTTGATCCTGCTTGCCGCTCCTTATCACTCTCATTTCTGGCCTGCTTGGCAACATGCCATTTTTAGAACCTTCCACGATGGCCATCCTTAGTTTCATTATCTTGCTCTTCCAAGTGAGGAAAACAAGAAAGAAAAAGAGGAGTGCCATTAGCTAACATTCACACACACACAAATACAGCTACTGTCGCCCGTCTGCAAGGAGACAGCAAAGTACTTTGTCAGATTTGTTGAGAATCACTGAATAGGCATTTTATAAATATGAGATGAACATCTGAAAGCAAGTCTCACTATTTCTTCCTGCTTTTGCTGACAAGTGATCTGTTTCCATGTATTCCCTCATTCATCACAAGGTGGAGAGTGATTCTCTGCTTTTTAAACCAAGAAGCCCAGGGTCTGCTGTTCCTTACGCAGCATCACCGCCCCGGGTTTCACACCAGTCAAGCCCGTGTATGCTGCAGCCCAGTGGGCCGAACTTGAGGATTACCCAGCATGAGCGATAATTCACACCGGGCGTATAAGTCTCGAGACTTGGGGGATAAGAATTAGTATCATTCTACATATCCTGGAAGGGCCTTATACCTGGAACAAAGTCTGTACTATTACCGTGTAAATACCAGTTAACCTACTAGTGGTTGTGGCCCTGTAGCTTCTCCATAAATATTTTAAAATAAATAGGATTCTGATGGTTCTTCACAACCTTAATATCTGTATGCAAATTACTTCTGTAGGTAAAGGCTGTCTTTCATTGATGGTTTTATCTCCCTGTTCCAGAATTCCTTCCGACAGCTGACGTTCAGAAATCTGGACTGTGTCCTGTCTGGATGTCAGACTTGTGTCACAGTCACCTTACAAGCTGCTCAGCAGAATCTGTTATTTGGGGGGAAATCACCTCACTTTCACCCACCTCCGTGAGGACCCTCCATGATTTGTGTTACCAGTCAAGTCAATGAGAATCTTAATCAGCAGGGCAACTCAGCAAATAACAAACTTTCAAGTTGCACATACCCAAACTTTTCCCATGAAAGAAAGGAGACAACAGCTAAGTTCCCACCAAGGGATTTTTGTTCAGCAAAGGATACTGCAGGCCCGAGGCCACGGCACTGGTACGGTAACCTCCCAGGCGTTGCCCACTCTCCGAGCAGTGCCAGGCAAACTGCTTGTCCTGCCCTGTGCTCAGCACCCACTCCAGCTCCAGGACAAACAGGATCATCGTCACTCTGCTCTGATGCGCTAAAAGCCAAGAGACAAGAAAATAACCCATAAAGCATCATAAAGGAGATTGATAAAGCATGGTCCACAGAGACGTGACACTGTCTTCTCCCCATCCCAGAGGAAGCTGGAGAGTACGGACAGCCATTAGAAACACAGCCCGGAACAGTGGTTCTCACTAGGGGGAGAGGTATACCACTGTAGACGGGCATGCCTGAGTTGTTTAAAAAAAAAAAAAAAAACAACTATCCATTTCCTTCCATCCCTCTCTTTCTTTCCCGCCTGCGCCAACCCCAAGTTCACCACCATCCAGAAGTCCCCATTACCAAAGGGCCTGGGCCGCCTCTCTCAGACATGACAGAGCTGCTGGACTGGAGAGTGTCAGTCTTAGTGTGATCACAGAACAACAGAACACATGATGTCTTATAAGAAAGTCACCTGGGTGAGTTTATGCAAGCTTAAAAAAAGTACGGAGCGTTACTGTTCTCCTTTTGGTGAAATGTGGCTTACTAAACCCACAACAAAGTTCTAGATGAATTTTCTGTAAGAAATCAAATGCTGGGAAGGAGGGCAGAATTACTCCCAAGTGACATGTAAAAGAGAAGGAAATCACCCTTATGTCAAAGTATACACACATGTGATAAGGAGGGCAAATCTCCCAGGGTTGCTCACACACAGGCAACACCATCACAGAATTACCATATCACACAATTTCACAGTTAGAAGAAACTGCTCATGTCATCTACTCCATCTCCCTATTTTACATATGTGTAACCTCAGGCACAATGAAGTTGAGTAGTTTGGCCAAGATCTCATGGCTTCTCAATTATCAAATAAAAATCCATAAAAATTTGCTTTTTTCTTAAACAGTTCCAGAGGGTGAGGCAGAGGGTGTCCATGGCTGCTGAACAGAGCTGACTGGGATAGACAAAGATCAGTAACCTGAATCGGGACCTCACTGGCCCTGTGCCCAGGAGCTGGCAGTCTGGTGGGCAAGAGCAGACCCGTCATGAGCGTGATGATGTGATAGAGAAAACATCACTTTCCCATTTTGATCGTGAAAATAGAGTTAGTAGGGATGGACCAATGCAGCTCTACTGACAATAACAGTATCACCTGCCAATTTCTGAGTGTCTAACAAGTGCCAAGAACTTAAAAATAATTCTTTCACTTAGTCACTATAATGACCCTGCAAAAGTGGGTGGTTTCTTCATCTTACAGACACAACCTGGCCTTGGCAGGAGGGCCCTTTTACACTGGCTACCAAACCAAAGAGTACCTACAGGACAACCATTCCACCAAATGCCTGATATTTTAAAATCTGATATTTGGGGGCACCTGGGTGGCTCAGTGTGTTAAAGCCTCTGCCTTCAACTCAGGTCATGATCCCAAGGTCCTGGGTTCGAGCCCTGCATCGGGCTCTCTGCTCAGCAGGGAGCCTGCTTCTCTTCCTCTCTCTCTGCCTGCCTCTCTGCCTACTTGTGATCTGTCAAATAAATCAATAAAATCTTTAAAAAAATACAATAAAATCTGATATTTGAAGCATTGAGACTCTCAAGGGACACAACAAAGAAGGGGTATAGAAGCAGTAACACCATGACTTCTCTACAGTAAACACCTGCCTGTCAGAGTATCAATCACCATTCGAGATCAAAATGTTTGTTGTCTTTAACATAAAAGATATGACTTCTCAGAAACTCCTGAAGATCTTGTCATCAAATGTCCAATTCGATCTCCACCAATGATGGAATCAAATGAACTTCTCTGTTGCTTCAAGTTTCTCAACTCTATTTCAGCGAGATGGTAGCCTCCAGCATTTTGTCCCTATGTGCCATCACTTTCTAAGTCCAAGGGGGAGGACGGCAGCCCAAAACAGAAGGGAGGGGTTAAGCACTCTGAGCTGCCCTGACGTGAGGGGAGTAGACAGAGGCTCTCAAAGGTTGAGTGACTTGCTCAAATCGGCACAATGAATGATCAAACTAGAACTAAAACCCTAGCTTCTCTTTCTGTCAGGCTGGCTAGAACTACTGAAAAACAACAAAACATGCCCCCAAACTCAGAGCACAAACTCTTTCTAAGGTGACAGAATTCTTTAATTCAAGAAGAAACCCTTTAAAGGCGCATACATATCACTAAGCTGCAGAAACGTGGGCTTGAAGTCTGGCCATACTTCTTGACTAGGGAGGCTGAGAGAGGACATCCTTGTCTTGTTTGTGATCATAGTGGGAAAGCATAACATTTCTCACAATTAAGTACAATGTCAGCTGCAGATTTTTGTAGATATTTCTTAATGGAGGTGAGGAAGATCGCCTTGCTTTGTAGTTGGCTCTGTGTTTTTATCATGAATAGGTGGCAGAGTTTATCAGATGCTTTTTCTGCACCAATTGATATGATCATATCATTTTACTTCTTTAGCCTCTTGATGTGATGGATTACACTGATTTTCAAATGTTAAACCAGCTTTGCATATCTGGAATAAATCCCCTCGGGCATGGGTGTGTAATTTCTTCTGTATATTCTTGGATTTGCTAGAATTTTTTGAAAGGATTATAACATCTAAGTTCATGAGAGTTACTGGTCTGTAGTTTTCTTAATAGTGTCTTTGGTTTTGGTATCACTGTTTTTTTAAAAAAATGTTTATTGAGGTAAAATTCATCATTTAAATAATTGTAGAGTGTATCATTTAGTGGCTTTTATTATATTCACAAAGTTGTACAATCATCATGGAAAAATGTTCTATTTATAGAACATTTCCATGACCCCAAAACAAACCCACATCCCCAATTCCTCCTTCCCTGTCCCTGGGCAACCACTAATTACTTTCTATCTCAATGGATTCCTCTATTCTTCTTTTTTTCTTTTTTTTTTAAAGACTATTTATTTTGGGGGGGGAATAGCACTCAAGTGGGGGAGGCGCAGAAGGAGAGGAACAAACAGACTCCCCACTGAATGGGGAGCCCACTGTGGGACCTGATTCCAGGACCCAGAGATCATGACCTGACCCAAAGTCAGATGCTAAACCAACTGAGCCACACAGATGCTCCTCCCCCATTCCTGACATTTCATATAAATGTATTCATATAAAGTGTGGTCCTTTGTGTCTAGTTTCTTTCACTGACTTAGTGTGTTTTCAAGGTTCATCCACGTTGTAGCATGTATCAATATTTCATTCCTTTTTTGTGTCCAAAACATAATTCATTTTATTGGTATACCACATTTTATTTAACCATTCATCCATTCATGGGCCTTTAGGTTGTTTCTTCTTGCCTATTGTGAATATAGGCACAATGGCATGCAATCCCTCCTTCCATTTCTTTTGGGTATAAATTTGAAATAATCCTTGCTTGGTCATGATGTACTATCCTTTGTATACGCTGCTGAATTTAATTTGCTAAAATTCTGTTGGGATTTTTTGCATCTGTTTTCATGGGGAAGGCTGGCCTGTATATTTCTTTTCTTGTACTGTCTTTGTCTAGTTATCATGTCAGATACCACCACTTCAAAAATCAGCTGGAAAGTCTTTTTCTGAAGGAGTTTGTGCAGAGTTTGTACTGTTTCTTCCTTAAATGTTTGATAAAATTCACTAGTAAAGCCATCTGGGCCTGGGGTTTTCTTTGTGGGAAGGTTTATTTATAAAGTCAATTTCTTTAGTAGATATAGGGTTATTAGGGTTATCTATTTCTTCCTGACCTTTCACAATTTTTACCTTTCAAAGATTTGTTCATTTCACTTAGGTTGTCAGATTTATTGGCATAAAGTTGTTCATAATATTCCTTATTATTCTTAAATATCACTACAATCTCTAATAGTGTCACTTCCCTTATTCCTGATACTGGTGGCCTGAATCTTCTCTCTTTTTTTTCTGGTTTAAGTCTGGCTAGAGGTTTATTGCTTTTATTCATCCTCTCAAAACAAACAACAGTTTTTGGTGTCATTGATACTTCTTTATTTTCTTTTTCTATTTCATGAACTTCTGCTATGATCTTTCTTCTCTTCTGCTTAAGATTTTATTTATTTATTTGAGAGGGACAGAGGGAGCACAAGCAGGGGGAGAGGCAGAGGGAGAAGCAGACTCCCCACTGAGTGGGGAGCCCGACATGGGGCTCGATCCCAGGACCCCAGGATCACGACCTGAGCTGAAGGCAGATGCCCAACTGACTGAGCTACCTGGATGCCCCCCTTTGTGGTTTCTTGATGTAGAAACTAAGGTCACTGATTTGAGACCTTTCTTTCTTCTAACATAGGTGTTTAGTTAAGTACTGCTTTAGTAGCATACCACAAATTTTGATACGCTGTTTCCACTTTGATTTCTTCTTTGACCCATGGATTACTTAGATGATTCATGGTTATTTAGCTTCTTAATATTTGGGGGCTTTTCTGGAGATATTTCTGTTAATTGACTCCTGGTTCAGTATTGTTTTGATCAGAGAACACACCTTTGAATTCTTCCAAATTTACTGAGACTCGTTTTATGGCTCAGAATACGATCTACCTTGATAAATGTTCTGTGTGAAGTTGAAAAGAATGTCTTCTGCTTTAGTTTAATGGAATGTTCTACAGATGCCAATTACAGCAAGTTGGCTGTGTACTATGTTCAAGCCTTTTATACCTTACTGATTTTCTGCCTACTTATTCTGTTCATTACTGATATATCCAGTCAATTATTGAGAGGAGTTCTAAAATTTCTGACTAAAATTGAGGATGTGCCTATTTCTCCTCCTGAAGTTTCATCAGGTTTTGCTTCATATATTTCAAAGCTATGTTTATTAAGAGTATAAACATTTGGGATCATTATGCCCTCCTGATGGACTGATCCTTAATCATTATGAAATAATCTCTGGTAATATAATCCTTTATCCCTGGTAATATTCTTTTCTCTGAAGTCTAACTATTATTAACCCAGCCACTCCAGCCTTCTTTTGACTACTGTTTGTACTATGTATCTTTTGTTATCCTTTTATTTGTAACTGCTTTATGTCTTTATATTTAAAGTGCATTTCTTGTAGGTGGTTTATATTTGGGTCTCCTTTTTTCATTCAAGCTGATGGCCTCTGCCTTTTAATTGGCCTCAGACCACATACATTTAATATGATTATTGATAACTGGTAGGTTTAAATCTATCCCTTTGCTATATGTTTTCTATTTTTCCCTCTTACTCTTTTTTTTTTGGCAGGGGAAGAGGAGTTCAGTGAGAATGATTTTAATGATTCCATTTTATCTCCTTGGCTGGCAAATCAGTTGTAACTTTTGGATTTGTTCTTTTATGGTTGCTTTAGGGCCAGAAGTATACATCTTTAACTTACCATAGTCTTCCTTCAAGTGATTCTACTCCACTTCATGTGCAGCATAAGAATCTTACAACAGAATACATTTCCATTTCTCCCCACTTCTTGGCTTTTGTGTTACTGATGTCAAACATTTTAATTTTACATGTTATGACCCTCATGCTACTTTATTACTTTTAGTTAAGAAGCAAATTGTCTTTTTATAAGATTTAAATAATAAGGAAAAATCTTATAGTAACCATGCCTGCTGTTCTTCATCCTTTTGTGTAGATCCTTATCTTCCTTTGGCATCATTTACTTCCTTCCTGAAGGACCTCCTTTAACATTTCCTTAAGTGCAGGTCTATGAATTCTCTGTTTTTTATGCCTGAAAAAATTTTTATTTCACCTCCATTTTTGATATCTGTTAATATCAATCCACTCATAGTGGATTGATTCCTTTTAACTTTTGTAATTTTATTTTTATTATTATGAATTCATCTTAAGCAGGGCTTGTTTTTGCTGTGAGATCTTTGTGTGACTTGTCTTGTTGAAGAGAGCTTCTGAATTTATTTCTAGCAGGTACCAGGAGGATACCACTGGCCCAGGACCAATTCATACGTTAAATTCTTAAGCTGGAGCTTCTAGCACCACATGAATGATTTAAATTTGTATTCCAAATCCAGAATTTTAGGTTGTAATTTTCATTTACCTGGAAGATTTTTCCCCTCGATCCAGATTTGAGATCAGGAATAAATTATGCTATGGTCTTCTGGGCCAATAAGTGGAGAGTATGGATCCTCTCTTTCTCATGGGCTACAGTCCTTTATGCATTTCATCTTTGTATGTAAATAAGAGTTGCAACTTCCTATCTCACTCAAGTCCTAGGTCTCATCTTTTGTCCCTAAGTGAATGTTCATACAAAAGCTTTTACCTATTAGAAGTTCTATTTTTCTCCCCAAGATAGCTACAATGTCAGGTAGTATGCATATCACTTTGAGTTTTAATTCTGTCTTTGCTTCTGGTACATGGGACTCACCCTCCTGTTTCTCTCATGGGCTTAGCATTGCATTAATAAAAAAAAAAAAAAAAAAAAAAAAAAATATATATATATATATATATATATATATATATAAAATGACTACTGGGATTTCAAAATGTCTTGATAAGCTGAGATGATGGACTTAATAAAATGAGATGATGAATAACCTGTAGTCCAGCATTTAGGCTAAAAACAAAATAAACCTCCCTCTCCACCCCCATACCAAGAAAAGCAACAGCTTCAAAATTACAGGAGACATAGTTTAATAACAACTCAAGTGAGAATCATTAAGGGGTTTGAGCTCACTGCTCCACATGAGCCCACAGTATAAAGTGGCTTGTCAGAAGTTCACCCTTTATAGAAGAGTGACCAGAAGAGGAAGGAAATACAATTCTGTAGTTATCACATTACATATGTATATTGGTTATCTACTGTATAACAAATTATGCCCAAACTTAATAGCATAACACAGTAAACATTTATTATCTCAGAACTTCTGTGGATCAGAAATCTTCGTATAGCTTAGCTTGGTGCCTCTACTGAAAGGTGTCTCACAGGATGAAATCGAGGTATGTGGTGGGACTACGGTCTCAACTCTAAGACTGACAGAGGAAGGACCTGCGGAACTCCATGCTCTCTCATGTCGACTAGACTCAGCTCCTCAGAGGTTACTGAACTATCTGAGGGCTTCAGTTCCTTAACAGCCACTGAAGTGGCTTCCCTCAGTTCCTCACCACATAGGCCTCTCCATAAAGTAGCTCACAAGATGGCAAGCTGGCTTCCAGAAAGAGCAGGAGAGGGCAAGCAAGAAGGGCTAATCTCTTTGTAACCTAATCTTAGAAGTGACATCCATTTGCCATATGTTAGGTACAGTCTACACTCAAGGGGGGTCTACACTCAAGGGCATGAATAACAGAAGACAAGGATCATCAGGAGCCATCTCAGAGGCTGCCTACCACAATGTGTCCCTTTTTAAATGGCTCCAGAGGTACAACATGATATCCCAAGATCTGTGACCAAGACAACTAAAAAACAAAATTTTTTTAAGGAAAAAAATTCAGGTCATGTAAAGGAGAATGTAAAATGTTTGAGATATAAGGAGGAAAGAAGAGACCAGGGTGGGAATTTTCATGGCTGTTTTAAAATCACTGAAAAGCTGTCATGTATAACAGAGATTCAACTTAGTTTCTGTGGCTCCAATAGGCTGAACAAAAACCAACAGAGGAACTTTCTAGTATTCATAACATAACATTTTAATGACCTGGCTACCTGTCTGTAACCTCTACATAATTACAAACTGCTTATAGGCAGGTACTACACATGTCTTGTTTACTATTATGATCCTCAGTTACTGAAACTCAGTAGGTACTCAAGGAATACTTGGTAAGTAGTATGTGAAAACAAAGAATAAATCCACAGGGAAATGAATTTTGGCTTAAAATCTAGAAATAAAGAACTTAATACTTGAATTTTATAAAAATCGGGATGGTTTGCTAGGTATGTTTTTGGAGGTATTGGAAAAGAGTGTGGATGATCATACAGGATGGATGGAATCAAGAAATTGTGGATGAAATAACCTCTAAGTCTTAAAAGATCCACTTCTAATGTTCTGATCCTATAACATCATTGGTCTAGATAAATAAATCATTACAGAAAATGGCTCCTGATCCATGTATGGCACACTGCCAATGTTGAAGACACATTAAATTCCTTTCCCTTAGACAACATGGATATTCTAGGCCTTTAAACATATTTAACCAAAAATATGAATATGAATATGAATAACGAGCCCCATGTAAAGCAGCTCACTTCTAACACTGACCCTACTCTCTGCACCTGCTACACTGCTTTGAGGCCGTGTAGTGTAGCAGAGAGACAAAGGACAAAGGTCAGAGGTTCTGGGGTCACAACAACCCAGTCCGGTTCTGCATGTAACCAGCTACAGGACCTTAGGCAAGTCACCCAACCTCATTAGGCCTCAGTTTCTTAACTCAAAGACTCGGATAAAATTCACCTGAAAGGGCTGCTCTGTTTTGTTTCCCCTGACTACTGTAAAGTGAAGCCGTCAAGAGACATTTCAAAGTCTAAGTAAAAACACTGCTGTCTCATGCCTACCTTGATAGTTTTTCACAGGAGTCATCTTGTTATAATCTTCTGATAAAATAAACTCCTGCAAAAGAAAAGAAAAATATCAAGTAAAAAGAAATTCTTTAAGTGAATAATTAGGTTTTGAAAAAACATCATCGCAGAATTAGATCTAACATTACTATGGCCAATCAACTCAGCATTTTTGTACATCTTTAAAAGTAACGATTATGATTATGATTCAATGCAATTACAATTTTTATCTTGTAACACTGAGGTTGGTTTTTTGTTTTTGTTTTCTTGAGTATATGTGTGAAAAAGAAAATGATCAAGTTCAGTTGTCTTGACAGTGGTCAATTTTGAAGATAACCCTCATTCAACTTGCTACAGCTGCAAATTTGGCCGGTGAGCAAATCGATGGCAATTCTCTATTATAGAAGCAAATCAGGTATTTTATTTTATTTTTTAAAAGATTTTATTTATGGGGCACCTGGGTGGCTCAGTGGGTTAAAGCCTCTGCCTTCAGCTCAGGTCATGATTCCAGGGTCCTGGGATCGAGTCCCGCATCGGGCTCTCTGCTCAGCAGGGAGCCTGCTTCCTCGTCTCTCTCT